>NC_044395.1:90357274-90666718 GCF_006542625.1 Nomascus leucogenys | reverse complement strand
ATGCTTTTCCAGGACCCTCTGCCATGAAGTCACTGAGTATCTAAAGTATCACTTGTTAAGTCCCTGAGAAATAAATCACAGAAGTGATTTTGGAAACCTTTCACACATCTTACATTATTTTCAACATTGTAAGGAAAATGAACAAGAATGACAAAGAAGCACGAGTCTCTGTTCTCAAAACTCAAATTGAAGAGTCCCCTTTTGTAGGTTTCATGGTCTCTGTACTGTGGGATTCCACATAGCATTTTCCTCTCTGCTTCTTCAAGCAGGAGACAGGCACAGCAGGGAATCTCTGAGAGTTTATCTTGATTTTCACCTGTTACTCCTTTTCCTATAAGTAACATTCAGTAACTCAAAAGCACGAGTTCTGGGTAACACTAAAAGAAGTATGGGATCCCTACATCCTGGGTGTCTAGCCCAAAACCAAATTGGTTTTGAGTTTCTTGAGGGCAGTGATCATGCCTGTTAGGTTTCTTAGTACCTCTCATAGTACTATTGCAGGTGAACCCCAAAATTGAGGTTCACCCCTGGAGGCCACATGGGTTCTTGGCTTCATGCAGGGAAGAATTCAAGGATGAGCTGACAGAGTAAAGTAAAAGCAAGTTTATTACAAAGCAAAGGAATAAAAGGATGGCTGCTCCATAGGCAGAGCACGGGTACCCCATAGGCAGAATAGCACTAGGTTGGGGGATGCTAGCTGGCTATTTTACAGCCATTTCTTGATTATATTCTAAACAAAGGGTGAAGTATTCACAAGTTTTCCGGGAATGGGGCAGGGAGCTCCCAGGACCAGGGATTTCTCCCCAGTCTTGACCATACAGTGTAACTTCTGGACATTGCCATGTGGCATTTATAAACTATCATGGTGCTTGTGCTAGTACTTTAATTAGCATATGTTATAATTAGCAGAGCGAAGATTGCTTTAGTTGCCATGTTGGTTTTAGCTGACATAGGCTAGTTTGTTTACTTATCCTCTCTTTATCAATGGGGTCTCCTATTTTAGCAGCAGGATTATGTGACCCATTGTCTTGGAAACTAGTCCTGTTGAATTCCTATTTCAGTACTGCGCTTAGTACTATGCCCTTAGTAGAAACTAAGCTATCTGCTTAATAAATATTTTCCAGAGGAACTTAGGAGACTTTCAAAGGTGTGAACTACATTTCCCAGAATTCCCCTTGCCATATGATCCTTAGTGAGCATCTGTGGAGGTGGAAAAGAAAGAGAAGCTCCAGGACCAGCTGCAAGCAGGTGTGTGAGCCAACTGGAGGCTCGAGCAGCTTCTAGGTGATCTGGAGAATTGTCACATTGATTCTGCAGACCTAGCTGATTGGTAGAGGTGTCCATGAGGTTCTTGAGATTCATGATGGCTTTAAGTGAATGCTTGCAATCACCATCCATTGCCTGGGTGAAGAATGAAGAGTTTAAGTGAGGAGCTTTCTAGAGGTTCGACAGATTGGCAGCAGTGTCTGCTTCATCACTTGAGAACCATCCACATTGGTGCTTCAGGCTGGCATAGTTGGTAGTGGGTTTCCTGACTTTTGCATCTCAACTCTTCCAACCTTGGAAAAGCTCGAATTCCCATACTAAAACCCTTCCTATCTGGAATACAGGAGTGGCTCTGGTTTTCCCCTCTGAAGCCTGGTTAATACCTAAGGTCACACAACTGAGCACAGGCAGAAACTGTTCCAGAATGCACTCAGAGAAGGTTAGAGTTAGAAGAAAACTCAGAGATCTCTATCTAAATTTCTTATTTTACAAATGAGGAAATGGGCTTCATGTAATATAGTGACTTAGATGAGAAAGGTAGAATTGCATTAAGAATCTGATTTCAATCCAGTGCATTTTTATTTTTATCACACATCATTTACCTTTAAAAATACACATGAATATGAGCTTCAAATCACTGGAAAGTTTAGAAAATATTCAGAAATAAAGAGGTATTGTTTTGTTTAGGTAATCATCTGTATATTTATTTATTTTGTGAATGTGAACTGTTCATGTGCGCTCTCTCTCTCTTTCTCTGTTTCAGTGAGAGCGCCAGAAAGTATTTGATGAATTCTGAAGTTGAAATGTGGCGAGAAGCTTGTTCAGGGTTCTTAGGACAATCTAGAGAAGAGTCAGCTATAGGAAAGGAGCAGGTCAGCATGGAAGTGAAAGGACCATATTAAATACATTTTAGAACCCAGGATAAATCAGAACAATAATGAAAAATATGGAATAAAGTTGAATAAACTCAGATATATTATGATGATTAAAAAAAGAAGACATTACCAAGATATTCAATGTCACCAAGATATTCTATGTTGGAATATTGCATAAATAAATAAGTGACAGTCTATCATAACAATTGAATTTTGGGTGCCTATTAAAATGGTTTTAACAATGAGTTTTTAATAATATGAGAGAACACTTTTGACATCATGGTGACTGGATCACAAGAAGGATTCAGAATTATAAATAAGTTATCATCTCAGCTGTATTTTAAAATGGCACAGAAAAAAGGACAAAGGAAATTTGCCAAAATTATGCTGGTATTCACTTGGAGTGGTGGGACTATGGCAAAACTCTGTCTCTCTGTCTCTCTCTCTCTCTCTGTCTCTTTTTTGCTTTCATTTTCTCCTGTCTAAGCCTTCTAGATTATCTGCAGTGAGCATATTACACTTACCATCAGAATTAAAACTGAAGAGGAAAAACTCGTAGTTTCGAGAAGTGATAAATAGGATAGTTAATCAAGGACAAAGTGAAGTTTTTCCCTAAGAAAATCTTAGCTACGTCTTTTTTGTTTCATGAACTGCTCAGTTTCCAACAGAATATTTGCAATAAAACCTGAATGCCTGACTGACTGAGTGACTGGCAGGTTTTAAAAGGTTCTGTCATGTAGTCAGAGAAGTGCATGAATTCTTTCTCCTGTGTGACATGCAGCAAATGAGGATGGAGGGCTGTTTTCTTAAATAATCTATGTAATAGGCATAGCTTGTAAGTGTTGTTTTTTTTTGTTTTTTTGTTTAAATTAGATTTGAAATTTTAACATATACCATGGGAAATCTTTCAGGTTCTTAGCATGTTCATGAAAAAGCATGCTGGGTAAAACAATCCCTTTCTCAGAAAAAAAAATGCTGCTTATTTTTGCAAGCTCCCTTTTAACTTCACAAATATTAATGACCATTATTAAGGTATCTCTTTACAGAAATGCTCAAACATCTTGTAGATTAATAAACCTCTAGGGTTGGTATTTTATTTTGATTCATTTTGTAGAAATACTCAAAAGGATGGAGCCAGTGACTCTCATTTCTCATATTATGTGGCTTGTTGACATTTGAATTTTCAAAATATCAAGGATTTCTCCAGTGTGACTCATGTGAATCATGTGCCTTTTTTTTTCTTTGACTGATGGGCTGCTGATTCAGAACTATATTATAAAATTAGAAATGCCAATATTTCATTCAGCCTACTTTAAAAAACCTGTTCTTTCAACTTTTGGCTTAGTAATCTGCAAACTAATTTGATAATTAAATTTGGTATAGAACTTTTATTTGTATTTTATTTTTATTCTTAATGAGCAAAATAGCCTGAAGCAACACTGATAAAGTGTGTATGGGAAAATGGCAGCAGTCTGGGATTTTTGCTATGCAGGTCATAGTAATGTCTCCATCATTAACTTCCTAGGTAGCCTGAGCTATAATCCTTGGCTTTAGTGGCTGTAATATGAGAGTTTCCTGTTCTTGATTTTAGTGGCTATAAAATGAGAGTTTGTTGCACTATATTAGACAGGATAGGTTAAATTATGCTGCAGTAATGAAGAGCTTCCAAATTTCAGGGCTTGAAACGATCATTTATATCTTGCTTATGCTATATAACCATCATGGGTCAACTGGGGTCTCTGTTCCCAAGTCATTATCATCCTTACTCTGGGACTCAGGCTGACAGAGCAGCCACTTCCTGAAACATTGATGGTTGCCATAGCAAAGGTAATTGAGAAGATGCCAAAGCATGCATTGACTCTTAAAGCTTCTGCCCAGAAGTGACACATGCTACTTCCTTACATATTCTATTCCTCAAAGCCAGTCTTATGGCCAAGCTTAACTTAAAGAAAAGGAAACTCGATTTTGGTAAAAGTTAATATGATCTATAGATAATCTATAAAGGCCTTTTAATGTCTAGGAGTCTATGCTTCTGAAGTGCCCTGAGAGTGGTTATGATAAACATTTGGCTTAAGAACAAATATGTACCTTGTAGCAAAGACTGATGATATTTTGGGGATTTTTGTGGAGAGCAGTATAGATTCACATGCAGGTGTAAGAAATAATGCAGAGAGATCTTTTATACACTTTACCTGTTTCCCTAGTGATAATATTTTGCAGAACTGTAGTATAATATCACAACTAGGATATGGACACAGATGCAATCTACCTTTCTTATTCAAATGTCCCCAGTTTCACTTGCACTCATTTATATTTGTGTATGTGTGTTTAGTTCTGTGCAATTTTAATCAAATGTGTAGTTTTCATGTGTCTTCCACCACTGTGAAGGTACTAATCAGTTCTAACACTACAAGCATCCTTCTCTCCTACTACTAATGTGCTCTCCATTTCAAAAATTTTGTCATTTCAAAAATGCTATTTCAATGTAATCATACAGTGTACAACTTTAGGGGACTGGCCCTTTTCATTCAGCATAATTCCCTGGAGATTTATCTAAGTTGTTGAGTATGTCGATAATCTGTTATTTTTATTGCTGTATGTTATTCATAGCATGTATATCCTCAGTTTGTTTAACATTTGCCTGTTGAAAGACATCTGGGCTGTTTCCAGTTTTTGGCTAATATGGATAACAACACTATGAATATTTGTAGGCAAGTTTTTGTGTAAAAATAGGTTTTCATTTCTCTGAGATAAATGCCCATGAGTATAATTGCTGGATAATATGATAATTGCATGTTTAGTTTTATGAGAAATTGCCAATTGTTTTTCAGTGTGGCTTTACCATTTTACATTCCCACCACCAATGTATGAATGATCCACGAAATGCTCATAAGCATTTGGCATTTTCTTTATTTTTTATTTTAGCTATTCTGATAGATGTGTAGTGATATCTCATTGTAGTTTTAAATTTACATTTCCTTGATACCTAGTGATATTAAAAATCTTTGTAAGTGCTTATTTGCCATCTGTATCTTCATGTAAAGTGTCTGTTCATAGCTTTTTCTCATTCTTTATTAGTTTTTTTCTTATTGTTGAGTTTTGAGTATTCTTTCTGTATTTTAGAAACAAGTTCTTTGTCAGAGTGATGACTTGCAAACATTTTCTTCTGATCTCCAGCTTGTCTTTTCATTCTCTTAATGGTGTCTTTTGCAGAACAAACATTTTTAATTTGAATGGCATATGATTTATCTATTTTTTCTTGTATGGCTTTTGCTCTTGGTATCATTTAAGAAATCTTTGTCTATCTCTAGATCCCAAAGATTGTCTCCTATGTTTTGAGGAATCCAGATATGGGTGTGATTGTTCAGATTCAACTATAGGCAATTACAAAGCTTAGCCTGGCAGGCTTCATGGAGAGAAGTTACAGATTTTGTATATAGCCAATGCATTGCAATTTTCTGGAGCAAGTTGCAATCAAGGGCCTTGTGGGCCAACCATGTTTATATGCATATCTGCATTTCTAGTCCAGGCACTTCCAGTGGGCGGTCTCCTCTTTGAGGATCTATGCTGAGGCACTTCCCAGGCATCTCTGCTGAGACCTCCTTATTGGGAGCCTTGGCTGAAATACTTCTCTCCACTTAGCTTCAGTATCTTTTTTTATTTTATTTTATTATACTTTAAGTTTTAGAGTACATGTGCACAATGTGCAGGTTTGTTACATATGTATCCATGTGCCATGTTGGTGTGCTGCACCCATTAACTCGTCATTTAGCATTAGGTATATCTCCTAATGCTATCCCTCCCCCCTCCCCCCACCCCACAACAGTCCCCGGAGTGTGATGTTCCCCTTCCTGTGTCCATGTGTTCTCATTGTTCAATTCCCACCTACGAGTGAGAACATGTGGTATTTGGTTTTTTGTCCTTGCGATAGTTGACTGAGAATGATGATTTCCAGTTTCATCCATGTCCCTACAAAGGACATGAACTCATCATTTTTTATGGCTGCATAGTATTCCATGGTGTATATGTGCCACATTTTCTTAATCCAGTCTATCGTTGTTGGACATTTGGGTTGGTTCTGAGTCTTTGCTATTGTGAATAGTGCCACAATAAACATACGTGTGCATGTGTCTTTATAACAGCATGATTTATAGTCCTTTGGGTATATACCCAGTAATGGGATGGCTGAGTCAAATGGTATTTCTAGTTCTAGATCCCTGAGGAATCACCACACTGACTTCCACAATGGTTGAACTAGTTTACAATCCCACCAACAGTGTAAAAGTGTTCCTATTTCTCCACATCCTCTCCAGCACCTATTGTTTCCTGACTTTTTAATGATTGCCATTCTAACTGGTGTGAGATGGTATCTCATTGTGGTTTTGATTTGCATTTCTCTGATGGCCAGTGATGATGAGCATTTTTTCATGTGTTTTTTGGCTGCATAAATGTCTTTTGAAAAGTGTCTGTTCATGTCCTTCACCCACTTTTTGATGGGGTTGTTTGTTTTTTTCTTGTAAATTTGTTCGAGTTCATTGTAGATTCTGGATATTAGCCCTTTGTCAGATGAGTAGGTTGCAAAAATTTTCTCCCATTCTGTAGGTTGCCTGTTCACTCTGGTGGTAGTTTCTTTGGCTGTGCAGAAGCTCTTTAGTTTAATTAGATCCCATTTGTCAATTTTGGCTTTTGTTGCCATTGCTTTTGATGTTTTAGACATGAAGTCCTTGCCCATGCCTATGTCCTGAATGGTATTTCCTAGGTTTTCTTCTAGGGTTTTTATGGTTTTAGATCTAACATGTAAGTCTTTAATCCATCTTGAATTAATTTTTGTATAAGGTGTAAGGAAGGGATCCAGTTTCAGCTTTCTACATATGGCTAGCCAGTTTTCCCAGCACCATTTATTAAATAGGGAATCCTTTCCCCGTTGCTTGTTTTTGTCAGGTTTGTCAAAGATCAGATAGTTATAGATATGCGGCGTTATTTCTGAGGGCTCTGTCCCCTTTCCATCTCCTCAGCCCACGAATCCATAGAGAGGCAAGTATCTTTTGTTTAGGGTTTTTCAGCAGTGAGACAATTCCCTTTGTAAGTACTGTGTCTACCTGACCCTCACATAGTGAAATAATAGAGGGAAAAAAATGGAACATTAGGGAGCTAGTGCCTCTTGCTTGCACTGTCGCTATAAGTAAATAGAGGTTGGATTGTTACTTTCAGTTTGGCTAGTTGTCCTAATTGAGCACCTCCACATCTGACTGCTTGAATTTTTTTTTAAGTTTCATGCCATTACTATTTATATTTAATTCCATTATTCATTTGGAGTTAATTATTGTATGAATGTAAGGTTTAGGTGGAGATTCATTTTACTTTTGTTTGTGATTGTTTAATCGCCCCAGTACCATTGGTTGAAAAGGCTCTTCCTCCACTAAATTTCTTTTGCACTTTTGTGAATAAATGGTTGAACATATTTATGTGGGTCTATTTCCTGGTTTTCTATTTTGTTCCATTGGTATATATCTGTATCTCTCTACCAATACCACATTTTCTTGATTACTGTAGCTACCTTTTTTAGCATAGTTACTGGATTTTATCAAATGCTTTTCTGCATTAATTGATAGGGCCATATAATTTCTGTTTTTTAATCTGTTGATGTAATAGATTACACTGGTTTTCAATGTTGAGTCAGGTTTGAGTACCTGAAATAAATCTCACTTGGTCATAGTGTATAAGTCTATTTATACATTGCTTGGAATTGGTTTGTTAACATTGATTAAAGATTTTTCCTTCTAAGATGGTAAGAATTATTGATCTGTAGTTTTTTTTTCTTTCTTTTCCTATTTTTGTCTAATTTGGTATACTTGCTTAATAAAATGAGTTTAGTGTGTGTTCTCTCTTATTCTATTTTTAATAATAGATTGTGTAAAATTGATGTTCATTTTTCTCTAAATGTTTGATAGAATTCTTCAGTGAAAGCATCTGGACCTAGAAAATTTTGGGGGAGAGCTTTTAAATTACAGATTCAATTTCTTTAATGGTTATAAGGATCTCTATATTACATATTTCATCTTATTGAGTTTTGGTTGTTTGTGGCTTTCAGGGAATTGGTCAAGTTTTCTTACTTTGTTGAATATCTTAGCATACAGGTGTTTGTTGTATTTCCTTATCTTTTCAATGTTTGCTGGGTCTGTAGTCACAACCTCAATTTAATTTCAATTTTTAAATTTGTATCTTCTCTATTTATTTTTAAAATCTTATTAGAGATGATCAATTTATAGATTTTTTTTGAAGAACCAGCTTTTTGTTTCATTGATTTTTTTTCTATTATTTTTCTATTTTCAGTTTTGGTCATTTTTGTTCTGATTTTGTTATCTTGTTTTTATTTGGGGCTTATTTTGCTCTTCTTTTTCTAGTGATTTTGAGGTAAGAACTTAGGTTATTGATTTGAGGCCTTTCTTCATTTCTAATGTAAGTATTTGGTGATATATGTATCCCTTTTAGCACTGCTTCAGTTGTAGCACATACATTTTGGTATGTTATTTATGTATGTATGTATTTATTTATTTATTTGAGGCAGGGTCTCTCTCTGTTGCCCATGCTGGAGTGCAGTGGCGTGATTATGGCTCACTGCAGCCTCAACCTCCCAGGTTCAAGTGATCTTCCCACCTCAGCTTCCCCAGTAGCTGGAACTACAGGCCTACACCACCATGCCTGGCTAATTTTTTAATTTTCTTGTAGAGATACGATCTCCCTATGTTGACCAGGCTAATTTTGGAATGTTGTACTTGTCATTTTCATTCCTAATGTAGTTTTAAAAATTTTCTGAGAATTGCTCCTTGACCCATAGATTATTTAGAAGTTTTCTTTTTCATTTCCATATGTTAAGAGATTTTCCTATAGTCTTGTCTTTAAAAATTGATTTTTTGTTTGACTCCATTATAGTCAGAGAACACATTCTGTGTGATTTCAATTCTTTTAAATTTGCTGAGGCTTGCTTCATGATCCAGTGTGTATTCTATCTTGAGGAATGTTTCATGGACACTTGAAAAAAGTGTGTATTTTGTTTGTTGTTTGTGGTGCAGTGTTCTATATAAGTACATTAGGAATTCTTAGTTGATTGTGTTCACATCCTTTAAATTCTTGCTGCTTTTATTTCTGGTAGTCTTTTCAGATGCTGAGAAGGGGGTGCTGATATACTCAGCTTAATTGTGATTTTGTCATTATGTCATCCCCCTATTTGTCGCTACTAATTTTCTTTGCTCTAAAGTCTATTTTATCACATATTTATGTAGCCATGGCTGCTTTTTTATTTTACAAAAACATAGTGTTTTATGGAACACTATTTAGCATCCTTTTAGTTTCAGCTTGCCTGTGTTGTTGGATTGAAAGTGCTTTATTGTAAACAGATATAGTTGGGTCATTTTAAAATGCACTCTTGTGTGAAATGGAAAGGGGTGGTGGAGGAGTGGGGACAAATTCTTCCCTTGACCACTTTTTCTCAATCAGAAAACAACAAAAGGGGCTCCTGATCAACTCGATGGTGTTGATCCTGCCTGATGTTGTCAGAGAGACCATGGTTTGATCATGGAGAGGAATGGGCACACCTACATTGGGAATTGGCAAATATGGGTCTGGGTTGCCTTCTGTTGTTAGGTAGAGGAATGGATGTATGATGCCCCACTGCTGTATTACTTCAGTCCTAAGATCCTCAGGTAAGTTCACCTTCTTTTTACAGCCGTACAGAGTTCTCCTTTGGTTATCTCTTATGTTATTTTCCAGCTTTATAGTTGTGCTTAGAAGAAAGGAGTAAAGAGAAATGGATTTATGCCATCTTGTCGAGACTGGAAGAGATATTTTATATGCTAAATTACCAAATTACAAATTCTCTGAAAGTAAGATTTGCCTTATTCTCCTCAGTGTCTTTCATAGTCCGTAGTGTAGTTTTTAGTGTATTGTTGCTTTTCAATGACTGCAATTTTCAGTGAGAATTATTTAATAAAACAAATAATTGTAATAAATATAATAAAATAAAAAATTATTTAATGAAATACCGAATTATTATGACGAGTGGCTACATATTTCAGTTACCATATTTCTTTTGCAAATACATTTCACTTAAAAGATTTAACTTTTGGATCTGCTGAAGTCATTTTTTAGATGGTTCTGTTACAAATGAGTAGAATGAAAAGTCTATTCTCACAGGTTGTCATTTGGAAAAAGGGAGATAAAGGGTCAGGTTATTAGTATTTAACAAAGTGCCCAGTTACTGAGTTGGCCAGAATGTTCAGATGAATGGCTATGAAAAGAGAAAACATCACTAGGAACTTAAGTAGAAGTTAACATCAAATATTTGAAATTGATGAGTATTTCTCCTTTCTTCTGTAACTTTCGTCATCTATACTATAAACCTAACATTTGATTGTACTTTGTTTCTACTCTTTATTTCCTCTGGTTAAGTATTATTTTACTCACCCTTCTATATAAACTTCTTCCTGCATCAGAAGGAAGCCTCATACTTCATCTGCTTTCTCCTTCATTCCTTCAACTCTTCTTCTTGATAAAAATGACCTTATATTCCAGGCTTTCTGGCAAGTTCTAATTTTAAGTGTTCTACCACGTTGTTTCACTAACCATCAACCTGTCCCCGAATTTCAACACTGTAATGTATAAGATAGATTTAGCAAACTGGATTTCATAATTGAAGTAATACTGCAATTCTTTAGTAAGATGAACTGTCTTAATAGTTGCAGAAAGATGTAATTTCTGTTCTAAATTTAAAGCAAAGAATAGACAATTATGCTGACATTGGAGGCAATGGCTAAAGTGATGATATGGTTTGGCTGTATCCCCACCCAAATCTCATCTTGAATTGTAGCTCCTGTAATTCCCACGTGTTGTGGGAGGGACCTGGTGGGAGGTAATTGAATCATGGGGGCAGGTCTTTCCTGTGCTGCTCTCGTGGTAGTGAATAAGTCTCACAAGATCCGATGGTTTTACAGAGGGGAGTTTCCCTATACAAGTTCTCTCTTGCCTACTGCCATATAAGATGGGTCTTTCTCCTCCTTTGCCTTCCACCATGATTGTGAGGCCTTCCCAGCCATGTGGAACTGTGAGTCCATTAAACCTCTTTTTCTTTATAAATCACTCCATCTTGGCTATGTCTTTATTAGCAGCATGAGAACTAATACAAGTGGTATATTTTCTGAACTCTTGGTTCAGAAAATACATTTGTTATACCCACAGTGACTAGTAAATTATCTTGTTACATTATAGGATGTTAGAGGATAGAACATCTGTATTATATTTGGCATAGTTTCCATTGTTGCTAAAGTCTACAGGAGAGGAAAGAAGATAGATGCTTTCACCCATGGAATATTCAATCCAATATTATAATGATCAATTTTACAAAATAATTTTCTATATCTGCTGACTTTAAGTGTGGGAAATAAATATCTTTAAGTGTGGATATGACAAATTCTATTTTGTTTATGTATCTTTGGAGAGATCTTTCAGATATGTAGGTGGAAACACATTTTAATGTTGTTTTCTCTGGGTGAGCAAGTGACATTCTCTTAGGAAAAGTAAGCCATTAAAATGAAATAGAATAATGAAGATTGCCCAGTTTATTAATATCTATTTTAAATTTTAGTAATGAAACATTATTCAAACAAGAGAGAAGATCCTGAAGACCTAGTGCGAGAACTATTTTGAACTTAGGAATTCTTAAAGCTGGCACCATGCTGGCCCTTATTAATTATGCGTCCTACAAATTTCTTCACTTGCTTGGGTTTCTAGTTCTTGTAAACTGAAAATTTTTTGACAAATGCAATAGCTTTGTTTATAGTAAAATAAAGTCAAGAGTGAAGAATCATAAAGTGCCTTAAGGCGTATCCTGTCAAATTCCAGTTAGAGTCTATGATAGTTATTTTAATATTCAACTAGGCTGGGCGCCGGTGGCTCACACCTGTAATCCCAGCACTTTGGGAGGCCCAGGTGGGCGGATCACAAGGTCAAGAGATCGAGACCATCCTGGCTAACATGGTGAAACCCCGTCTCTACTAAAAACACAAAAAATTAGCCGGGCATGGTGGCGGGCACCTGTAGTCTCAGCTACTTGGGAGGCTGAGGCAGGAGAATGGCGTGAACCCAGGAGGCGAAGCTTGCAGTGAGCAGAAATTGTGCCACTGCACTCCAACCTGGGTGACAGAGCGAGACTCCATCTCATATATATATATATTCAACTAGTGTTTTTTGAACATCTACTGTGTGTCAAGCGTTGAACTCTTAGGTTCTGAAGATGGAATTGCAAACAAGAAGTGGTCCCTATCCTCAAGAAATGCTTATAGTCTAGAGGACTTAGCATCAGTAACAAACATTAAATTATCTCCTGAAAGCATCCTTAGCTTTTAAAACAAATAAGTTAGCACTTTCCCCAGTCTATTTGTTTTGTAAGCTATGACTGAATTGTGTAGACAGCTCATAAACTGCTCTGATTCAGGTTCCATGTATCATGAGTTTAGTTAGTGGTGGTGGTGTGTAGCTGGAGGTACATCCCACGTAAAGTGAGATTTGGGTTATGGATCTTGACTGGAAGAGTTAGACCCACTTTTTGAGGAGGAGGAGGGTGAAAACTTTTGACATGTGTATCAGTTTTCTATTGTTGCTATCATAAATTGTTAAAAACTTGGTAGCTTATAAGAAACTCATATTTATCATCTTGCTCTTCTGTAGATTAGAAGTCCAAAAAAGGCCTCAGTGGGCTAAAATGAAGGTACCAGTCAGGTTGTGTTTCTTTCTGGATGCTTTAGAGGAGAACCAGTTTCATTTTCTAACTTCTAGAGGCTACCCATGTTCTTTGATTTGTGGCTTTCTTTCTCCATCTTCAAAGCCAGCAATGGCGGGTTAATTTCTTCTTACATTGCATCTCTCACCTTCTTTCTTAGTCACATTTCTCTGTGATGCAACTCTTCTGCCTCTCTCTTCCACTTTTAAGGACACTTGTAAAATATTGGAGCCACTTGGATAATTCAGGATAATCTCTCCATCTCAAAGTCCTTAACATCTTAAGGTCATCACATCTGCCAAGTCCCTTTTGCCATATAGGGTAATACATTCACAGATTCCAGTGTTCAGAGCATAGATATCTTTGTGGGTCATTATCCTGCCTACCGCCACAGGTTACATAATCTTGAAGTTAAAGAACCCTGATATTGCTTGTGATTCACTAGAAGAAATGCAGCACAATGGAGCCTTAGCATTTAGCCATTCCTGCTATAGAGGCTGCTAGTCTTATCACAACATTGAGCAAAATAATGCTAAACTAGCTGGTGATATAATCATTCCTGCTGTGAACTGAATGTTTGTGCTTCTCAAAATTCCTGTTTTGAAGCCACAACCCGCAATGTGACTGTATTTGGAGATAGGGCCTTTATGGAGGTAATTAAGTTTAAATGAGGTCATAAGGATGGGGCTTTGATCTGATAGTATTAGTATCGTGATAAGAAGAGACAAGAGAGAGCTTGCTCTCTTTCTCTGTCTTTGTATCTCCTTGCCATGTGAAGACACAGAGAGAAGATGGCAAGTTAGGAAAAGATCTTTTACCAGGAAGCAAATTGGCCAGCACCCTGATTTGGGACTTCTAGCCTCCAGGGCAGTGATAAAATAAATTTCTGTTGCTTAAACCACCTGTTCTATGGTATTTGTTATGAAAGTCTGAGTTAAGTAAGACAATTCCCAAAATGGCTTTGTCTGTCTCTCTCCCTTTTTCACTCACTGGCCCATGCGCCTTCTTGCAGCTTCTGCCCATTTGTCTTTGTCCCAACATTTATTTAAGAAAATAAAAAAGGGCATAAAACATGCTCAATGATAGATGAGAATGCAACATTTTGCCGAGAGGAAAATTAAATTCTGAGACAGCATTCTGAAGGTGCATATTAAGTGAATTGGTGGGGGAAAATGTAATTTAGGAGATGGTGAAATTGCATTTGAGTGGAGAAGCAGTCATCTCGCAGCAGCACTGTGTCTATCTAGATATCATTTCCATTTCAGTTTCCTGCATGTGTCATGTCCTAGAACTCCCCCACTACATTTCTTTTGAGACTATCAAAAATAGATAACTCAAGAATGATCTGCAGGTCAGTGTACAGGTAAAGGAAGTTTCTAACACTGGAATAAAGATAGGGCAAAAATGAAAATCATGAGCATCATGTTTCTTTTCATTTTTGATCAATTGATTTCTTATAATGTATTAGGCAGTATAATAGGATGTTAGAATCAAAGTTTCAAGACATCAAGATGTAAATTTCAGATATCAAAGTGAGTCAGACCATCCTTTAGGAACCTCAAAGTAGATGGCCAAAAAATTCTCAGAGAGCCTCACTGTCAGTAAGGGATTTAAAAAAATGTGGGTGTTTGAAAATGAGAATATTTTATGAAGAGGAATGCTTTGGAGGAGGTTGTATAAACTTCCCACCCTATACCCTGTTGCTAAGGAGGCAAGGTGGAGAGGTATGTGCTCCTTATTTCGAATTCAAGGGAGGGAGGATTAAGTGGGATCATTCAGAGAGCTTCATAAACAGTCCCTAGAATTGTTAGATACAGTGAGTAATATCTGACTCATGCCAGAGAAAGCTAAAAGTGAAGAAGTTATCTAAATCTTCCTGTGGCTTCAAAGTAGAGGAATGGAACTAGAAAGCAACTGCTCTCCCTCCACCCTCTCCACCCACCAATATTGGGCCAATGTGGCAAAAATTCTGGGGCCAGGGTGGGAACCCCACCTTAGGAATGTCTATTTAATAAAGGCTTCTGCTCAATACGGTTCTTGACAGAGATTTGGGGTATATTGTGTTAAATAAAGAAAGCCTGCCTCCAGAGATGCACTCCCCACGACAATGGAATTATGGTTGGAGGGTCCCAGCAGAGGTGCTTCTGAAAGAGCACAGACACATGCTTAGAAAAGAGTCACTGTCAAAAAGCTATCATGTCTTGAGAGGATGCACCCATTTCCTTTGGCTCTTCCTCTTTTTCCACTCTGTATTCTAATCCAGGAGCAGTGACCTAGGAACAGGGAATAGAAATCCCAGATGGGGAGAGAGAGTTAAAGAATTATACCTCCACTCCTCCAAGGATGGGAAATGTTTAATATTGACTCAGGTTTGATTGAAACTTTTGTTATTAGTAGGGACTGGCAGTTTTTGGTTACTATTGTGTTTATGCAGTAGAGACTGAAGGTTTTTGGTTACTATTGTGCTTGTGAAGTGATAATGAAAACTTTGTTACCCAAAGTGACCATTGATACATCAGGTCATGTAGCCTGATAGATTTCCATCCAGTGGCAGGAGAAGGACAGCTTTCTTTTAGCAAATTCACAGGGACAATGGGAGAGCAAAATAAATTTGCTTTTAGGATCTCACTCTGTGAGTCCTGTTTGTTCAGCATACTGATGACCGTGGCAAATAATAGGTATATGTTGGGGCCAATGCCCACAAAATTGACTGAATTCAGATCAGTATGCCTATCTTCAAAAGGATGAATCACTTCTTTTTTCTTCAAATACAGAAAAACTACTTAGAGCTTTTCAAGGCCATTAAATTCTTAGTTCTGACTTCAGAAAAATATTTGTTTCAGATATGGAAATCAATCTGCGTGTCATTGTCAGCTTCTCTTTCTAGATTAAACTGTCTTTCCATCTCTCCCTTGCTAAAGAATAATAGTATCAGGCTGTTCTTTGCTCCTGGGAAGTCACTGAAGAGACAATGGTTGTATCCTGCTTTCAAGGGCAGCCTATCATTAGGGTGCCCAGAAGTGCACCGTTGGGGTATTAGTCAGGATTCTATAGGGGAACAGAACTGGTAGGATAGATGTGTATGTGAAGCAGAGTTTATTAAGGAGTATTGACTCATACGATCACAAGGTAAGGTCCCACAATAGGCCATTTGCAAGCTGGGGAGCAAGGGAGCCAGTCTGAGTCCCAAAGCCTCAAAAGTAGAGAAGCTGACAGTGCAGGCTTCAGTCTGTGGACTCACTGGTGTTAAGTCCAAGAGTCATTTACACTCACTAGTGTAAGACCAAGAGTCCAAATGCTGAAGAACTTGGAGTCCAATGTTCAAGGGCAGGAAACATCCAGCATGGGAGAAAGATGAAGGCCAGAACACTCAGCAAGTCAGCTCTTTCCACCTTCTTCTGCCTGCTTTATTCTAGCCACGCTGGCAGCCAATTAGATTATGCCCACCCAAATTGAGGGTGGGTCTGCCTTTCCCAGTCCACTGACTCAAATGTTAATCTCCTTTGGCAACACCCTCACAGACACACCAGGAACAAAACTTTGCATCCTTCAATCCAATCAAGTTGACACTCAATATTAACCATCACAGGTACCTAGTGGCCTTCATCATGGTCTTGTGTAAAAGACTCTACCCAAAGAGAAATGATAACATTTGAATCAATCAAATCCTTTTTTTGGGCGGGGGGTGGAATTTAGGCTAAGAGACTCAAAGAGAAGTTCTGATTGATTCTGGGTGCTGATGTTGAAAGACACCTGTAATTAACAGCACGTCCATACTGTGGAGATTGGAACTGCTGTGCAGGGAGAAAGAGAAATGTTAGGAAGGAGACTTGGGAACGCTTAAAGAAAGAATGACTGTTTTGGTCCTTTAGCTATTTGAGTTTTAGTTCCAATTCCATGGACATCATTACAATAGAACCTTCCTTTCATGTAAAGAATCTTGCTTTCCTTTGCCAATAAAGCCTCTGATTAGAAGATTGCCATAAACTTGACTCGGTGGCACTGATTTCATTGCATAACCTGCACAATTTTACCTTCAAAATTCACTCAGATCTCAGCTGCTGTGTGATGGGCTTTTGGCTTTCTGCTTACTTTGAGGGCAGTTGACTTTCTAAATCTTACTACTATTTAGCACCTACTATTATTTCAGTTGATTCTCAATTGTTATTTCTTACTTTAATAATTTAATCTGGATTGATTGTCTAAATACCTGCATCTTCACGTGGACAAGCAGACCACCTTCTATATATAGACTTTAAATATGATTATTATGTACATTGCTTAAAGGTGGCTGAGATTGTTTTATTATTGTAGATGTTACTGGCTGATCTTTTCAGCTGATCTATTTATTGGAAATTGAGAAAGAAATGCTAATGGAGTAAAAAGGACTTTTGCTTTAGATTTTGGAAAATTATGTTTAAGATGGAAATAAATATACTCCATGTAAGGGATTCCTTGAAGAATTACTGTTTAATAACTTAAATTGTTTCCTGTCTCCTCTGTACTTTCACTACTCTCTCCCTGCTCCTAATCCCTGGCATTTGGTCTAGCTAATATTATGTATCCCCCAGGGTTACCCTCTGTTTCCCCAGATGCATTAAGGCTTTGAAGTAATCTCATTTGGAAAGGTAGCATTTTATCCTGGTGTGATATGAGTGTCTGGCTTCTTTAAAACCTTATTAGTAAACTGAGGGTCAAATTTTAAGTCCCAGCCCAACATTACCAAGTAATCTACATGGACCGCTGAAATACCCTCATGATAATGCTTGTAAAGAATGTTGGAGTATGGTAGATGATACACAGGCTCTAAAGTCATGAGAACTCCCCGATCCTGGCTTCCCCACTTAACAGCTCTGTGATACACTGTCTCAAGGATATGTACTTTACCAGCGGGACCAGTAGGAGGCACTAGCTTGCCTTTTTGTGTGGAGTATTTCATATGAAATAGTAGTCAGTGATTCCCTGAGCCACTTTCAGACTGAAAGAAGAAGTTTTATTTAGAGAAATTCTCTCTCTCTCTCTCACTCACACACACACACACACACACACAGACACACACAGACACACACAGACACACACACACACACCCCTCCAGGATAAAACTTAAAGTACTAAATAACAAAGCTGTTTTGCTTATTTGAACAGAAGGTTGTGATCTGGGGTATATATGTGTACATTATTAGATAGCTAATTTTATACTTGGTTCATGTGAGTTGATCTGAAACATTATATTTAAGCTCCTAAGTACTGTGGATCCCCACAATAGTTTAGGTAATATTACCTGCTGTAACAAATAAACCCCCAAGTCTCAGTGACGTAACACAAGAGAAATTTGTTTCTTGTTCATATAAAGTTCTTTCAGAGGGAACAGATGTTTAGGCATGTTTGAGTCCTCTGGGCATTCTGAGATTTAGGCTGTTGAGCCTCTGTTGCTCTCTGTGCATGGCTTCCAAGGTTGCTTTAATCATTAGTACTCAGTCACCTGAGAGTAGAAGAGAGTAGGATTTACCTGTCGGAGGATTTATGAGCCAGACCTAGAAGTAGCACACATCATTTCTGATAACCTTGGTTATTGGTAGAACTTGGTGACATAAATATACCTTCCTACAAGTGGGGCTGCAAGCTATGTCCCCAGGAAAAATAGAGAAGGTTTCTGTGAACACGTAACAATCTCTGTCACAGTCCAGCCTTCTGAGAACAAATATCAGTTTCATCTTTCTCATCTGGAACCACCTCCTCCCCTTCTTTAGTCCAATTCCAGGCCCTTAATACCTGGATGATACACAGTTTTCTTTATAATGTCCAAATGTGGCTTCTCATGAGCTGGCAACTCAACCTTTGGACAAAAAAGACTTGTTATCTTCCTTGTCCCTTCCCCCCAGTATTCAGGGATGAAGTAGGGACACTTTGTGCAATAACTCTATTCACAATAATACTTCTATTCATAAGAAGAAAGAATGGGAGACACAGCTCACTGGATTAAGCAATGATGAAACTCTACTGGGCAAACTTTATGAAATCCTTTTGCCAGGCCGGTGGAGGAAGTTCCTGTATTAGATGCTGATTCTTCTCACTAGGGGTAACATTCTTCCCTTGTCCATTGTTCTCCATGGCTCCTGGCTTTATCATCTGGAAAGTTCTTCCTTATCCATTACCTTCCTTGACCACATTCAAAGTGGATGTTGGAGAGTCATCCTCCTTGGTCTTGTACAGGTTTCGTAGTCTATTTTCTGCTCGTCAAGTTTAGGAGCCCAAAGGTTGTTCAAAGAAAGGCATTTTTAGTCTGGTCTCCTAGTTTCTTTGACAATCAGCTCCTTCAAATATTTCCATTTAGTTCCTAGTGCCTATAAACATGTTAAAAGTTTTTTCTTACTCATAATTATCAATCTTGATTTTTTTTTTGCTTCCTTACAATTTAGTAGTTCTACCATGATACTACCTGAGATAGAAGATCTAGATGGGAAGACCATACCCTAAATCCGTCTTTACCTCATAACGGAGTTTTAATGAACGTTTGTTTTGCAAATCCATCTTATCTCTTACTATTTATTTGCTTTTCAAGTCCATCTTATCTCTTACTATTTATTTGTTTTTCAAATCCATCTTATCTCTTACTATGTATTTGTTTTTCAAATCCATCTTATCACTTACTATTTGGGATAAGGAAGCAATAGACATTTACATACAATTGAGGCAAAAATTTCTGAACTTTCTCCATTCCATTTTGCAAAAAAGCTATCTCTTTAATATCTAGAAAGGAAAAGCCAACTCTCTTTACATTCCAGTCCTTTGTAAGCCTTTCCCTTAGAGCAGAGGCTGGCAAATTTTTCTGTAAAGTTTCAAATTATATTTTATTTACATTGTGGGCCATATGGTCTTTGAATTCCGCTTTTGTAGTACAAAAGCAATCATAGACAGTATGTAAAAAATTAGGGTGGCTGTGTTCCAATAAGCTTTGTTTAAAAAAATAAAGTGATGGGCCAGATTTGGCATTTAGGGCATAATTTGCTGACCCTGCCATAAAGCTAAGGACTGAATAGGCATGTGGCCAGCCTTCATGTTTTCTCAGGTGAAAGTTGTACTGTTTTTTTTTTTTTTTTTTTTTTTTTTTTTGTGAGTCTCACTTTGTCCCTCAGGCTGAAGTGCAGTTGTGAGATCTTAGCTCATTGCAACCTCTGCATCCTGGTTTCAAGCGATTCTTATGCCTCAGGCATGCACCACCACACCTGGCTAATTTTTTATATTTTTTGCAGAGATGGGGTTTCACCATGTTGGCCAGGCTTGTCTCGAACTCCTGGCCTCAGGTGATCTGCCCACCTTGGCCTCCCAAAGCGCTGGGATTATAGGCATGAGCCCCCATGTCCAGCCGAAAGTTGTACTCTTGAGAAAAGTAACATTCTAAACCCCTGACAGAACAGATTCTTCTGTTGGCCAAGGAGACCCCATAAAAAACTTGGAAGCTAAGTTCATGGCATGATGGGATGGAAGGTCCGAAAGGCTTCATGATATTCCCTCCAAGCTCTTAGGCTTTCTTCCCTAAGGGCTAACTAGACACCAGCTTTTTCAAGAGTCCACACTGATAATATCTACTAGTTTCTTTTCCCAGGTACAGAACAAAGAG
Source organism: Nomascus leucogenys (assembly GCF_006542625.1). Classification (NCBI taxonomy): domain Eukaryota; kingdom Metazoa; phylum Chordata; class Mammalia; order Primates; family Hylobatidae; genus Nomascus; species Nomascus leucogenys. Next base: position 90,646,182 of record NC_044395.1, on the reverse strand, counting down.
AAGATGAGAGTAATCATTCCTTCACTCTACCCTGAGATGTCTGCTTCCTCCATTCCTATTTTCTTTGTTCATCTTATCTTACACAAAATGTAGATTTACTGAGTACTAACTAAAATCTCACAAGTATGTAATCATTTGTCTCATTGCCACACCGACTCCTCTACCTTTGTAAAGGAAAATGTATAAATATTAAACCTCCGAGAACCTCTTTGGAAAAAACAGCCACAGATGTGTCTGTTACTTGAGTTTTTCCTGGATACATCCTCAAATTGGCACAATAAACCTTGATGACTGAGACGTGCCTCTCAATCACTCATTTTGGTTGCCACTATGATGACTACTTTCTTTTCCCCTATTGTACAACCACTAAGCCAATGCAATATGTGCTAAGGTTTTCATTAAGGCAACACTCCACTTCCAGTACCAATATATGTAGGTGAAAATAATGCATTTTTTAAAACGAATAAACTCACAAATGTCAGTGACTTAGAAGTGTACTGTGTTGGTGCATAGCGTCCACACAGCCTGCTATAAGGGGTTGTTGATGTTGGGCACACTGCTCCATGCAGACATTCGGGGATCCAGGTTGACAATGGTTCTGTTTTCATCAACACAAAGCTTTCCTAGTCACCTTCAGTATTGACATCCAGCAAATAGAGGAAGAGAATAGATGATCACTTATGAGAGGATTTTATGGGCCATGTGTGAAAATCTGTGCAGTACTTCTGCCCACATTCCATTAGCTGGCACACAGATACACTTGATTGCAAAGAAGGTGGGAAAATGTTGTCCAGCTTTATAGCCAGGAAGACATAGGCACATATCTTCGTAAGTAGATTTGAATTCTCTACCTCTGTCACTAAATGCATACTAATGCTTGAGGCTTTGCACACTAGCTGTGTGACTTCAGACTAGGCTCAGGGCCCATTTCACTTTTCTTATATTAGGCATAAAATCTAGATTAAATGTACAGTGCATAAAAAGATGCCTTGTTAGTTGTCAACTAGTAAACACTGAACATGCCTACAGGAATATAGTAAACACCTGTACAGCAGTCTCCCAGTTTTTTATATATTAACATTATATCATATTTGTAAGAAATAAAACATTATAAACACTGTTTGAGGCTCTCTAGGTACTTTTCCACAGTTCCATTTCTCCTTCACCTTCCTCACTACCATGAACTCAGTGTTTATTATTCTTATGTACTGGCCTCACATTTTTATGATTCAAGTGCTGCTGACTTACTGACCAGTTTTCAATTACAGTCCACCAAATATCTCATGGGATGAATGGCATGGTATTTTAGTTAAAGCATTTCAGGAATGGAAGGCCCCCAATCCTTCAATCCTCAAAACTAATCTCTAGATTCAGCAACCCTTGTGGGGAGTGGAAGAGGTAAGAAGTTAAATAATCAGAGGTCAGACCATGATAGGCCTCATGTTTCAGCTAAGAATTAAGATTTTTTTCCTGAAAACAACTGGAAATCTCATTAATTAATTGGCATGGTCAAAGTTGTGGTTTAGGCATACAATTTTTTTTTTTTTTTGAGACGGAGTCTTGCTCTGTTGCCCAGGGTGGAGTGCAATGGCGCAATCTGGGCTCATTGCAACCTCTGCCTCCCGGGTTCAAGTGATTCTCCTGCCTTAGCCTCCTGAGTAGCTGGGATTACAGGCGTGCACCACCACGCCCAGCTAATTTTTGTATTTTTAGTAGAGACCAGGTTTCACCATGTTGGTCAGGCTGGTCTCAAACTCCTGACCTGGTGATCCGCCCGCCTTGGCCTCCCAAAGTGCTGGAAATACAGGCATGAGCCACCACACCTGGCCTAGACATACAATTCTTAAAGTCATGTGAGGACTGCCCAGAGCCAGGAGATGTCTACCATAGTGCTGAGAAGGGATTATCGGACTTCAGCTAAAATGGCAGCCCATGGAGATGGACCTTTTCTTGGCCTCCACCTGAAGGGTTCACAGGTTTTCGTTGCTGCTTCAGAAAGGAGTGTACTCCTATTTGGCATGGGAGTGCCGTAAGAAGAAACTTCTGCTTTTTACTAGCATTTTGACCTTGGCCATTTGAACTAAGTGGTAAGGGGGCCTCTCTCCAGCAGGATTATAGCTCTGTTGGCCTCTTAAGTGCTTTAACTGCATTATATTTTTAAATCTGCACAGCAACTATGTGAGGTAGTTACCATTTTTACTCTGTTTTAAAAGTGAGAAAAGTGAGACCCAAAGGGGTTAACTAGTTTGCTCAGACCAGAAAGAGTATGAGCTGGGTTGTCCTTAACTTAAATCTGACTTTACCATTTTACTGCATTGTCTCTCTCAAGGGATAACCATCAACTAATATTTATTGAGGAATTACTATGTGCCAAATACTATTCTAAGCCCTTTTATCTGTTATTTCATTAATCATGAACACAACCCTCTAAAGCAGGAAATATTATTATCCCCATTATACAGTTGAGGAAACTGAGGTCCAGAGAATTTAAGTAACTTGTTCAAGATGACACATCTGCTTAAGATGATTGAGACAACATAAATCTGAAGCCATTGCCCTCTACTCTCTCTAATGTGAAGGTTTATTATTTTGGTCTGCAAAACTACAGGAAGAAGGAAAAGGCTATAATTTAAAGCATCTTATTCAACATTGTTAATATAGCCCTAATTTCAAGGCATTGCTATAAGCCACACCCAATACCAGATTAGAATGGAGATGATTATTATAATAATATCTATAGTTTTGCTTCAATTTTACCAAAATGACTTCTTCTTATGGTGGAGTAGTCAAAGGAGAGCTGGGTTAAGAGCAAGGAGGCTAGGATTCTAATCCTGGCTCTGCCATGAACAGTTTTTGTGATTGCTATGGTCTGAATGTTTATGTTGCTCCAAGATTCATGTTGAACCCTGATCCTTATTGTGGTGGCATTAAGAAGTGGGGCCTTAGGAGGTGATTAGATCATGAAAATGGAGCTCTTATGTATGAGATTAGTGCTGTTATAAAAGAGGCTTGAGGGAGCTTTCTGCTGTTTCCACCACATGAGGATGCAGCAAAAAGTCACCAGCGTTGAAGTAGGGAGCAGGCCCTCCCTCCCCAGACAAGAAATCTGCTGGCACCTTGCTCTTGGACTTCCCAGCCTACAGACTGTGAGCAATAAATTTCTGTTGTTTATTAATTACCCAGTCTAAGGTATTCTGTCATAGCAGCCCAAAAGGACTAGGACAGTGATCTTGGGTACTTAATATCACTGGGCTTTAATTTTTCCATCTCAAAAATTCAAGAAGTAAACTGGAGAAACTCTAGTGTCTCCACCCACTCTGTGATTCTCTCTATGCTTTTTTCCTCCTCAATTACATCAGAAAATGTCTTCAAAAAATGACAGGAAATTTAAGTGACAAAACACTTCAGAAATCCAACAAAATTATTTTTAGTATCTCCAAAGATAAGGAAAGATAATATTTATAGAAACACTGGGAATTATATTTTAAGATTTCATTCCACTAATATTATGAAATACACAATATCTAAGTCATCTGTTTGTACATAAAACAATCCAAACCTATGACTCTGGTGGCTAGCATCTTTATTAAAAAAAAATAAGATTTAAATAAATTAGTTAAACAATATGAGTGTGAAACTGAGTGAATAACAGACAGTTAATACAGTTAAAAGAAATCAACTCATGAAATAGTTTTAATATATAGCCTGTTGAAAGAAAGCACAGATTTGGGAGAACATGGATGGATAAAATAGAAGATTGATGTAGACAGGATCCTAGAAAACAGCAGTTTTCCCTCGTCCCCCATGGCTAATTCTTTCTAAAGGGGCTATTTATTTATACAAATATATTTGTAGACAAGTTAATTATATTTATTAAATTGCTGAAACTGCTTTCAAACCTACTTTCAAATCCTTTGTCATTCCAAAGAAGTGGATCCTAGGGAGGGTAGGGTGAGATAGTTTGGTTTTTTCCCTTTATCTCAAAAAGGAGTTTTGCAGGAGCCTAGTAGCATGTGATCAATTTGTTTAAGTAATGAATAGAGGCAGGCTAATTTCCACAGCCCCAAATTAAAATTTCTTGCCTTTGCCCTTAACTAACAGGCTTGGTAGTAATAACTTGGAAATCCTGAGCTCTGTTACTCCCCATCTGTACCGAACAATTCAGAGAGGTACATCATGTCTTAATACTCCATGTGCTGGAGAAGAGGCGAGGTGGAACTGATGCCACTACTTTCATGGGACTGGTGTGGCTGGGGGCAGCCTCCTCAGCTTACCTCAAACATCCTCTTCCAGTATTTTCTACCCTTGACCTTTCTGATCTAAAGAAGCCATTGTTGTGTTTTTAAGTTCCAGGCAGAGTGCTAGGCATTGAGGCTACAATGCTGAAGATGCTGACCTTGCTCTAGAGGGCCCAAGAGTCTACCAGAAGACTGCTGCAGTTAGTTCTGTCACTCACTCCCATTACCGCTTCCTCCTTCTAAGCTTATGTTTCCCCCTAAGAGAGAGGCATTGCCTGAGAAGATTTCTAAGATTTTTAAAGAAGAAACCATGCACAAGTCTATGAGTTAAGACTGAATAAACCTTATGAAATCAGACCTAGGAATAGAGAGCTGAATCATGGTGGAGTCCTGGCCCCCAGCACTCTCAATTCCCAGAGTTCCCTCTGCCAGTAGACCAGGGATCTGTAGAGTCTGACAATCCCCTGATCCAGTGGTTTGTACCCTGGGCACATTGCACACACACAGACTTTTCGAATATCTTGGTCCTTCAGGACAAGGGTATGTGGCCAGAAATGTCTACTGTTCTTTATTCTTTCATTTCACCGAAGGAGCAGTAGCTGGGCCCCAGGCCTCGCACAGTACAGTCAGTGCTGTCGCTGTCACACTTGCCACAGTGACACTGGGTGGCCACTGGGTATGTATGCAAGGAATCTGCGTGGTGAGCACAGCCGGGCACTCTCACTGTTTCATATACCAGTTCCTTGAAGGTACATATTTTCTGCATGTTGGGCCTGGCTGGGTCCTTAAACACCAGATCCTGAGGAGTTTAAGAAGAGAGTTAGGTTACAGTATTGTGGAAGTTCCTATTTAGCTTAGTCAAAATGAGACAGAAATTGAATACTGCTTGCTCTAACATTTACCCATTAAAAAATTACCTCATAAATGACCTATATGCTATTTACATTTCTAAATTGTTCTCGAAATCTTACAGAAAATACAAGTAATTCCTTTTCTTACTTCCTATGGCTATATCAAAATATTAATTATTTTTCAAAATATAAAGGAACTTTGAATTTTAGCATAGAAAAATGATGAAAAACATGACAGAATTTTAAGTCGGCTTTTCATATTTAATTGAAAGCTATATTAATGACAACTTAAACCATAAACAAAGATATCCAATGTCTCAGAAAAATATTTTAAAATACACTGCTCTGATGTATTTATAAAAGGTCAAAAATATATAATTTTAAATGTTAATGCTTAAGTTAACATGTTTGCTAAGGCTAACATAAGATTTTAAATATTCCAACTCCTTGTGGACATTTTTCTCCCTTAAAAGCTGTATACTTTGCAGGGTTCCTAGTTTCAAAGGATATGCAGTTTGCATATAAGAATTTTTAATCCAAGTAGAAATTATTTGTAGTAGCACTTTCCAGTGGAAAAATTATTTATACTGCGTAAAGAAATTGGGGCTGCTGTTTATTTTAATATCATCCTACCAAATGTATATCCCAAGAAGGTGCAATAAGTTGTGTAATAAATGGAGTTTGATCAAACTCATTTACCATCAAATAAAAGATAGTTCATTTAAAAAGTTGCCATTTTCAATTTTAGTTTATAGAATGAAATTCTGCATAGATAATTAGGGGTGCTGCAGAGAAAAAAGAAAGCACCATGGAAACTATTTCTTTGCTTGTATTAATGCAAGGAAACTGCAAACACAGACTAGCAACTGATGCCTCTATGTCTTGGTTTTCTCAATGCTATAACGAAGGGAGTGGGTTTGCTGATTCATTTTTGTTCTAACAGTCTGCAAGAATTGGTTGTGTTCTCAGGCTGTTTGTTGGCATTTGTATTTAGTAGGGCCAGGAAGACAATTTTTTTTAAGTGGCTGTCTGTGTTTTTATGTGACTTGGAGACATATTTTGGTATGATTTTTGTGTCAAAGATGTAGCCTCAGTTAAAGAAATTGCCTTATGAGAATATTGTAGGTCCTTTATGATTAAATATATGTATTTTTCCATGTTTATCTCTCTATATGTAAAAACATAACATAGAAATACTTTTTTCCTGTAAATGCAAAGTTGGACTATTACCAAATTGATCAGATTAAATCTGAGGCTTTCCTAAATTTACCCAAATCAAATCCAAGCCCAAACATCTAACTGATATCATGGTCATTAACCCCAATCACAACACAGACAGTCTTGGCTAAAGGACTCATGGCTGTTACTTGGAATACACGAAATATTGATAAAGTAGAAACTAATGAAACCAGCCTAATACAGACCTTCAACACTCTCGCTTCTAGCAAAACATGGTACCTACCCTGGTGTAGCAGTAGCCAGCACACCAAGTGGTGTTGATGCTTATGCAGAAACGACATTCCTCTTTCTCTATTGCAATGGTGATGTTGGTCAGCTGACAGCTATTGGAGCAGATTGCTTTCCAGCAACAGAAAAGGAAGAAAAACTGGACTGTCTTCATCCTGGTCCGGGAAGCAAACAGTGAAGCCCACTGGAAACTGAGAAACCAAAGAATGATAATCATTATGTAAGCTGACCAAACCAAAAATAATTGGTCTGCTCATCCTCACATTTTGCTTCAAAAGTTTTTTTTCCTTCCTTATGCCTTTTTACTTACATCTTTGTTTCTTGGAAGAACATTTTTCCTTGTCCTTCTTCAATTTTTGGGTCAGGGTGGGAATATATTATAGATCAAAACTCGAATATAATTTAAGCAGAGGAATATTTAAAGATTAGAATCTTATTGCTGACTGTCATAAAGTGATTACTCTGATAATTGTGATCATCATATTTGTTCTTCCATTATTATTTTAAAGTCTATTTTTGTCTGAAAAGAAAAATAAAGTTCTTTTCTTTTCTTGAGACAGGGTCTTGCTCTGTTGCTCAGGCTGGAGCGCAGTGGTATAATCATGAATCACTGCATCTTCAACCTTCCAGGCTCAAGCAATCCTCTGACCTTGGCCTCCCAAAGTGCTGGGATTACAGGCATGAGCCACCATTCCTGGCCAAGAAAATTCTATACTACAAAATTATGTCTTCATTTTTAGAATCTCATAAATATTTTCTTGTGCTCACATTTGTTTAAAATAAGACTATTTCAGAAGAGAGGCATATTGGTCTATAAAGTCAGTTACTTGCTAACAGTGATTACATTATATTAACCATATTTTACAAGCCAGGTTGACAAGCATAAATTTCCTATACAACAGTAGTGAAAAGCTCTAGTTTTGTCCTCCATGTCCTGACAAATCTGTAATTTCAAAAGTACCTGTCACCACTTGAAAACTGTAGATGCCAAGACTCACCTGTGGTTGGCTGCCTTGCCTGGCAAGAGCTGTAGACTGAGTGAAATCTCAGTTCACCTTTTATACAAAATCATGTGCAACTAACACCTTGTGGATTTGTTGGGTATTAATATGACCAATGCTAGCCTGAAGCTTGCTGTAAGTTAATCAGTGTTTAGATAGACAGGGAGATCAAGCTTTACTAAAGTAGTCTAAACGCAGTAGATTAGAAAAAAATAATGTTACCAGAGATGATGATTTTGTACAAATTAAATTTGATACAGTAGCACACCCACTCCTTTACCTTCTCAAATTAATTGTGACTCCAGATTTTTCTTTTGTATCTTTAAATCAGGAAATTCAGAGTCCTTTCCAAGTATTGCTTTGACTGTGTTCAGGAGACGCATTAAAAATATGGTTAATAAATTGCTCCAAGAGCATATCAAAAGCTGTGAAGGAAGAAACAAACAAAGAGAAAGCATTTCATGATCTGGCTCCTGTCTAAAGTGTGAACTGTATCTCTCTTTCCCTCCCACATTCTGGCCCCCTAATCACAAATCTTTATTTTTTGATGTTTTAGCAAGAACTTTCTACTTTACTTGTAATTCCATAAATATGTTGCTGATTCATATCTTTAGATCTTTGCATGTAATGTTCTTTCTGCTTGAAATGTCCTTGCCTCCTCCCTGCCTCCTCCAACACCACCCTGAACCCTGGCAAATTCCTCAACCTTCAACATCCAGGGGAGTTTCACCTGTCAAAGTTTAGGATGGGAGGTGAGGGAGAACCATAATCACTACCTTCTGTGTGTAACCATTTATAGGCTCTTGTTTCCTCCAATAAACTATGATCTCCTTGGAGACTAGGATTGCTTTGTTTAATAAATATTTACTAATCAAACAGTGTGACTGGAGCAAAAGGACAACAGCAGTAATATTAGAGTATGATGTCAGAGAGATAACAGGAGTCAAATAATGAAGGACCTTGTAGACCAAGGTAAGGGCTCTGGTTTGTACTCTTTGTGTAATGGGACCCATTGAAGGATTTTAAGTAGAGGAGTGACATGACATGATCTGATTTAGTTCTAAAAGGATTCCTCTGACTGCTGTGTTGCTAATGTAGGGGAACAAAGAAACAGGAAGACCCGTTAGGATGCTATCAATAACCCAGGTGAGAAATGATGTTTGTTCAGACTAGTGTGGTAGCTATTGGAGGTAATGAGACATGCTCTGACTCTGGATGCATTTTGAAAGTAGAACCAACAAAATTTTCTGATGGATAGATGTTGAGTGTGAGAGGAGGAAAAGGGTCAAGGATGGCTCTAAAGATTCTGGTTTGAGTAGCTGGAAGGATAAACTTGCTATCAGCTGAAAGGGGATGGCTGTAAATGTCGAAGTTTGGGAAAAGGAAATGGAGTTCAGTATGCACATGTTGAACTTGAGTTGTTTGTACTACATCCGGGAGATAATGAAGTTTCTTTTTCCTCTTTCCAAAGGAGACTGAGGAGGGCCATTGAGGAAGGTAGGAATGGGGAGAATATGGTGTCCCAAAAGCCAAATAAAGAGAGCATCTCAGGGAGGAGCCAGTGACACCTGTGTCAGATACTGCTGACAGGTTAAGTAAGATGAGGATCAAGAACTTCACAATGCACGTGTGATGTAAAGTTCACTACTGTCCTTGGCTATAAAAGTGACTTTGGAATGATGGAAACAAAAACCTGATTGGTGTGTGTTTAAGTGATTTGGAGGAGATAAGTCATAGTGAATATAGACAACTTTTTCCAAGAGCTTTTTTTTTTACAAAGATCAACAAAGAAATGGGTATTTGGGCAATGTGGATGTTGGGTAAAAATAATTTTCTTTTGTTTTATTTTTATTTTTTATTTTTGAGATGGAGTCTCACTCTGTCACCCAGGCTGGAGTGCAATGGCACAATCTCGGCTCACTGCAACCTCCACCTCCCGGGTTCAAGCCATTCTCTGGCCTCAGCTAGAGAATGTAGCTGAGACTACAGGCATGTGCCACCATGCCCAGCTAATTTTTGTATTTTTAGTAGAGATGGGGTTTCACCATGTTGGCCAGGCTGGTCTTGAACTCCTAACCTCAAGTCATGCAACCCTCCTCGGCCTCCCAAAATGGTGGGATTACAGGTGTGAGCCACCGTGCCTGGCCGCAGATAATTTTCTTTTGATTTTTAACTTTAAGGTGGGAAAAATAAACACGTTTGTATGGTGATAGGAATGATTGAGTAAAGTGGAAACAGTTGGTATCAGAAGGCGAGAGAAGTTCTGAAGTGTACTTGAAGAGGTAAAAGGAAATGGGTTATAGAAGAGGAGTGGAAGCATTGTCTTTAGGCAGAAGCATTGTCTTTAGGCAGAAGCATGGAGAGCTTATCCCATATTAGGCAAGAAGGCAGAGCTTGATGATGCAGATGCTAACGAGTGGGCAAGTGTGATGGATGCAGGCTCTGGTGGGTGAGGAGGGGTTGTGGGTGCAGATGCTGGTGGGTGGAGAGGTGGTGAGTGAAGATGCTGGTAGGTAGGGAAATGTGGTGGGTGCAGATGCTTGTGGATGGGGAGGAGTGATGGGTGCAGATGGTGATGGCTGGAAGGTGTAGTGAGTGTACGTGGTGGTGGGTGGGTAGTGTGGTGGGTGTAGATGCTGGTAGGTTGGGAGGGGTGGTTGGTGTAGATAATGGTGGGTGGGGAGGGGTGGTGGGTGCAGATGCTGGTGGGTAGAGGAAGGTGGTAGGTATAGATCTGTACCTAACACACTTTGCCTGTTAACAGCAGGGGTTCAGGCACATGGGTGACCAAAAGTTGGATTCGTCTGGGATTATGATTTTATAAAATATGTTTGACAAAGACAAAACTTAGCATAGCAGTAGACATTGTAAGTACCAAATCAATATTTATATAGATGAATATTGTGAGTATAGAAGAAATATTTTGAAATCTGTCAGTAATTGGTAAGCAAGCATATTTCCAAGTTATAGAAGGAATAATTAAATTTTATATTATGTATATTAAAAATACTGATGATTCTTGGAAAATTATAAATCCTTTCAGTTTTTCCAAAGGAAGGCTAACATTACTATATGTATTGGTAATACCTTGTATTATGAAACAAAACAAGGTTTTTCATATTACCTATGTATAATCACAAGATTTATTTGTGTGAATGTAAATGAACTACTTTGTTTTAATGACTAATATGTATATAGTATTAGTTCCTTACATTCACTTTTAAAATATTAATATTAATAGCTTCTTTTTCATTGAGTACCTCCTGTGTCCCAGGTGAAACTGCCTTTGCAAAGGTTATGACAGTGAGATAAATCTAGCATGGCTGACTCCATCTTGCCTCTAGCCTCACAGGCTGGCTGTCCTCACTCATTCTTAGGTGTAGGCCAAGCTAACCATGGGAGGAATTTAGTTTATAGTTTAACTGAAGCAAGGATAATAGTCCTATCCTAAAACTAACCCCCTCCTTGCTCAGGGACTGAAAATGGCCTTTCTAAACAAATGAAATGCTATGAGATTAGGATTATGGGAAGACCTGAATTCTGATAATGTATAGGCATGGTTTTTATAATCCCTTACTAGTTCAGGAGCCATGTGTCCAGAGGTCACAAGATTTATGACTTCCCCAATTGCTCCTATAGATAATATCACTATTGTAGAGCCTACAGTTGATCTTTTGAGACATTTTTCTGCATTCTGGCAACAAATTGACTCCAGTTGGACACATGCTTCATGACTCAACTGGTCGTGTGGCCTACACCCGGAAGGAGACTCAGTGAAGGAGGACAGTTTTCCACAATCTTACTATTTCATTCCCCAACCAATCAGCAGCACCCATTCCCTAGTCCCCTGCCCACCAAATTATCCATAAAACCCTAGCCTCTGAGTTTTCAGGGAGACTGATTTGAATAATAACTCCAGTCCTCCCATTTGACCTACATTAATTAGATTTGTTCTTTACTGCAATTCCATGATTTCAGTGAATCAGTTTTGTCTGTGCAGTGAGCTAGAAGAGCACATTGGACAATTACACAGGTATTTAACTAAACATATTAAACAGAAGTTCATATACAATATTTACAATAACACAATAACCTTTTTTTTTTTTAGACAAGGTCTCACTGTGTCACCCAGGCTTGAGTGCAGTGGTGCAATCTTGGCTCACTGCAACCCTCTGCTTTCCAGACTCAAGTGATACTCATGCCTCAGCCTCCCAGGTAGCTGGAATTCCAGGTGTGTGCCACCACACCCAGCAAAATTTTTTAAATTTCTTTTTGTAGAGACAGAGTTTCACCATGTTGGGCAGGCTAGTCTCAAACTCCTGGCCTCAAGTGATCCACTAGCCTCCACCTCCCAAAGTGCTGTGATTACAGGCGTGAGCCACTGCACCCAGCCTACAATAACCTTTTAAAGAAGTTACTATTCTTCTTCTTTGAAAGATGAGAAAACTGAGGATAAATGCAACCTGTAAGTAGCGAAGCTGGGGTTTGTATTCAGGTTGGTTTGACTCCAAAGCCAGGGGGCTATTCATTGAGTCATGGTGACCTCAGTGGTCTGCAGTTCTCATCAATCCCATTAATTGGAGAGACCCCGAGACAGAAATCATCCAAAGTTTGGGCCAGTATTCTAAATGCCCATATTTATATTTCTACCTGCAGTTAGGTCAGAGATTCCCACAAACGGCTCTGAATTTGGCCTGTCAAGAGGCCCCCAGACCTTTCTCTCAATTCTAAGCCTCTTATGGCTAGCTCATCTCATTAGTGTATTTGCTAGTTAATGCCATTACTCTCGTTGAGGTTTTTGAAATATTTTATTAATAAAAATTTAGAATTCTTTTTTATTCACCTTTGAATTCCCCAAAAGAAATAGAATTTCTATTACGTAATAGTTACTGAAATGCTTATCTTGAACCAAATAAAAAAAAAATCACTCATCATTTCTTTTATGTTGTGTTGGTCCACAGCCTGCTTGCTATCAAATGCATTCCTTGTTTTTGCTTGGTTTTGTGCTCTGTTTTGTGGGAGAAAGGACCTCGGCAGGCTCCTTTTCCCACTCTACTGCATTAGCAGGCTTTTGCCTTTGTGAATGGAGATTGGAAAGTGAATGCAAGGAAGAAGTTGGAGTATTTCTCTCTACCTTTTACATTCTGCTTCCCTTCCTGGTAGTGACTGCATGATCTCCCTGGCTCCAGGTCCCATTGGACAGCTCCTCCCTTGGTGGTCCCAGCTTTTGTAAGGAAACCCCAGCTGTGGTTTGAGCTTCTGCTAGGTGGTCTCACCTTCTGGCTTCTGGGAACCCCACCTATGTCCCTCCAATCCTGCGGATAAATGGAGCTCCTCACTATTACTTATCCCTGATTGCCTCATATACCCTGCCTGGCTTTTCAGCAATCTAATACTTGAGCAACCAAATCTCTGGATTAATGAATTCCCTGAATTTCCTCTATTTTGCATATCAGGTGTGATTTCTGTTTTCCTGACTAGAAACTGGCTGATACACCTTCCTTTATTTCTAGAAAATATTCCCTCTAGAAATAAAACTCTCTTGGGCTTTTTTCTTCTTTCTATATAAAAGCAACTCTTGGGCTTTAATACAGTGATATATCACTCAATATTTAACAAATGACTGAACATTATTTAGGGAAGTCCTATGTCAAATTCACCTTTATTGGCTTAAAGCACCTCCCACCACCTCAAAATCACATGTATTCTTTTCGCTTCTTCTTTGAAGTAAATAAGGTTCTAGTCCCTCTGCCTGATACATATTTCTCCTCTTCTTTTCACCTAAGCTACTCCTACAAGTACTTCAAAACTCCACTTAGAGGTAACTTCTAGAAGACATTCACTTACCCTGCCTTACACAGCCTCCAATGCCCCACTCTCAGTTCAGCACTTTCTGTTTTACGCTTCCTTAGTTCCCAGTTCCTACCTCAGTGGTAACACTCATCACATTCTACTTTAAATGCACAGCTGACTTCTTTTGTGAATTCTGGTAAACCATTGTCTTCAATTGCTGGAAGATCTCTTGAATTTCTGTGCATACACTCAACAGCCTATGTTGTTCTTTCATTTATGAAGATTTCCCCCAAAATGATTCCTTTATGTTTGGGTTTTATATAAATATATATATATTTAAATATATATAATATATATATTTAAATATGTTTACAAATATTATATGTATTTTTATATATGTTTATATATATATATATATATATATATATTTTTTTTTTTTTGAGACAGACTCGTACTCTGTCACCCAGGCTGGAGTGAAGTGGCACAATCTCAGCTCACTGCAACCTCTGCCTCCCAGGTTCAAGTGATTCTTGTGCCTCAGCCACCAGAGTAGCTGGGATTAAAGGCACACCACCACCATGATTGGCTAATTTTAGTATTTTTAGTAGAGACAGATTTCACCATGTTGGCCAGGCTGGTCTCAAAATCCTAGACTCAAGCAATCCAACCACCTTGGCTTCCTAAAGTGTTGGGATTACAGGTGTGAGCCACCAGGCCTGGCCTCAAAATAGGAAATTAAGCACCCGTGTTCATGCCTTGATAAATTACCTGCTCCTTCTATGTTCTGGTATCCTTTCCTCCTTTCCTTTGCCCATGTGACATATGTTTTACAATGTAAGGTTTTAAATGTTTAATATATTTTATTTTCTTTCTAATTATTTTATTCTTTTTTGTCATTTAAAATATTATTTAGACATATCTACTTTATTTAAATTATAAAGTAATAAATAACATATACGACATCTATTTCCATAGAAAGTGCCAACATTTTATTAAGTTTTTAACCTATCTAATAACCCAACAATGGTAATATAGCATTTCACTGTCCAATGTGGTAGCCACCAACCAAAGGTGGCTGTTACCACTTGAAATTCAGTTAGTCCAAATTAAGATATACTATAAGTGTAAAATACACACTGGGTTTCAAAGACAAAATAAAACATATAATATATCCCATTAATAATTTTTATCTTTTTTTTTTATTATACTTTAGGTTTTAGGGTACATGTGCACAACGTGCAGGTTTGTTACATATGTATCCATGTGCCATGTTGATTTCCTGCACCCATTAACTCGTCATTTAGCATTAGGTATATCTCTTAATGCTGTCCTTCCCCCTCCCCCCACCCCACAACAGTCCCTGGAATGTGATGTTCCCCTTCCTGTGTCCATGAGTTCTCATTGTTCAGTTCCCACCTATGAGTGAGAACATGCGGTGTTTGATTTTTTGTCCTTGCAATAGTTTACTGAGAATGATGTTTTCCAGTTTCATCCATGTCCCTACAAAGGACACGAACTCATCATTTTTTATGGCTGCATAGTATTCCATGGTGTATATGTGCCACATTTTCTTAATCCAGTCTATCGTTGTTGGACATTTGGGTTGGTTCCAACTCTTTGCTATAATTTTTATCTTGATTATATTTGAAATGACAATATTTTGGATATATTAGGCTAAAAAATTGTTATTAAGATCACACCTATTCCTTTTTATTTTGGTCTTTAAAATGTAGCTACCAGAAGATTTTAAATCACATAAGTGTTTCACATTATGTTTCTATTGGACAGCACTGACGTAGAACTTGCCAGCTAATAAGTAAATTTGCAGCGGTCACAAGATGTGCTTACTGGTCTAATGTCTGGCACATGTGCATTACACATTGCCAGATTAGGTGAACTAATATAACCATAAAAAATAATAAAATAAGCCCACCGGTTTCCAATGTTTATTAATATGAAGACACAATAATGTACTGTACATTTTTCAGTGAGGTTCAATCTTCGTATTAGCAGGAAAACTTATTCTCATCCATTGAGGCAGTCACATGGAACTATTTCATCAGATGAGACACTAGAAAAACAAAACAAAATCAGCTGTCCATCTCTACTGTATTTTCTTTCCTTAGAGCAATATGGAGCAAATGGCATAGAGTGCTCCTGATAGCAGCTCTTTTAAATGCAGGTAATGGCACTCAGAATATTCCATGATGATGTTCCAGTAAGAAGTCAGTACATTTGGTATCAGTCAACTGATAATGCATGAAGCTAAAAATATTTCCTAGGCTGGATAGCATTTGGAACCTGCATAAAGTAAGCATTTAATAAATACTTACAAATTTGATTTTGTTTTGATGCTGGTTGGCAAGTTTCTAGCATAAAGCGCTGAGAATGATGTGTACATCCAAGTGATTAACAATATATTGATGCTTCATGTGGGCTATGCTGAAAGGATAGTAATCCACCGATGGGCCAGCAGTTATCCCCAGTACAAAATGCAGATGCCAGTTGATTTCATATCTTTGTGTTTTAGGAAAGAGCAGAATATATAATGCACACACACACAGACACACACACATATAAAGTACTGAAGTGACAGTTTATGGTGTGTTCACATCTTGAGTTTGTGCATATCCTTTGAGGAAAGTGTTGTTGTCCTCATGCTACACAGTATAAACATTGATCGAGCACTTACTCTGTACCAATCACTGTGCTAAATGTTTATATGCCTTGTACCACTGAATGCTGCCACCAGCCATATGATGTACATATTATAATTATTTGTACATTACAAATAAAGAAATGAGGGCCAGGGAAGTGCATTAAAGTGACCAATGTAATAGTAAGTAGCAAAGCATCAATTCCAGACTATGCAAGGAGACTCCAGCTTCCCTCATATTACTTCAGTCACATAAACTTTGCTAGACAGACTGACTCAGTGGATGAGAAGCATCCAGGGACTGAAGGGCACCATTACTATTCAACATCAACATGGTGTGTTTTTTAAAATTTTGGATAAATTCTATTTGATTCTTTCACCAGGAAAAGCAGGACCAACTGGGGAGACTGGAGAAACAGAATCTTAGGAAGAAAATGGAAGAAAAAGATAAGCAAACTGTACAGTGAATCATTAATCCAAGTAGGTGCATTAGAAAGTTAGATACTAGAGAATGAGTTGTCTTTTATTTAAGATATAAGTGCCAAGCTTAATGCTAAGCACTTTATATGTGTCATTTAAATGTATTTAATCCTCACAACCCTAAAAAGTTCTGTAATCATCTCTATTTTAGAGATAAGGAAACTGTGACACAGACAGTTCAAGTATCTTTACCAAAGCCACATGGCTGGTAAACAGGATAGCTGAAATTCAAACTCAAGGTGTCTGGTTCTAGTGCTTGCAGTTTTACCACTATGCCATTCTACCACCCACTCTTATCAGAATAAAATCCAGCCCATTTTAGAATAAATATATGTGCCTCCCCATGCCCTCTATAGTGAATTTTTACTCCTCTGTGTGCATATGTGTACACACATCTGTGTGTAGAGGGAATTGTGCTAAAAGACCAAGATCTGTTTTTCCACCTACCAAAGAAGCTTCCTCATATTAAAACCTGTCATTGTCAGAATGCATGAGGAAAAAAATGGAGCGGTAAGTATTTCTTAGATAATTTAACCATCACTAGAGCATAGACAAGTCACCCCAAATATTCCGTATACTAGCCTGCGTTATCTAGCTTCCTTGTATTTAGATTGGGGTCATGTGACTAGTTCCAGCCAATGTACTATGCGCAGAAGTGAATTGTATTATACATAGACTGAGGTGGAAAAATCTCTTCTGTGAGTACTGTAGGGACTTTATTTTCCAGGTGCTACAGCTAAAAGTTGGTAGAGATTCTGGCAGCATGTGTCCTTGAGTGACTGTGTGAAGCATAATGTCCTCTGACTCATGTTAGATATTTAGTATGGAAAAGAAATTAACCTTTATTGTGTTAAGTCCTCGAGAATTTCAGGTTCTTTTGTTAGTGCACTATAATCCAGTATATTTTGACTAATAGATATCTTACCTGGAGGGCATCTCAGCAGTGTGCTTGACTTTGTATGATGCCAGACCACAGGGACAGAAGGTATATACAGTGTATATATGTATAGCTGGGATCTTCTATAACATAATTTTCAGAATTGTCCTCTTTGCTTTTCCAAGTCTTTCAATCCATATCATGACTCTGTCCACTCTGTGCCCCACTTGATCCTCCAGCAGAGCAGGAATAAAACTGTAGCATCTACATAAGTTACCTCCAACAAGACTCTTTTGCCTGGATTTGTTCCCTCCCTTAAAGCAGTTTAGAATTACTAGGTGCTTTCCATCTTTCCATTGCTTTTAAACAAACAGTAACAGAAGCAACAATGACAGCAAAATTTAATACTCCAGAAAATTATAAAAAAAAAAAGCAACTACCACCATCTGATTTTATAGCTGCTCTGGTTGTACTAAATGGCCAACAGTAGCCTCCTTTGCAGACGAGATTGCTAGAATCTGAAATTTTGCCCAAGGAAAATAATTTATGTTATAAAAATCTAACCCTGTATACAATAATAACAATCAAATATAGGAAGCAATTTGAGACAACAGGTTGATGCTGAGTCTTCATAAATATTGGTGATTTCTATGAAATTATTTTCTCTCTTTGATAGACCAATGCCCCTCACCGAATCACCTAATATTAGACCAATGCCTTTGTTGCTGGTCCCTTGCTGTCTTGACATTTGTCTGCCACATTCATTAAGGAACCCCAAAAGAGAATGGAAATAATTTTGAATGAGAGAATAGATTTTTAAAGGAGAGAGAAATAATCTACTCCTTTAATTCTACTTTGTTTCTAGAATTATATATATCACACTTCAAAAATTGCTTTCACATTTTAATCTCAGTTTACTCCCAAATATTCCTCAGAGCAATCTTTTAAGGTGGCAGGGTAAACATTACCTGAAGATCGCTTGAGAACAGGAGTTCAAGATTAGCTTGGGCAACATAGCAAAACCCTGTCTCTGTAAAAATAATCAAACAAACAAAATAATGTAGTCAAAGTCATCATCTCAGGGCAGAGAGTTAAAACCCTGAGTGACTTGCCTGTGGTTATATTGAATGGCAGACTTTTTATAAAAACATGTAATTTAAAGCATTCTATTTTAGGTGTCTCTGGAGTCTATTTTTGGCACAGAAAAAGGTAGCAACGTTAGGAGCACAGTGTGGCAGAGACTGCCAATTGTCCCTTGATAGTCAATCTCCCTCTATTCTGCCATAGGAATAGAATTTTTAGGCAGGCATATGGCTGCCCAGAAAAAGAGTCAATGTTCCACCTTCCACCTTCCTTGCAGCCAGGAAGGCCTTGTGTTGAGCAACAAGATATAAGTAGAATACTGTGTGGCAGCTTTCAGGAACTGTAGGAGATAGGTGGCAAGCAACTTTTGTTCCTTCTTTTTCATCCGTTCTCCATACTGCTCCTTGTAATGTGGATATGTCGTCTTGAGCTAAGATACTGAATGGGTGGGGTAGTGACCTAAAAGGCACCTGAGTTGCCGAGGACTTTTCAGAACTACCAGTCCAGCCTTAAACTACTTAAAAGCTTTTTGTCTTCTAAAATCTGGATATTTTCATGCATCTTTGGTGCAGAACTTTTTAGATGAACATACATGTGACATGAGGGATGTTCTGTCTCCATTTCCTTCCTTCTTCTTCCTTCCAGTGCTGGTAGAAAAACAGTCTTTTAGCATAGTATGTTGATGTGTGCTGCTGGAGGTAAGAAGGGAATATTTGGATTGTAGATGCCCAGCTATGAAGAATGCCTGCAGCTATGGAGGAACTAGGAAGAAATATATCTATGACTTTGATCTGAGAGAAGAGAAACAGCAAGCCAGGAGCAGAAGGGTGGAAAAGGGAAGCTGGGGGAGATAAGAGAGAGGATTCCCAAATGCTGACTCAGTATAGGTCTAAAGTGATCAGGAAAAATGAAGAAAGAATTTAAATGACTTTTTATGTGTATTGTTGAGAGATTAACAAGATGCTTGCTTCCATTACTGTATTGTATTCATCTGCCCTTATGTCTGCTCAGTGCTGTGGGTCTAGGAAAGGGGTTATATAGAGTAGAGCCTTTCTTATAAAATGGACATGTTTGTGGCATTGTGACTGGGGGACCTCTTAGAAGGAAAATAGCCTGTTGGTAAAATGAGAATTTAAAGCAATATATTTTTTAATGACTAGACTTAGACTGTCCTGATGAGGAAGAACTGTTCCTTATAGTTGGAGAAAGATGTGTGTGCTCTTGCTTGGGGTCTTGCTCAAGGCAGATGAAAGAACTGTTTTCTTTGGGGCTCAGTGACAAAGCAGGGCACAGCGTTAGAGGGAGAGGAACATTCTTCTATTTCATCAGGGAAGCCAGCATCCTTCTCCCATTCATGTAGTTCAACACCAGCATTCTTGGCAAGAACTTTGGCATTGATACAGCTGGCATCATGTGCAGTGAGGACTGCTGTCAAGTAGTTCCCCGGTCCTAGGGAATGAGAGCTAGAGCAAGGGTAGGAAACATGGCAGACATTCGGGGGAGAATGAAACTGACAACTGATTGATGGGCATATGAGTCACCCTTTTGTAGACCTCCTAAAGAGTTGAGGACACTTTGGAGAAGGGAACATTAGGATTCTCACTGAGATGGTGGGAAAAGGAGGGGCTAACGGCCATCAAAATCTGGGCATAGGGTGAGTCATAGGGTAATAGAAAGAGGACTCATCAAAATAGCAGACTTAAGGTTTTTTAGACAAAAGGAGGCTGTACAAAGGCCTAGAGAAAAGTGAGAACACAGCACCTTCTCAGAGCTCAGAGTGCAAGAAATTCTAAAAGGGCACGTGGTTGACAATTGTGCAGCAGAGACCATGACTTTATGTAGCGACTAGTAAGAATGCCAGCTAACCAACTTAATGGCTTAGCTCTAGCTCCTTTTAGGGATCAATTCTGAGGAGACTCTAAGAGGGTTTTCATTTTTAAAAGCAAAAAGAACCAGGCTCCAGTCAATACAGAATCTTATTCAGATTTTAAAATATGAGGTGAATGGAATACTATAAAGTCATATAAAAGAACAAAATTATGTCCTTTGCAGCAACATGGATGCAGCTGGAGACCATTATCCTAAGCAAATTAACACAGGAACAGAAAACCTAATTCCTCCTGTTCTCACTTATAAGTGGGAGCTAAGCATTGAATATACACGAACATAAAGATCCTTAGGATTACTAGAGAAAGAGTGGGATGAGGGCCAAAGGCTAAAAGACTTCCTATTGGGTCCTATGCTTACTACCTGGGTGATGGGATCAATAGTATCCCAAACCTCAGCATCACACAATGTGCCCATGTAACGAACCTGCACATGTACCCCTGAACTTAAAAGTTGAAGTTTCTTAAAAAATGAAGGCAAGGATGGGCACGGTGGCTCATGCCTGTAATCCCAGCACTTTGGGAGGCCGAGGTGAGCAGATCAGGAGGTCAGGAGATCGAGACCATCTTGGCCAAGATAGTGAAACTCCCTCACTACTAAAAATACAAAAATTAGCCGGGTGTGGTGGCTCACGCCTCTAGTCCCAGTTACTCGGGAGGCTGAGGCAGGAGAATCACTTGAACCTGGGAGGCAGAGGTTGCAGTGAGCCGGGATGGTGCCACTGCACTCCAGCCTGGCAACAGAGTGAGATTCTGTCTCAAAAAAAAAAAAAAAAAAAAAAAAAAAAAAAAAAAAAAGAAGAAGACAAAATAAAGGTGTTTTCAAAGAAACAGAAAAAATGAAGTGAAATTTTTATAACATAAACAAATAAATAAATAAAGTAAATACATCTCCCTTTTGGCACAATGGTATTTTTATTCAGTATCAGTCCTTTTTCCATTCTCAGATCAGCAAATCTCTAATATAATAACAAAAAAGCTAAGTACTTCTATCTCTGAGTAATTTCTTTTGATATGACATTTCTACAGACACTACTATTTTTAAAGGGACAATCCTGAAAGAATAATTTTTTTTTTTAAAGAGTGCTTTTGGGTGAGTTGGTACATTTAAGGATTAAAAAATATAGGTCATAGGGCTTTTGAAGTAGGTGGAAAGTGCATATATTATAGTCTCGTGTACTATTCTGGAAGATGACAAGCAGCTTAATTTTAGTAAACTAAGTTGACCCTAGAATGATAAAAGACATAAAAAAGGCCATTGTGATTTGTAACTTGAGCAGATAGGTTGTGAGGTAATTAAGAGTGTTTGCCGCAGCAGCACCTGCCTGGTTTTCATTCTTGCCACCCCCTTCCTGCCTCAGGATTCTTCCAGATGTACAAAACAACACCAACTTTTGCACAAGTAGATCTCTGAAAATTCTTACTGATTACTGAGAATCTTCTCAGTTCTATATATGGAGAGACTTACACTTGATAACAAATGGCTCTTTCTAGAAACATAATAGTAATAGTTATCATTGTGTCAAAGAGATAGATATCTGTACCCTTATGTTCATAGCAGCATCGTGCATAATAGTCAGGATACAAAAACCACCCAAGTGTCTATCATAGATAGGATAAATGGGTAAAAAAAAAGTGTGGTCTGTGTATACGTGTTTGTATATATCCTTATATATATGTGTATATATGTACACACACATATACACAGACCACATTTTCAAAATATAATATTATTGATGCAGGAGTTAAAAAGAAATTATTTAGGCAGATAGTGAGAGTAAGAAAGTCCTCAGTAAGGTTTTCCTTTTAATGAAAAGCAGCCCCAAAATAATTTCTTTCTAACAAAAAGCAACCTGTAAAATCGAGCCACAGACATAGATAAGGAAGCTGGAAGCTTGCAGTGGTAAATGCCAGCAGCTGTGCCTATAGGAAAAGGCTACCTGGGGGCTAAGCATGTCCAACATGGAGGCTCCATCTTCCCTTTTCCTTGTCAACCATGTGCACAGTAAGGAGCAGACAACATGGTGCTGGCCAAGTGGGGACACTATTTGCATAATAAAATATTAGGGTGTGGTAGCCAGCTTCCTCTTGCACTATGTAACCATCACACTTAGTCCAACCAATCTTTGGGCCCTGTGTAAATCAGACATCACCACCTCGCTCCTGTCTATAAAACCCTGTGCACTCTGCAGTGGGCCAGAAGTCCCATTCAGGTGCCCTTCTCTCTCCAGGAGAGAGAGAGCTGTTCTCCTTTCTCTTTCTTTTGCTTATTAAACCTCCACTCCTCAACTCACTTCTTGTGTGTCTGCATACTCAATTTCCTTGGCATGAGACGACGAACCTTAGGTATTTACCCCAGACAATGATGCCACTTCATTATATTAACATAATAATATTTCTCTCCCTCCCTCTCTCTCTCTCTCTCTCCCTGGCCATATACATATATATGTATATGTATATATGTGTGTGTGCATATATATATATATGTATATATATATATATTTAGCATTATGTCCTCCAGGTTCATCCATGTTGTCACAAATGGCAGGATTTCCTTCCTTCTTTTTTAATGCTGCGTGATATTTCTGTCTCTCTAGGTGGAATGCACCTAACAGCAACGTTGTAAACCAGTGTTTCTCAAAATATAGTCCCTGGGCCAGCAGGATCAGCATCACCTGGGAAATTGATAAAAATGCAAATTATTGTGCCTCACCCTGGATCTACTAAATCAGAAACTCTGGGGTGGAGTCCAGCAATCTGGTTTTAGAAGTCCTTCAGGTGATACTGATACATACTCAATTGAGAAGCAGTGTTGTGGGCAAAGCTCTCTTGGTTTTAAAAAACAGGAATCTACTTAATCTAGCTCAAACAAATATATCTTACTGAAAACCAGAATAATTACAAGTAGCTAAAACAGGCAATCTCTGAAATATTGGTGCCTTTACTCAGAAGTTTATTTTTTGCTTATGTCGTGGTCCCTTGTTGGTTGGAGGACCTCCATGTTGTAGATTTGATGTCTGGAACTCTTGGACTCTAAGGTTACTGTACAAGAGGAAAAGACAGCTGGAGGATTAGATTTTCCACAGTATTTTAAAGTGCCAGGTCTGGCACATGAAAAAATGTTTAACATCACTAATCATTAGAGAATTGCAAATCAAAACCACAGTGGGATACCATCTCACATCAGTCAGAATGGCTATTACTAAAAAGTAAAAAACTAACAGATGCTGGCGAGGTTGTAGAGAAAAGGGAACACTTATACACTGCTGGTGGGAATGTAAATTAGTTCAGCCATTTGGGAAAGCCGTTTGGTGATTTCTCAAATCAAACATAACTACTATTTGACCCAACAATCCCATCACTGGGTATATACCCAAAGGAATATAAGTCGTTCTACCATAAAGACACCAGCACACTTATGTTCATCACAGCACTATTCACAATAGCAAAGACATGGAATCAACCTAGATGCCCATCAACAGTAGACTGGATAAAGAAAATGTTATGTGTATATATGTTATATACATATATAAATATATATAAATGTTATGTATGTGGGTGTGTGTGTGTATATATACACACACACCCACACACACATGCCATGGAATACTATGCAGCCATATAAAAAATGAAATTATGTCCTTTGCAGCAACATGGATACAGCTGGAGGCCATTATCCTAGGTAAATTAACACAGGAACAAATAACCAAATACCACAGGTTCTCATGTATAACTGGGAGATAAACATTGAGTACACATGGGCACAAAGAGGGGAACAATGGACACTGGGGCTTACTTGAGGGTGGAGGGTGGGAGGGGGGTGAGGATTGAAAAACTACCTATCAGGTAGTATGCTCACTACCTGGGTGATGAAATCATTTGTACACCAAACCCCAGTGACACACAACTTACTCATGTAACAAACCTGCACATGTACCCCCCTGAACCTAAAATAAAAGTTGGAAGAAAAAAATACATAAACAAAATTATTGTTTTGCTGCCAGTAGAGTCTGTGGTCACCTGGGCTGGCACATGGGTAACAGCCAAGAGCCCTCACCTCCCTCCCAATTGATCCGGCCCCTCCAGAGGCTCCCCATTCTATTATGCATAGCCCTTTATTTCTATGTGGAATGAGGCTATAATTCTGCAAAACTGTTGTAATTTATTTTCTGCTAGACCAGTTAGCAAGAGTTCTCTAAATGTATTATTATCATAGGAAAACAACAACAAAATAAAGTGCCAGGTCTGGAAGTGGCCTATATCAGTGCTTCTGAGACTTTAGTGTGCATCACAATCACCTGAGACCTTGTTAATATGAGGATTCTGACTCAGGAGGTCTCAGGTGGAACCTGGGATTCTGCATGTCTAACAATTGTCAAGGAGATGATGATGCCACTGTCCCTTAGAAGCAAGGGCTTATCTCTCTTCTGCACATATCTCATTAGGCCAAAGCCTTCTATTGGTCTCGGCCTAACTGCAAAGGGGTCAAGAGACATAGTCTTCATATGTGATCAGTAAGAGGCATTGTTTCTGCCACATAAGACTGCGATGGCAACCTGCGTCCTAACTCCCAAAACCTGCCTTGTTACCTTACAGAGGACAAAAAGACTTTTAAGATGTGATTAAAAATCTTGAGATGGGAATATTATCCTGGATTATCTGGGTAGGTCCAATGAAATCACTAGGAGATTTTCCTGGAGTATTTGGGTGGGTTCAATGTAAAGGAGCAATGTGGAGATTATAATAGGGACATAATAGAGAAGGTCATGTGACAACAAAACTAGAGGGAGACAAGCTATGATATTGGAAGCAGAGGCTGGAGTGATGCCACAGCATCCATCATTGGAGTGTAGAAGGGGGCCACAAATCAGTGAATGGCAGTGGCCTCTACAAGCTGGAAAAGGCAAGGGAATGGATTCTCCCCTAATGCTTCAGAAGGAATGCAGCTCTGCCAAGACATTGAATTTAGCACAGTGAGACCTATTTTTAACTTCTGAGCTCCAGAACTGTAGGATAATAAATGTATGATGGTTTAGTCACCAAGCTTGTGATAATTTGTTACAGCAGCAATGGAAAACTAAGACAGTCACTCCCCTCACTCCTTTTTTTCATATCTGTTCCTAGTCTTCTCTCTTAGTGGGCTTTCATTGCGTTTTATCCTGTACCTGACTCTGTGATATCGGCTCCAGGTCTATATGCTGATATTTTAGCCCACTTTCTTCCATTTGCTGGAATTTCCATCTCTTATACAGATTTTCAGGTGAAAAGAAATGCTTAGATAAGTTTTAGATAAGTTTATGAATGTGCCTCCTCTAGGGTCAGTTAATCTTGTCCTATCAAATATGATCAAGGATTAGGTTCACCTGGTTAATGTCCAGTTAGCAGGAGCTGATAATGGGACTAGTAACTATAAATGTATTGAATATACAAGAAAAGAAAAGAAAAAAGATTATTGTCTCATATTTATTAGTTACTATGCTAGATTCTTTGTGAGGATCAATGCTGAAGTAATGTGTCCAAGGTCTCAAGATAATGTGTGGTAGAATCAAGACATAAACCCTTATCTCACATCATTGTTTACACTTCTGTCTGCATCTGGTTTTCAGAGAACACAAGAGCAGGTTAAACACTCAGAAAACAACCAGCTCTTTTTAAAAGTATAGACAAAGAAAAAAATACTTTGAGTATGTTTGACCTCCTAAATTGCCAAATTAATATGCTATTCACTTTTTAGGCTTTCTCTTACATGACTTTCACATATCATTTTCGCTATTGACTACTTTCCTTCTCTTTGAAAAATAATTTTTACTGCACTTTTATTTTATTTATTTATTTTTATGTTTTTGAGTTGGAGTTTCACTCTGTCACCAGGGCTGGAGTGCAGTGGCACGATCTTGGCTCACTGGAACCTCCGCCTCCCCATTTCAAGCAATTCTCCTGCCTCAGCTTCCCAAGTAGCTGAGATTACAGGCACCTGCCATCACACTAGCTAATTTTTGTATTTCTATAGAGATGAGGTTTCACCATGTTGGCCGGGCTGGTCTCAAACTCCTGACCTCAGGTGATCTGCCTGCCTCGGCCTCCCAAAGTGCTGGGATTACAGGAGTAAGCCACTGTGCCAGGCCCCTGCACTTTTTAAATTTAACATTTTATCATGAACTGTTATCCAAGTTATTGAATATTTTTATAAAACTTATTTTCTATTGTTGGATGAACTTTGGCTGATCTAACCACTTTCTTATGATTAAACAAGTTATTTTCATTTGTTTTTCATGATTACAAGGAATATTGTAAACATCCTTAATACCTTATTCTTCGTCTTCATTTCTGATTTTTTCTTCAGGTCACATTACTAGAGGTAGGATTGCAGGAAGATATATATATGTATATATGCCCATATTGATATACATATCCATATCTACATCTACTATGGGGATATATATATTATATACATAAATACACATACATATATATACACATATATACATATATATTCTTTTTTTCTCTCCATCTTGTGCTTACAGGAAAATAGATATTCTTTAAAGATAGTCACTGTAAATTTTCAGCAGCATATAGGAGGGCACTTGTCATCTTAATTTCATCAATTTGAGTGCATGTATACATGCGTGTATATTTGTCAGTTTGTGAGATAAAAAATTATAGTTGGCTTTTTTTATAACAACTAGTGAACATTTTCTCATTTGTTTATTTGCATTTTTTTGGAGAATTGTTGGTTCATCTAATTTGCTCACTTTTAAATGTGCGAAAGAATTACATTTATTTTAATAAAGAATCTTTAAATATTAATATAGCCAAATATAACAGTCATTTTCTTCATAATTTTCTTTTAATGAGTCAATGGAAATGAGTTAAAATTCAATTCGAGTAGATTACCATGTGCTAGATTAAGACAAGCAATACTTGGTACCTGCTTTTGGGAAAGTTATAATCCATCAAGATAGAGAAATACATGGATAACAGGCAATAATGCAATGTGGTATGGGCTACAGGATGTTCCGCCTGCTATAAAATCACAGAGAAAGGAGCAGCCAATCCCTAGGGTCAGAGCAGCCTTCTCCAAAGATGTTCACAGATATTTTCTGATAGGTACATGGGGATATATGTTCAGGGGAGAGGTGGAGTGTGATCTTCAAGGACATCTTAGAACAAGAAGACTGCCAGGAAACATAGCTGAAAGGGCTTTAAAACCCAGTTTCTTGGTATCAGACATGTAGCTGAGGTCATCCCTGGGTTTCTTCAGAAGGCGCTTGAGAGCTAATGTCTATAGTTTTCATTTCTTCTAGCACTTGACTGTGCAAAGAGCTCTATCAAGTAAATTACAGAAGACAGACCCCACCTGTTCCGCCTGAGGTGCTCAGGTGCCTTCGAATCAGCTGCAGAGGATGAGTCACTGAGCATTCCCTGGTGCTTTGGTGCCTGGAAATGGGAAAGACGACCATGGCTGTGGCATTTTGAAGGAATCCAATTAGCAGTTTAGTTGGAACTATCCCGAAGCTCACCTCCAGGCCATTTACATTCTTGACCTTTGAAGTGAGTTGCCGTCTAAATTTCCAAGGTGAGGTGATGGGTGGGAAGCCCAATCTGAAGGCTCTGGCACCTCTGTTTTGACTGTACTAGGTTGTTATCAAAGGCTTTAGAGAACAGAAATCAAGGGCAGGTGTCCTAATGGGCTCGAGAGGCAGTGAGGCGTTGATGATAGTTTAGATAGGTGAGGGTGGTAAGGGGGAAAAGAGCAAAGTATACCTGTGATTCAAACTCATTAACAGGACATTAGGACCAACGTATCATATATGACTAGTGTTGGTCTTAAACTTAACAAACCTGTTCCATGAATTTCAAGGATGGGGAACAGTTTTGCCTTGTTATTTCTTGAACAGTCAGCAAGCATTTACTGAGCTGATAAACCAGATCCATTCTAGGCACTGCTTATGACCACGAGAGTTAGACTTCACAGAGAAATATTCTTTAAAATGTAAACTGGCATTTGGAATCAGAAATTCAGGTAGCAACATCAGAGGCTGTCTTATTTCCTTTGTATACTTGGAGTTCTGAGGTTTAAGACTTTAAAACTGCAATTAAGACTTTTAGTTTTTCCTAGGAGATTTACCCCACTGCAGGTGGCTGCCACCAGGTGAGAGATAGAACTAGATATTGCCATCAGCTGTTCAGCCTTCCTGCTCTCTGGCAGGTGCAGCTGAACACGCAGCCGCCACAACCTGGAGCCTCACTGTGCCTACCCATAAATGAAATGCGATGGACAGCAAAAATGAGCCCTATTACTAAATCACAGATTCCTACTGCTGAGAGCACAGTTGCAAAACAAGAAAATACCTAAGTGCTTAAATTACCTATTACCTATCTGAGATGATAACTCTGACTTTGTTCCCTGATAGCATTTTACTTTTATCCAAAGCCCCTTTTCTGCAGAAACTTTCCCCACATTTGCACTGTCTATATTTTGTTAGTTTCCCTTCACTTGTATACCATTAATTTAGATAAAAGTCCTTATTAGACGAATTCACCTAGGTATACTTTTTTTTTTTTTTTTTTTTTTTGAGATGGAGTCTCACTTTGTCGCCCACGCTGGAGTGCAGTGGAGCAATCTCGGCTCACTGCAACATCTGCTTCCCAGGTTCAAGTGATTCTCTTGCCTCAGCCTCCCAAGTAGCTGGAACTACAGGTGTGTGCCACCATGCCCAGCTAATTTTTTGTATTTTTAGTAGAGACGGGTTTTCACCTTGTTAGCCAGGATGGTCTCTATCTCCTGACCTCATGGTCCGCCTGCCTCAGCCTCCCAAAGTGCTGGGATTACAGGTGTGAGCCACCGCACCCAGCCGGTATATGGTTTTTGAAGATTCTGTAAATCCATTTTGGAATAAAGTGGGGTGCAAATAGTTAGTGGTGCTGTCTCTATGTCAAGCTCTGGCTCTTCCAGGTGTGGACAGACACTGAATGCATCTAAGAATCTCTGGCCCTTAGAAGAGATACCAGGAAGAGCACACATAGCCAAGGCTGAGAGTGGGGCTTGGGTGATACTCTAGGATTCTGTAACTCCTTCCTCAGAAGAGCATGGTATATGCACTACAGTGTTTAGGAAGCTGGAAGGGTCCTAGTGTCAGGGCCCTTCTGCCATCCTTGGGGTCTTAGAGAAACTACTGAAGAAGGAACAGAGAACAGGGCTTGTCAGAGGTGGGGGAGCTTTTGAGACAATCTGTTCCAGTAGAACCAATTCCTGCAAGTAGGCTTCTCCTTCTTGCTCAAGGCCTGTGGTTGACGTCTCAGTCAATCATGATGTCTCCACTTGCCTTTTTCCATTGAATCTCAACACTTCCTGAGAACCCTTCCAGGCCAACACACCAGACAATAACCCTTGTAGCCAAGATGGAGGGAGACGCCTGCTTAGGTCTCTCTTTGGGAAAGGACTTGCAGCCTGCCTGCCAAGAGTAGAGTTACTAGCAGCCTTCAGCTATTAGGTCCTTCAGGATCTGTCTTGGCTTTTGAGTTGAGGTTCTTCCATGGGAATCTCCTTTCCAATGCTTGAGCAGGGCTGTGGTGCAAGAATCCAGCCATTTCTCTCCAATGTGGGACACCTCTAAAGGACAATCTGTCCTCCTGAGCTCCCAGATAGGCAAGTAAAGATCACTCTCCCTGCCCATTCCTTCCTTCTCTTCATTTCCCTTTACAGGTATCACTCTCTAATAAATATTTTGCATCCCTCTCTATCATGTCTGTACCCCCAAAACCCCAACTAGTTATAAGTACTAATCAGCTTAGCAAGAAAGACACACCAACATTTATGGAACATTTGTGTGCTAGAAATTATTCTAAGTAATCAACATGTATTCTCTTTTTAAATCCTGGAACAATGATATGTGCTAGGTACTATTATTATTTATATTTTAATGATGAAGAGACAGGCACAGAGGACTTTAGTGACTTGTTCAAGGTCAAACAACTAGGTGGAATCAAGATTTAAGTGTCAACTTAAATCCAGGGCTCCTAATTGCTTTGCTGAGCTATCTTATTTGCCATTCCTAGGCTAGCTTAACCACTTTACTCATCTCTTGCTACTACTATTTAAGCAAGGAGATTTACCCTTGGGGTAAACAGTTGGTATATATCTGGGAGAAGATGGGTCCTTTCGTTCTTTTTCCGGTATTTCCAGCTCTTGGTATGTTGCCTAGCACATAGCAGGAGCCCAATAAAGTTTTGATGATGGATGA
The DNA here is from genome assembly GCF_006542625.1 of Nomascus leucogenys. NCBI lineage: Eukaryota > Metazoa > Chordata > Mammalia > Primates > Hylobatidae > Nomascus > Nomascus leucogenys. The sequence goes on along the minus strand of NC_044395.1, from coordinate 90,615,606 downwards.
AGAAAGAAGAATTGAAAATCCTATCATCCTGACTGAGGTAAAAGAACATGGTAGGAAAAATGATAGTTTACTGTGAAGGAGGTGTAGTGACTGCATATGGGGTAGGTGTGACAAGAAAAGAGATAATTTATAGACTGTAAAAACTCTTTGTGACTTATGATTTTAGATTCACTCTAATTTCAGCATAGCATCAGCCCTCATTATTCTGGCTGGTGTGCCAATGTGGGAGAAATTATAAAGCAGTTAATTCTAATTTGTCTGAGCCTTAAGATCCAGTTGTGTGAATCAATACTTTTCTTTAACCAAAACAGGACAGTATCCTTTAAAACTTAACTGCGATGTTGAAGGTTAACAGGTATCTCTGAGAAGAAAGTTGTCTTTGTGTTTTAAAACATTGTTGGTAGTCATTCAATTACCTTCTTCTCATCCTTATTCTGCAATCTATACTGGGTTGGTAACTCTGTAGGTACTGGTTTTATAATTAATATTATGTATTTAGTAGGCAATAAATTTTTATTGTATTTTAATAAATTAACCTTGCAAACTAATGTGGAAAACTATAATACCGTAAGTGTAGGGAATAATAGAGTCGACACCTTAAAGATTATTAAAGGCAAAATGTTTTTATCTCAAAAAAGTAAATAAGTAAAATTCAGAAATGCCCTAGAGATCAACACTAGGTGGCTGCTTAGGGATGGAATTTCTGGGGTTCTGCTAATGAAATTAATTCATGATGTTCTCTCAGTTTGCACACTTATAAATTTATATGGTGTTGTAGATGTGTCTTTGAAAATGCAACCCCTTTTGAGACCTGTAATGACAGAGCAGGTATGAGTTTCTGCTGCTCTTCTGTGGCTTCCTTTTTTTAGTCTTCTCACGGCTGTCTTAACACATTTGTTGTTCTCTCTTCTGGGGCTATAAACACCCAGAGAGTAGAATCTATATATTATCATTGTTTCTCCAGCTGTTTCCTAATTGACTTAAAATGATGCACTTCTGTAAACTTTTGTTGAGCAGTTGAAAAAGGACAGCCTGAGGTATCTGAGGGGATTCAGGTTTTGGGACTGAAATTCACTTTTGTGTTTCACTAGCTGTGTGACCACAGGCCACTCACTTCTCTGAGTCTCTGAAGCATTTTCGATTGGTTAGAAATAATATTCTTTTGTTATAAGGTTATGTGAAGATAGATTCATAGGATATATGTATTATCTGACTCATAATAGAGACTTAATATTCATCCCTTGTGTCTGTGGTAGAAATATTGTCTTAAGGCTTTACTTTAATTGTATTCTTAATAGTCAAAAAAGTGGTTTTCCCCTTTAAAGAACACACAAGAGATCCACTTCCTCTTTGGCTACCTTGTTTTTCTTTCACTGATTTGTCAATTTCCATCACTGATAGTGAAGCTTTTTGTGCTAAGGCTCTTCTCTTTATAGTACAGATAATAGGAAATGCTACAACCAAATCCAAAGGGACCAGAACCAAAAACAAGACTTTCTAATTTGAGATTTGACACCCATTTCAGCTGAGAGTAAGGTTTGGTAAATATTTAAAATGGATTACATTTCTTGAAAGGACTTCTACTGAATTTTATAAAGGAAAGATCAAAGCCTTCAGGTTTAAGTTTGATTCTACGTATTTTCTACTTATAGTGAAATCCTCTGAGTCTTTTTCTCCTATAGAAAAGTTTTAATAAATCCTTGCTGAACCATTTCCACTAGAGAATTTGTCTCTGTTACAGTGAGGAGACTGGATATTTTAATTCTCACAGTTGATTGAATTCCAGTTCCAGAGTATCTAAATACTCTATCTTCTAGAATATCATCAATTAGTTAATTGTATTTCATGATCCTAGTTTATATAAAATTCATACAAAGAAGACATTTGACTAATTTATCCTTAATACCCTTATAACATTGTTCCAATAGTACAAATATAGCCTAGAATATAGTAATGATGATAATAATGACAGCAACATTGGCCAGGTGCCGTGGCTCATGCCTGTAATCCCAGCACTTTGGGAGGCTGAGAGGTGGGAGGATTGCTTAAGCCCAAGAGTTTGAGACCAGCCTAGACAATATAGTCAGACCTCTTCTTTACAAAAAATATAAAAATTAGCCAGGCATGGTTGCATGCACCTGTGGTCCCAGCTACTTGTGAGGCTGAGGTGGGAGGATCACTTGAGCCTAGGAGTTTGAGGCTACAGCGAACTGTGATCATGCCACTGCACTCCAGCTTGGGTGACAGAGGAGACCCTGTCTCTGAAAAATAAACTTTCTTTGTATCTAAGGTTTTTGTAAGAAAATGGTGACAATAACATTAGCCAAACTATCTCAAAGCATTGTCACCTGTGTCAATGGACACAGAAAGGTTTTGAACAACATCATACAGAACATATTACAGTAGTGAATGCTTTAACACCCTTACTTCACAATAGAATTCCAATTTGATTTTGATAAAGGCCTTGAAGGAAGCAGTACCCTATGTTATTTCTACACATAATCACCATAAAACGTTGTAGAAAAAGATTTGTATACAAGCCAACAACCTGATACATCATCCTCAATATTCAGAGATTAACATGTTAAGAAGAATGTTGACATTTTCAAAAGATTAAAATATTAATAATTTAATTATTGTCTGTGAATATATTTGGGAAATATAGCATCAAAATCAAACAAGTCATTCTTAAATCTTCAAAACCCAGTGTGTGGCAGGTCCAATTCTCCTGCTAAATGGTTAGATTGAACACAAATAGGGAGTGAGGATGGTTACATTTCTACTGACCCTGAAATAAATATCAAAGAGCAGAGTGCTATTAAATTCCAGACATAATAATCCACTGTTCAAAACTACCTGAATCCTGAGTAACTGTTTCTCCTTGTAATAAGCAACCACCATTAAAGGGGATACGACACGTCTGACAGATGTGAAAGCCACTAAGTCATCAAAGAAAACTTATCCCTTCCCCCAAACAGGTGAGTCAATAGCATCGACATTTTCAAATGTCAGCTGCTGGATTATTATTTAATTCTGTTTGGAGCAAAACAGCATTAGTTCATTGCTTCAAAAAGTCATTTTTTGAGCACCTGCTAGGTACCAGGAACCATGGCAGGCTTCAAGGGGTGCCAACGATAAATAACATACAAGATTTTCCCTAAAGAGTCCACAGCCCAGTGCAGCAGATAGACACATGCAGGAATCAACTTGGTATAGAAAAATTGCTAAGGGTTGTGGTGTCCTTGAAGGGTGTGCAGGATGAAAGGGAAGGGCATTCCTGTGTGAGGGGGTAACATGCACAAAAGGAAGAGACCACAGAGCTTTGAGTAAGACCTCGGGAACAATGCTGTGTCACTAACGCTGAAGGATGCTGAAGGGTACTAAAGGTACATAAAGTTTAAAAGGGAATTAGAATCATACTGTGGAGGGCCTTGGATGATAGGCTGAGCTTATATTTTGTTTTATTGCCAGTGGAAGCCATGGTGGGAGGTTTGAGCTGAGGGTGGAAGTTTCATCCAAGAGGGGCCTTAGATGGGTTGTTTGTAGGGTACATTTTCAGGACCTGCAGTTTGACACTGTTGACCACCCTTCTTGAAACTTGCATGTCCTCATTCTCTTCTAGTCTTCCTCCTGCTGCTTGGCCCACAGCTTCTCTATCTCTTTCTCAGGCTTTTTCCTTCTGCTTCCTTCTATCATTGACTTTTCTCATGCTATGAGCTCTCCTAGGGTGAGCTCATTCATATTTATAGATGAAAGACTCTTAACGTATTTACCTCCCAGCAAGTGTGCTAAACTGAACTGCAAAGTCATGTTTCTGATAACCTTTAAAAATATCCCCCCACCTGCCCAGCATGGGTAGGCTTTGCTATGGGCTGAACTGTGTCCACCCTACCCCCCATATTTGTATGTTGAAGTCCTAATCTATATTACCTCTGAATGTGACTATATTTGGAAATAGGTTCTTTAAAGAGGTAATTAAGTTAAACTAAGGTCGTTAGCTGGCCCTAATCCAATATGACTGGTGCTCTTAGAAGAAGAAGAGATTAGGACACAGACACACAAATAGGAAAGACCATGTAAAGAAACAGGGAGAAGGTGGCCCTCAAGCCAAGGAGAGAGGCCTCAGAAGATTCCTTTTTTCTTGGACTTCTAGCCTTTAGAATTGTGAGAAAAATAATTTCTGTCGTTTAAGCCACTCAATATGTGGTACTTTGTTATGGCAGCCCTAGCAAACCAATGTGGACATCTTACACTTAACATATTTAAAATTAAGCCGTGGCCGGGCGTGGTGGCTCACACCTGTAATCCCAGTACTTTGGGAGGCCAAGGCAAGAAGATCACTAGGTTGAGAGATTGAGCATCCTGACCAACATGGTGAAATCCCGTCTCTACTAAAAATACAAAAATTAGCTGGGCATGGTGGTGCGTGCCTGTAGTCCCAGCTACTTGGGAGGCTGAGGCAGAGGAATCACTTGAACTCAGGAAGTGGAGGTTGCAGTGAGCCGAGATCATGTCACTGCACTCCAGCCTGGTGAAAGAGCAAGACTCGATCTCAAAAAAATAAATAAATAAATAAATAAATAAATAAATATGAAGCCCTACCATCACCTCCCTCCCAGGCAGTGAAAATCAGGCACTCACAGGGATGAAGTCCAAAGTTCGAGTCTAAGGGCCAGTAGAACTCTCTCTAAGGCATTTGTCAAGACAGCCAGATGGAAGAGGGTGTTATGATTTCCTGGACATTGTACTGATTTGGAAATCAGAAATAATGTCTGGTCAATTAAAAAAAGTAAGAATATGTAATCATCTAGAGATAGATAATAAAGTCACCTGAAATCTCATCACATTCATATAAATATTTCCCAACCTTCTGCAATGTAAACAATATGCATTTTTTTTTCTGGAAGACATGGTAAGTTACTATCATACTATTCTTTAACCTTCTCATATGTCAGACTTGTAAGTCTGTACAAGAAATCTAAGATTTGTTTCCAAGCCAGCGTCATCTCTTGCTTGAATTGCTGCTATAGCCTATTATCATGTACCTATTTTTTTCTTGCTTTTCCTGAATTGCCCATTGAGCAGAGTGCTATTAAAAAACGATGATAACTTATTAATGTAAAATATTTTCTTGTTCCCTTCCTTACAACCCCTTCCCTCAGCCCTCCATCCATTGGCAGCCCATTGCATTTCAAATAAAAGCTACATGTCTTGCCATGATCACAAAGCCCTCACAACTACCTTTCTAATCGCATCTCTCATCACCTTACTTGCTATGCCTTGGGCTAGTTCTTGGTTCTTGCTGTATTAAAAGGTCTCCGGGCCTTTGCATTTTCTGATTGTTTTTTTGTGGAGTACTATTCTTATTTTTTGAATGACTTGATTTATTATTCACATCTCAGAACAAATGCTACCTCCTCAGTGATGTTTGTCTTTCTGTCCACCTCATAGAAAACATCTTCTGGGTCACTTTTATCACATTCCTTTGTTTTATTCCTTCAGGCTATTTAACATTTACTGAAGTGAACTTGTTTTATTTTTGTCTGCCTTGCCTAGAATGTAATCTCCATGAGGGTAGTGACTTTGCAGGTCTTCAGCTTCTAGAAGAGTGCCTAGCTCATAGCCAGCACCAACACACACATACTTAATGAATAAATACAACCTCCTTTTTAATGTGGAGTTTAGATTATCTTCTTATTTGTAATATTTCCCAATAAGGAGATATCTTAAGTATGTAGAAAAGAGTGTACTATTAAAAAACCCTTTATACCCATCAACTAGTTTTATATTTCTTAATATTGTGCCAGTTTTGTTTTTTATACAGGTGTTTTATTTTTCTGAAAGATGAAATATTACAGTTTTAGTTGACAGTCTCTACGGAGTTCTTTTGATCCCATTCTCTTTCCTTCCCTCTTGGAAGTGATCATAATCCTGAAATAACTCTTTGATGTCAGGTATATTAGTCAGGGTTCTCCAGAGAAACAGAACTGGTAGGATAGATCTAGATATTTAGATATAGATATATAAAAGAGGATTTATCATGAGAATGGGCTCCCAGGATTATAGAAGCTGAGAAGTCTCACAATATGCCATCTGCAGGCTAGAGAACCTGGAAGGACAGTGGTGTTCAACCTGAGTTCAAAGGGCTTGAGAACCAGGGGGCTTGTGGTGTAAGTTCTGGAGTGTGAAGCCTAAGAACCAGGAGTTCTGATGTCCAAAGGCAGAAGGTGGATGTCCCAGCTCAAGAGAAGAGAGTAGTACATTTGCCCTTTCTTGATGTTTGTTTCATTCAAGCCCTCAAAAAATTGGATGATGCCTGCCTGTATCAGTGAGGGAGGATCTTTACTCGGTTTATGGACTCAAATGCTAATCTCTTCTGAAAAGACCTCGACAGACATGCCCGAAATTATGTTTTACCAGCTATCTGGGCATCCCTTAACCCAGTCAGGTGGAGACATAAAATTAGTCATCGCACCACAGAAAGGGAATGATTATTTTTTATAACTAAGAATATAAATCACCTTCAATTTCTGTAGAGTTTGCAATTATGCAAAGCTTAACTATTTTTGGCAGAAGGGGAGTCATACCCTGATTCAAGAGTTCCAGTGGTAAGTGGGCAAAGAGCATACACCACTTTCCATGCTTTCCTTTGTCAGTCCTCAGAGCTGGCCTCAATCAGTGGCCACAGTAATAGCAGCTTGGCTGCCCTCCTTCAGATGCTCTCTGAGAGAGATTTGTGAAGTTCTAAACTACTAGCAGCCAGCTAGCACTGATTATCCACTTATTCTTGCAGCCAGAAGAAAGCAGAAGAAGAAAGCAGGAGATTCTGGACTTAGACTTTTGCCCACTAGGTGGGTTTGGGCACATCACTTAACCTCTCTCGGCCTAGGAGATAGTCTCCTTATCTCATAAATGGTAATGGTAACTTTCATCCTTTATATCTATTTTAAGTACTAATTCTTATGCATGATTTATTCATGCACCCTAGCCTCTTCCCTTTACATGTAGTATGCCTCTGTTTGGATGCAACTGGTTTTAAGTTCCCTATTTAGATTCATAGAGCTTGCAGAAATGAATAATTGTCCCAACACCCTTGTGACTTGTAGGTTGCTCAGAGTCAGGCAGATATTAGACCATGTCTTTGCCAAAGATTATTTACCTCCTTATCTCCCCGCATCCTTGCTAGTTTGTTTCAGGGCAGCAATATACCCAGCTCCAAGCAATGATTTGTGATTGGGCTGATCTAGTCTTGATAATGCTATTACTGTTTACTAGATTTGCTACCTTCCCTTGCAGCTAGGTATAGCTGTATAACCCAGTTTCCAGTAAGACGTAAAGTCAGATTGGCAAAAGGGATGGAAAGGCTTCGGGGAATGGGGAACCTGAGTCGTTCGTAACATCATCGAGTAGCTGAACTACCCTGCCACTAACTCCAAGCTTCTCATTATTGAAAATCATAAGCCCATAGCTATTGAGGCCACTAGTTTTTTGTTTGTTTTTTTTTGACACTTGCAGCTAAAAGCATTTCTACCTAAAATCAGTTTTCTACTGATGCTGTAACAAAATATCATAAACTTAGTGGCTTGAACAACTCAAACTTATTATCTTACAGTTCCAGAAGTGCAAAATGGTGTCAGTGGGCTAAATTCAATGTGTTGGCAGGGCGATGTTACTTTCTAGAGGCTCTAGAAGAATGTTTTCATGCTTTTTCCTGCTTTCAGAGGTCACCCACATTCCTTGACTTGTGGCCCCCTTCCTCCATCTTCAAAGCCAGCAACATTGCATCTCTCCGTGCCTCTCTTCTGTGGTCACATCTTTCTTTGATTGCTTCTATTTGGCCTTGTTCATCTACTTTTAAGAATTACTGCAATTACATTTGACCCACCTAGATAATTCAGGATAATCTCCCCTATTTCAAGGCCATCTGATTAACAATGTTAATTCCGATGGCAACCTTAACTCCCCTTTGCTATGTAACCTAACATAATCACAGGTTCCAAAGATCAAGATGTGGACATCTTAGAGGTGGAGGAGAGGGCATTCTTCTACCTAGCACAGTGCCCAATGTTATACTCTACTATAAAACAACAACAGTAGCAGCAACAAAAATGGAACTGCTTCCTTGTGTAGTATTGCAGAGTTGTGGAAGGAGAGATGATCTGGTGTCCCGAGGCTTGAGTCTTGTTCTTGGCTCTGCCATTAAATTGGGCCATCTACTTTCTAGCCCTGGATTTCATTTTCTTCATCTCTTAAAGAAAAAAATTCTCTTGACCATTAATTTTCAAATTTTTAAAGTAGCAAATCCACTTCAAATAAAATAGAAAAACATGAAGCCTCTATAGCTAATGTGATAGTGTGATTTATGCAAGAAGGACTCAATTCCTCATTCTTTTCTGTATCCATACCCTTTGCCATTGTTCTGGGTTGAATAATGTCCTGCCAGAATTTATGTCTATATGGAGCCTCCAAATGTAACTTTATTTGGAAATAGGGCCTTTGCAGTTGCAGCTAGTTAGGATGGAGTCATCCTGGATTAGGGTGGTCTCTAATCCAGTGACTGATGTCCTTATACCATGAGAAAACAGAGATGCAGACACATAGGGAGAACATCATATGATGATGGAGGCAGGCATTGGAGTGATGTGTCTACAAGTCAAAAAACACCAGGGATTACAGGAAACCACTGTAAGTTTGGAGAGAAGTAGATTCTTCTCACAGACCCCAGAAGGAACCAACCCTACTGACACGTTGATTTTGGACTTCTAGCCTCCAGAACTGGGAGAGAAAAATTGTCTATTATTTTAAGTCACTCAGTTTGTGGTAATTGTTTTGGCAGCCCCAGGAGACTAACACAGCCATAGGCTTTGCAGTGCCCTCCCACTGACTCTGGGCTCAGCCATGTGACTTTCTTCAGTTAGTGGATGTTCCAGAAGGTTGAAAAAAGTACTTGCGTGACTGGACTTGCCTTTGCTTTCGTGCCTCTTCTCTTGCTTAGAAACATGCCCAGGCTAGCCTGCCGGAGGATAAGAGAACTAGGAGCAGATCTAAGTTGCCTGATCATCTTCCTTTGGGCCATCCTAGATAAGCTAGCAACTGAGCCTCCCTCAAACATGTGAGTGAGCCCAGATAGATCACTAAAACTACCCAGCCAAAAACCAGTTGACTTCAGACCTGTGATCAACAAATGCTTTTTGGTTTTTGTGCCATTAGAGCTTTGTGATCATTTGATACTCAGCATCATTGTGACAGTAAATCATTGATACAGAGAATGATGACAGGAGTGAGGTAACCAGGACAACTAAGGCCTCTCTACGGAACTCAGATTGCAAACCCTGCACTAACTGGGTTTTGAGGTCTCATCAGTTTTGACCTTTTTTCACTACCTAGGATACTGTAGTTTGCATAATATACTTTCTAAAAGGTCAAATTTTTAGGAGTTCACTTTTTGGAGCCAGACTAATTAGACTAGAATCATGATACCACCATTTATTACTGACTATAAACTATGCACAAGTGGTTCAGCCTCATTAAGCCTCAATGTACTCATCCCTCAAATGGGGGAAAATTATACCAAAGTCACAGACCTACTGTGGGAAGTAAAGAGGATGATGCATCAGTAGTTAGCCTGGTTCTTCTCTACCCTCACCCCATGCCAAAGACTGAAGATCACGTAGTTCTTTTGCAGAGTAATACATTGACAGTTGCTTTTGTTCCCCTTCTGTTCTTGAAACATCATACACATACTGCAAATATCCGTTTACTGACTGTGGAAGTTAAATGTTTTGTTCCATATGCAAATATATTCTAGATACACATATATAATATATATGGACACACATATATGTGTATGTATATTAACTTGTGTATACACACATATATTTAACAATGTTTACAATGCTTCTTAATATATAATATTTCCCTGGTTTTAAGTGAAGAAATAGAGCCCTGAGGTATACAGTGATTTGCTCAGAACCACCCATCTTTAAACTCCAAATCCAGCTCTGTTTAGACAAAGTCCAGGAGCTTTCTGCAATATGGTCTGCCTCTTGATTTTTAAATTAAAGATAATCTTGAGGTGCTAGCAGGTGGCCGTTTTTGAAATAAAGCTGAAGATATTTTACTTTGTCTTTCTTGGCCTGGAGAATTTCACCCCCTTAAAGTTGCAGCAGTCAGGACTCTTGCAAGGCCTCGTTGAGGAATGAGTGAGCTTTGGGAAGGTGGCCACGAGGTGGCAGTGGTGCACACCCACGGCAGAGGTAATCCCTATTGTGAGCCAGGGCCTGGGAACGAGATGCTGGATAACCTTGTATACCACCCTACCTGCTATCAGCATTGAATCACATTGAAAGAGCAAGGCTTTGGTGTTTTGATGCAGAACATTAATAACATAAGTGGATGAGAAACCTGAGAACTGAAAATGCCACTTTAGCCTCAAGCCCCAAGTGTGAGACCAGCTCACTGATTCCAAGGCTACCATTGCCTGTAAGCAACCAAGATTAACTGTTCTGGGCCATCTGAGGATCGCTTTCTAGCTCTAGCTATTGAATTGTTTTAATTTTAAAATAAAAATGAGCTGTGCAGAAAAACAAGAGCGTCCACAGTTTGGAAGCACATTCGTTCTCCCTTTGAGCAAATTTCTCTCTGTTTTCCCTTCCTTCCTTTCCTTGACTGCATGTAGACCTGCCATTCCTTGCCATGCTCCTATTAGTACAGCTAAAACTGGGGTGTGCACACTTTGTGCAAAAATATGCATGTACAGGGTCTTTTTAATGCCTTCCCTCCCTCCTCTTCTTACCTCTCAGGTGCAGCTTTCCTATAGTAACCACTGAAGGGAAGCACAATGTTGTGGCTGAGCCATTTCAACCACAACCTGACTGCTTAATGCTTCTTATTTAAGGCTGTCCCTCCTGAGTACAGCGCCTTAGCAACAACATAATTGGCCAACATTTGGGATAGTTTGGTTTGGTGAGTTTGAGTTAATGTATCCCAGTGTTTCAGACTGTAATATGAATGCTAGAACAGTTGTTTCTTTGGGGAAGTTTTGTGTGTTATGACAAAAGGAATCCATTATCAAATCCATTTGGGGAATTCCATAAGTGGTGCTTTGTGTTGTAGCTTCTGGACTTCTCAAAACTATAAATTTGCTCTTGTACAATGGCAATCTTTAACCCATTTATGCCTGAGTTTGCAATTTTTTGAATTTTTGCAATCAGACCTTGGCGATGACCTTGAGCAGTAGGAAATAAATAACTCCCACATGCTTAGAATCCCAATAATGGAACACTAGGCATAAATGGGATCAAGAAGCAGACATAATAGCAGTGACCACAGAACTACTACCTCACCCCTGCGTTTATGTTTTTTTTCCTTAGGAATCTTAGCGGTATCCCCCAGAACCCCAGGGTTTCTCTGAGAGTCGTGTAAGAAATGTAGGCCTAGCTTATTGCTTGTCGTATGATTTTCTATTGCTGCATAATAAACCACCCCTCACATAGTGGCATAAAAGAACAACCATTATATGACACTCAAGATGCTGTGGGTGAGGAATTTGAAAAGGGCACAGCAGGGACAAGTTGTCTCTGTTCCATGATGTCTGGATGCTGAGCTGGAAAGACTCTGACTCTCTGGGTGACTTGCTGGCTGGCATCATCTGAAGCCTCTTTCCCTCATATGTCTGGAGGAGCTGGGAGCTCAGCTGGGGCTGTTGGCGGGACACTTACACATGGCAGCACCTTGTGACTGTTGGGCTTCTGCACAGCATGGTGGCTGGAATCCAAGAATGAGTATCTTGAGAGACCCAGACAGAAGTTGTATCACCTTTTATGATCTTGCCTTGGAAGTCACATAGTATTCTCCATCTGTAGTCACAAGCTCACCCAGATTCAAGGGGAAGGAACATAAGTCACGCCTCTCAATGGGAAAATTGTCAGTGTCACCTTGTAAGAAGCACATGTGGCATGGGAGATGTGGCAGTTTTTGGAAAATGCCGTCTGGTACACTTATCCACAGTTTATCTCTAGAAAGCCATGGATGAGCAACTGGTGGGATAGGTGGGATTCATATCTCTGTAATATCAAGCATTCCCTATATATAGTTTTATGTCTTGAAGGATGTATTATTATAGAACATTAGAACTAGAAGAAAGGTTATATAGTCCTACTGTCCATAAAGTATGACTTTAATTTCTGAAAGGAGGCTGCACAGCCAGGCCCTGAGGATATCAAAACATACATAGTTTTTAAACTTGTTTTTAAAGAGCTCACTGTCTATCAGGGGAGTCTGATTTGTAAAGAAAGTAAATACAAATACAGAGCTAGCACTTTGGAGTTAGCCAAAGAAAGTTTCAAAATCATGGTGAAGTATGAACTGGAATTTGAAGAATGAAATGATCTCTTGAGTTTTCTGAGTTTTTTTAAGAAAGGATAGAGCAGGGAAAGGCATACCACTCTATAGAGACTTATGTGAGAAGGCAGGGGTTGGGGAGTGAATCTGCACCTGTGTTTTAGGAAATCCAAGTGATTTATAAATAAAGTGCAGGTGGTGGGTAAAAGGAATGCAAACCGAAGAAGGTTTGTTCATCATCAGACTAAGGAATTTGAATTTTACCCTATAGCCCACAGAAAACCAGGTAAGGATTTTGAACAGAGAAATGACAAGGTTACAGTTTCGTTTTAGAAAGTGCCTCTGCCACAGCGTGAAGGAGAGACTATTGATTGGAACGGCCAGAGCAAGAGATGTGATTAAGAAGCTATTGTCATGATTCAATGGAGAAATGATGAACCCTTGAACTAGGAAGTTGGCAGTAGGAATGGAGTGGGGGGAAAGTGGATTTGGATAATATTTAAGACAATGTATAAATTAATGTGTGTAAAGCACTTGAAATGAGGCCTGGTATATAGAAGCACTCAGATAGTATAAGTTACTGCTGTTATTGTTATTCAGTGTTTTTGTAGCACCTGGATTTTCTTAGGACTGGTGGTGGGGATGAGGAGAAGACAGTGTCTAAGATGATACCATGTTTCTGATTTGGTCATGAGGAGCAGTCAGTACCTTTCCCAACATAGATAATAAAGGAGGAGCTAGTCTGAGGAGCCATATAATGAGTTTAGTTTTGGACATGTGGATTTTGATGTCTCTGTAATCAGACAGAGATAAATGTTAGTATTTTGTTGGAAATACAGGTCTGGAGAACAAGGGAAATGTTTGGGCTTGACCTAAGGATTTGGTTATCATTACTGATTGCCAGTAACAGTTGAAACAAAGCACATTTCATTAATCAAATGTTTTGTCTTATCCTGCTCATTTTTTTCCCACAATTACTCATATGGTGCAAAGACACTGTAGTTTCTCAATATTCCTTTAAAAACAAACTTTCAATACACCTCTTAAAATATGATAATATTATTTAGAAGGGACCCTGGCATAATTTTAACCTTAACACACTTGAATATGAAATACTACTGTAAGCTCTATTTTAATAGAATTCCATTGCTCTTTGCAAATGGAAAAAACAGTAACCTAGGTTTCTGTTTTTTGTTTTTATGAATTATTATGACTCCAGGTTCTGATGACTTTGGTTACATTGCTTTGGGTTTAAGGCAATTTTATTAAACTATAATTTATGCTTTGTTAATATAAATGGTGCTTTGCTAAAGAAATTTTATCCAGCTAATCAATGAAACATTGCTGGGAGTAATGCTAGGTATGGATAGATTAGGTGAAAGCAAGCTAAGAGTTTCCAAAATCCTATTTTACCCAAAATGTCTGCAAGGCCTGCCATTGGGCTGAGTAGAAAAAAAAAATCTTTGTTTTGGGATAAGGTCCTTAGGCAGAATTGGCAAATAAGTGACATATATAGTGTGACACACTCCAGCTCCTCTCTTTCATATCTAGACAGGAACTATAGATCCTAGAGGTGGCTTCCAAATCTGTCTTAAAGCATGCCCCTGGTAGCCACCAACTGATTAGTAGGTACTTGTAATAACACCAATATTTCTTTCCATCAAAGCTAATGTCTTCATAAGGTTCCTATCAAAATATTTGAAATATTTGAAAGAATATTTTACTTTAATATTTGTCCCTACCAACATGTTAGTGAGAATTATTTTCACAGTTGTTAGATATCACTGACACAGACAATTAGAAAATGATTCAGAGCAGCACTTGTCCTATCCTTGAACCTGTTCTCCCTAGTATCTTTGCCAAATTCTTGAAGGAGACAAAATAAAATTAAGCTAATAGTTTCTCAGGAGATGAACCTGAGATGAACACATAATCATAAGATCTTCCCACATTTTATAAGCTAGAATAAAAGACAGCAAGATAAAAGCTAACAAGATAAGAGTGAGTAGAAAAAAATGTAAAGTTCTGCCAAAACTTTCAACAAACCAATGATACAAGCCCGAGATGGAAGTGGGGAGGGAGGTTTAACAGATGTTTCTAAGGGAAAGTGCAGCTAATTGCTTGATTTCACAAACTGATGTCTTTAAAAACACTGTGTTAATAGGAGCTAGTATTGCCCAAAGCCTGTTCTAAATGAAGTGTCCATAGCAAAAAGTTTTGGGAAATGCTTAGTTCAATAAAATTCAACAGGTTTCTTTATTGCAGGACTTCTCAGAACCCAAAATAAACTAATATACATTGCCACTCTAGAGGAGAAACAACATTTTCCAAATGTATTTAATTGTGACCCTTTTTCCCTACAGGGAGAATGTACCACTCACGTGGCAAACTCCTGGAAATGCTGATCTAGGTGTTTAGTTGACTGAAGTTCAGTTTTAGCTAATGATATGGCACATTGGTAAGGTGGAGTGCACTTGATGTTCTCTCATTCCACCAAAAGTATAATGTATAAAGGTAGAAGATAATGCTACTCTATTTTAACTGATTAGGCTATTTATTTATCAGACACATATATAACGTTTACTCTGTGTCAGGCATACTATAATAATGCTATTAATTGTCCCATTTTGTGGATGAGGAAACTGAAACAAGAATGACTTTGTAACATGGCAAAAGTCACACATCTAGCAAGTGGTGGAACTAGGATCCCGACCTGACCAATTGGTTCTGATATGGTTCGGCTGTGTCCCCACCCAAATCTCATCTTGAATTGTAGCTCCCGTAATTCCCACATGTTGTGGGAAGGACCTAGTTGGAAATAATTAAATCATGGAGGCAGTTTTCCCCATACTGTTCTTATGGTAGTGAATACGTCTCACGAAACTTGATGGTTTTTAAAGGGGTTTCTCCTTTCATTTGGCTCTAATTCTCTTGCCTGCCGCTATGCAAGACGTCTCTTGCTCTTCTGCCATGATTGTGAGGCCTCCCTAGCCATGTGGAACTGTGAGTCAATTAAACCTCTTTCCTTTATAAATTACCCAGTCTTGGGTATGTCTTTATTAGCAGCATGAGAACACACTTATCTTATACAGGTCCCCAGGGTCTGTATGCTCACCTACCACAGCTGGAAAGATGCTTCCCACCTTGAGAGCCACACTTAGCCACCCTAGTGAAACCAAAGTGTCAACAGTATCACATATGAAGTAGCAGGAGATGCTAAAGAATGAGGACATGCCAGTGGCAGAACATATCTGTGGTTAGCCTTAAGTTTAATATCAAGCTGCCAGTGAGAACAACGTCAAACATCACTAAGAGATCAACTGATTCTCATTGTGTTTAAAGGAACTCTAGAAACATTACTGGAGTGTGAATGAAAAAGAACAGCAGCTTCTGAGAGGTGTGCTCATGTGATTGCCATTTACAAACTCCCAGGACTCCTTAGCACATTAGCTTAACAGCTAACATTTTGGCCTTACTGTTTTTCAAACAGCTTTCTGTAGAGAAGCAAACCCATCTATTTCTTTCAGATGACAAGGGCAGGATGTGTGTTCCAAGCCAGGGCTCCTTTTCTAATTGGCAATGCCTTGTAGAAGTTTAAAAGTGTGAGTGCCCTTTGACTCTGTAAATTATTTTAAGAATTTAAGACAGTTATGAAGATATTCAAGAATGGTCACTGTAATTTTGGCTGTAATAAATGGGGAGAAAAGGCCATGTTTAACATTTGGTTACAGAAATTACAGTATGTCACTACAGAAAAATACTTTGTAGTCACCAAAAATAATATTATAGAAGGATGAATGTATGAGATGTTCATGACAAATTAGGAGAGATGTGAGGTAACAAACAGTATGTGCAATTGATCCTATTTTTGTTAGGATCCTATCCTATATCTATATACATATATAAGTATATATGTACAAACCTGCACATATAAGTATATATGTATATAGATAATATAATTTAATATGGAAGGTCATATTAAATACTAAATTTTCTCTAGAGCAGGACTGCCCACTAGAATGTCCAGTGATGATAGAAATGGTTTATCTTTGTTGCCTGGTGCAGTAGCCATGAGCCACATGTAGCTATTGAGTACTTGAAATGTAGCTAGTGTGACTGAGGCACTGGATTTTTAATTTTTAACAATGAATTTAAATTTAAATAGCTATAGAGAGCAAATGGTTACCTTATTGTATTGCACAGTTCTAAAAATTAATAATCTTTTATGCATTTGTATCTTCTAAGTAGTCTAAAATTTTGTAATAATTTTTTAAAGACAAAAATTCCACTGTCTATCAAAATGAATTTTCAATCTGGTGAAGGCAGGAAGGGACAAAGAGGATTTCCAAGGTCAGAGGGATAGGTTAAGAAACCCACCGGATAGAAGGTTGGGATATATTTGAGAGTATACCAATAAATAACAGCTTTCTTCCCAATCTGAGTTCTGAGCGAAATGAGAAACCAGAGAAAAGATTAAGCGTGGATTACTACACAGCTATAAAAAATGAGATCATGGCCTTTGCAACAACATGGATGGAGCTGGAGGCCATAATCCTAAGCGAATTAACACAGGAACAGAAAACCAAATACTGTATGTTTTCAATTATAAGTGGGGGCTAAACATTGAGTGCACATGGATGTAAAGAAGAGATACGTAGACACTGGGGCCTATTGAGGGTAGAGATCAGAAGGAGGGTAAGGATTGAACAACTACCTGTTGAGTAGTATGCTGAGTACCTGGGTGACAAAATGATCTGTACACCAAACCTCAGTGACATGCAATTCACTCGTGTAACAAACCTGCACATGTACTCATTGAAACTGAAATAAAAGTTAAAAAGAAAAGATAATGGATTAAGCAAATGGAGGCAAAATTTTACCGTTATTACAGTTAAAGCTGATATTGAATCTGTATCTATAAAGCTATGTGCAAATGGGCATATGTCCCTGTGTTGAGAAACTTACCACGTGGTCACAGGCAGTGCAGGTCTCTGAAGCCACACCCATGGTCAGTGGGACCATGAGGGCCGTGTTTCCTGAATGGCTGAGGGCAGTGAAGAACACATATTCTCTGCATATGGGCCACCTTCCAAGAAGAGGGGAGACAAGGAACAGGGCTAGAAATGTACAAACAGGGATCTCACTCTTCTTCCTTGGTAGACAAGCAAAGGGGCCAAAGAAGTTCAGAAGCATTATGCCAGCAGATCTCCCACCACAGGAAAGGAATATCAGGAGTAGGAAGAACATTCCCTACTCCCTTTCCTGACCCTCCCCCAATGTCAAGAAGATTTAGGTTGGAGGGCATTAGCTGGTTTCCAGATGCTTGTCATAGAGCAAATGAGGCCATAACCAGGGAACAATACAGTCTTGACCAACATAGAATAATTAAAAAATGAATGGGTTTCTCCTTTTCTAAAAATGACTCTTTATTTCTTTGAGTTAGAGTAAAATAGGTTAAAATATTTGTAGGTTAAAGATAGAATAAATTATATCCCCAAAATTTAGGGTCCTTAAAGTAAGCAGGGTTACCCCAAAAATATGATCTCACAGCACATAAAATGCTGCCAAAGAAATGAAGAATGGATCCAAATGTAAGAGCTAAAACTATAAAATTTCTAGAAGAAAATATAGAGAAAAAATTTTTGTGAACTTGGGTTAGACAAAGATTTCTTACATAGCACACAAAAGCAAACTATAACCAAAAAAATAGAAGTTTAGTTTTCATCAAAATTTAAAATGTTTGCTCTTCGAACATTCCATTAAGAAATAAAAACACAAGCCACAGACTGGGAGAAAATATTTGTAAACCATATATTTGATGAAGAACATGTATTAACAACATATCATAACAATAAAAAGACTGGGTGCAGGGGCTCTTCCATGTAATCCTAGCACTTTGGGAGGCTGAGGCAGGTGGATCACCTGAGGTCAGGAGTTCGAGACCAGCCTAGCTGACATGGTGAAACCCTGTCTCTACTAAAAACACAAAAAATTAGCCGGGTGTGGTGGCAGGCGCCTATAAGCCCAGCTACTGAGGAGGCTGAGGCAGGAGAATTGCTTGAACTCGGGAGGCAGAGGTTGCAGTGAGCTGAGGTCGCGCCATTGCATTCTGGCCTGGGCAACAAAAGTGAAACTCCATCTCAAAACAAAACAAACAAACAAAAAAGTAGAATATGGGAAAGAGATTTAAATAGATTTTTTTCAAAGAAGCACACTAAAGCAAATAAAGAATCTTCATCATTTGTCAATAGGAAAATGCAATTTAGAACCATAATGAAATACCACAGTACACCTACTTGGAATGGATAAAATTGAAAAGACAGAAAATACTCAGTGTTGATGAGAATGTAGAGAAACTGGAACTCTTATTCACTTCTGGTAGGAATGTAAAATGGTACAGCCACTTTAGAAAACAGTTTGACAGTCTCTTTAAAAAGTAAAACCTGACTTTACATAAGCATCCACTTACCTAGATATTTACCCAGGAGAAATATAAACATATGCCCACAAAATGGCTTTTATGTAAATGTTCATAGCAGAATTATTCATAATAGCCCAAAACTGGAAACATCCAAAATGATCATCTACTGGTGGATGGATAAACAAAATGTGGCACATATACATAATTATATATATTTATAAAATGTGGCATATATAATTCTTTATGTATATATAAAATGTGATAAAATGTGGCATACACACACCCCCACATAGAAACACACACGGGAATATTACCCAGCCATAAAAGGAATTAACTAGTGACACGCACAACATAGATGAATCTCAAAAAAATCATACCAAGTGGAGGAAGCCAGACAAAAAAGACATTTGGTTTAATTTCGTTTATAAGAAATTTCCAGGAAAGGTAAAAGTATGGTTATAGAAAGTAAATGTTTACTCTTATGGAAAGTAATAATTATAGTGTTTGCTTTGGCAAAGGGTAGGAGTGTGGCTTGACTGAAAAGGAACATTACAGAACTTTTTAGAGTGATGCAAGTATGCTAAAATTCTTTTTTTTAATTATTATTATACTTTAAAGTTTTAGGGTACATGTGCACAATGTGCGGTTTTGTTACATATGTATATCCATGTGCCATGTTGGTGTGCTGCACCCATTAACTCGTCATTTAGCATTAGGTATATCTCCTAATGCTGTCCCTCCCCCCTCCCCGCACCCCGCAACAGTCCCCAGAGTGTGATGTTCCCCTTCCTGTGTCCATGTATTCTCATTGTTCAATTCCCACCTATGAGTGAGAACATGGCAGTGTTTGGTTTTTTGTCCTTGCAATAGTTTACTGAGAATGATGGTTTCCAGTTTCATCCATGTCCCTACAAAGGACAGGAACTCATCATTTTTTTATGGCTGCATAGTATTCCATGGTGTATATGTGCCACATTTTCTTAATCCAGTCTATCATTGTTGGACATTTGGGTTGGTTCCAAGTCTTTGCTATTGTGAATAGTGCCGCAATAAACATACGTGTGCATGTGTCTTTATAACAGCATGATTTATAGTCCTTTGGGTATATACCCAGTAATGGGATGGCTGGGTCAAATGGCATTTCTTGTTCTAGATCCCTGAGGCATCACCACGCTGACTTCCCCAATGGTTGAACTAGTTTACAGTCCCACCAACAGTGTAAAAGTGTTTCTATTTCTCCACATCCTCTCCAGCACCTGTTGTTTCCTGACTTTTTAATGATTGCCATTCTAACTGGTGTGAGATGGTATCTCATGGTGGTTTTGATTTGCATTTCTCTGATGTCCAGTGATGCTGAGCATTTTTTCATGTGTTTTTTGGCTGCATAAATGTCTTCTTTTGAGAAGTGTCTGTTCATGTCCTTTGCCCACTTTTTGATGGGGTTGTTTTTTTCTTGTAAATTTGTTTGAGTTCATTGTAGATTCTGGATATTAGCCCTTTGACAGATGAGTAGGTTGTGAAAATTTTCTCCCATTTTGTAGGTTGCCTGTTCACTCTGGTGGTAGTTTCTTTTGCTGTGCAGAAGCTCTTTAGTTTAATTAGATCCCATTTGTCAATTTTGGCTTTTGTTGCCATTGCTTTTGATGTTTTAGACATGAAGTCCTTGCCCATGCCTATGTCCTGAATGGTATTGCCTAGGTTTTCTGCTAGGGTTTTTATGGTTTTAGATCTAACATGTAAGTCTTTAATCCATCTTGAATTAATTTTTGTATAAGGTGTAAGGAAGGGATCCAGTTTCAGCTTTCTACATATGGCTAGCCGGTTTTCCCAGCACCATTTATTAAATAGGGAATCCTTTTCCCATTTCTTGTTTTTGTCAGGTTTGTCAAAGACCAGATAGTTGTAGATATGTGGCATTATTTCTGAGGGCTCTGTTCTGTTCCATTGGTCTATATCTCTGTTTTGGTACCAGTACCATGCTGTTTTGGTTACCGTAGCCTTGTAGTATAGTTTGAAGTCAGGTAGCGTGATGCCTCCAGCTTTGTTCTTTTGGCTTAGGATTGATTTGGCGATGTGGGCTCTTTTTTGGTTCCATATGAACTTCAAAGTAGTTTTTTTGAATTCTGTGAAGAAAGTCATTGGTCGCTTGATGGGGATGGCATTGAATCTATAAATTACCTTGGGCAGTATGGCCATTTTCACGATATTGATTCTTCCCACCCATGAGCATGGAATGTTCTTCCATTTGTTTATATCCTCTTTTATTTCATTGAGCAGTGGTTTGTAGTTCTCCTTGAAGAGGTCCTTCACATCCCTTGTAAGTTGGATTCCTAGGTATTTTATTCTCTTTGAAGCAATTGTGAATGGGAGTTCACTCATGATTTGGGTCTCTGTTTGTCTGTGATTGGTGTACAAGAATGCTTGTGATTTTTGTACATTGATTTTGTATCCTGAGAGTTTGCTGAAGCTGCTTATCAGCTTGAGGAGATTTTGGGCTGAAACAATGGGGTTTTCTAGATATACAATCATGTCATCTGCAAACAGGGACAGTTTGACTTCCTCTTTTCCTAATTGAATATGCTTTATTTCCTTCTCCTGCCTGATTGCCCTGGCCAGAACTTCCAACACTATGTTGAATAGGAGTGGTGAGAGAGGGCATCCCTGTCTTGTGCCAGTTTTCAAAGGGAATGCTTCCAGTTTTTGCCCATTCTGTGTGATATTGGCTGTGGGTTTGTCATAGATAGCTCTTATTATTTTGAGATACGTCCCATCAATACCTAATTTATTGAGAGTTTTTAGCATGAAGGGTTGCTGAATTTTGTCAAAGGCCTTTTCTGCATCTATTGAGATAATCATGTGGTTTTTGTCTTTGGTTCTGTTTATATGCTGGATTACATTTATTGATTTGCATATGTTGAACCAGCCTTGCATCCCAGGGATGAAGCCCATTTGATCATGGTGGATAAGGTTTTTGATGTGCTGCTGGATTCAGTTTGCCAGTATTTTATTGAGGATTTTTACATCAATGTTCATCAAGGATATTGGTCTGAAATTCTCTTTTTTGGTTGTGTCTCTGCCATCTTTTGGTATCATGATGATGCTGGCCTCATAAAATGTGTTAGGGAGGTTTCCCTCTGTTTCTATTGATTGGAATAGTTTCAGAAGGAATGGTACCAGTTCCTCCTTGTACCTCTGGTAGAATTCGGCTGTGAATCCATCAGGTCCTGGACTGTTTTTGGTTGGTAAGCTATTGATTATTGCCACAATTTCAGAGCCTGTTATTGGTCTATTCAGATATTCAACTTCTTCCTGGTTTAGTCTTGGGAGGTTGTATTTGTCAAGGAATTTATCCATTTCTTCTAGATTTTCTAGTTTATTTGCATAGAGGTGTTTATAGAATTCTCTGATGGTAGATTGTATTTCTGTTGGATTGGTGGTGATATCCCCTTTATCATTTTTTATTGCATCTATTTGATTCTTCTCTCTTTTCTTCTTTATTAGTCTTGCTAGCAGTCTATCAATTTTGTTGATCTTTTCAAAAAACCAGTTCCTGGATTCATTGATTTTTTGAAGGGTTTTTTGTGTCTCTATTTCCTTCAGTTCTGCTCTGATTTTAGTTATTTCTTGCCTTCTGCTAGCTTTTGAATGTGTTTGTTCTTGCTTTTCTAGTTCTTTTAATTGTGATGTTAGGGTGTCAGTTTTGGATCTTTCCTGCTTTCTCTTGTGGGCATTTAGTGCTATAAATTTCCCTCTATACACTGCTTCGAATGTGTCCCAGAGATTCTGGTCTGTTGTGTCTTTGTTCTCGTTGGTTTCAAAGAACATCTTTATTTCTGCCTTCATTTCGTTATGTACCCAGTAGTCATGCAGGAGCAGGTTGTTCAGTTTCCATGTAGTTGAGCGGTTTTGAGTGAGTTTCTTAATCCTGAGTTCTAGTTTGATTGCACTGTGGTCTGAGAGACAGTTTGTTATAGTTTCTGTTCTTTTACATTTGCTAAGGAGTGCTTTATTTCCAACTATGTGGTCAATTTTGGAATAGGTGTGGTGTGGTGCTGAAAACAACGTATATTCTGTTGATTTGGGGTGGAGAGTTCTGTAGATGTCTATTAGGTCTGCTTGGTGCAGGGCTGAGTTCAATTCCTGGGTATCCTTATTAAGTTTCTGTCTCGTTGATCTGTCTAATGTTGACAGTGGGGTGTTAGAATCTCCCATTATTATTGTGTGGGAGTCTAAATCTCTTTGTAGGTCACTCAGGACTTGCTTTATGAATCGGGACTTGCTCCTGTATTGGGTGCATATATATTTAGGATAGTCAGCTCTTCTTGTTGAGTTGATCCCTTTACCATTATGTAATGGCCTTCTTTGTCTCTTTTGATCTTTGTTGGTTTAAAGCCTATTTTATCAGAGACTAGGATTGCAACACCTGCCTGTTTTTGTTTTCCATTTGCTTGGTAGATCTTCCTCCATCCCTTTATTTTGAGTCTATATGTGTCTCTGCACGTGAGATGAGTTTCCTGAATACAGCACAATGATGGGTCTTGACTCCTTATCCAATTTGCCAGTCTGTGTCTTTTAATTGGAGCATTTAGCCCATTTACATTTAGAGTTAATATTTTTATGTGTGAATTTGATCCTGTCATTATGATGTTAGCTAGTTATTTTGCTCGTTAGTTGATGCAGTTTCTTCCTAGCCTCGATGATCTTTACAATTTGGCATGATTTTGCAGTGGCTGGTACCGGTTGTTCCTTTCCATGTTTAGTGCTTCCTTCAGGAGCTCTTTTAGGGCAGGCCTGGTGGTGACAAAATCTCTCAGCATTTGCTTGTCTGTAAAGGATTTTATTTCTCCTTCACTTATGAAGCTTAGTTTGGCTGGATATGAAATTCTGGGTTGAAAATTCTTTTCTTTAAGAATGTTGAATATTGGCCCCCACTCTTCTGGCTTGTAGAGTTTCTGCCAAGAGATCAGCTGTTAGTCTGATGGGCTTCCCTTTGTGGGTAACCCGACCTTTCTCTCTGGCCACCCTTAACATTTTTTCCTTCATTTCAACCTTGGTGAATCTGACAATTATGTGTCTTGGAGTTGCTCTTCTCGAGGAGTATCTTTGTGGCATTCTCTGTATTTCCTGAATCTGAATGTTGGCCTGCCTTGCTAGATTGGGGAAGTTCTCCTGGATAATATCTTGTAGAGTGTTTTCCAACTTGGTTCCATTCTCCCCGTCACTTTCAGGTACACTAATCAGACGTAGGTTTGGTCTTTTCACATAGTCCCATATTTCTTGGAGGCTTTTTTCATTTCTTTTTATTCTTTTTTCTCTAAACTTCCCTTCTTGCTTCATTTCATTCATTTCATCTTCCGTCACTGATACCTTTTCTTCCAGTTGATCGCATCAGCTACTGAGGCTTCTGCAGTCTTCACATAGTTCTCGAAACTTGGCTTTCAGCTCCATCAGCTCCTTTAAGCACTTCTCTGCATTGGTTATTTTAGTTAAACATTTGTCTAATTTTTTTTCAAAGTTTTTAACTTCTTTGCCATTGGTTTGAATTTCCTCCTGTAGGTTGGAGTAGTTTGATCGTCTGAAGCCTTTTTCTCTCAACTCTTCAAAGTCATTCTCCATCCAGCTTTGTTCTGTTGCTGGTGAAGAACTGCGTTCCTTTGGAGGAGGAGAGGTGCTCTGCTTTTTAGAGTTTCCAATTTTTCTGCTCTGTTTTCTCCCCATCTTTGTAGTTTTTTCTACTTTTGGTCTTTGATGATGGTGATGTACAGCTGGGTTTTTGGTGTGGGTGTCCTTTCTGTTAGTTTTCCTTCTACCAGACAGGACCCTCAGCTGCAGGTCTGTTGGAGTTTGCTAGAGGTCCACTCCAGGCCTTGTTTGGCTGGGTGACAGCAGCAGTGACTGCAGAACAGCGGATTTTCATGAACCGCAAATTCAGCTGCCTGATCGTTCCTCTGGAAGTTTTGTCTCAGAGGAGTACCCAGCCGAGTGAGGTGTCAGTCTGTCCCTACTTGGGGATGCCTCCCAGTTAGGCTGCTCGGGGGTCAGGGTCCCACTGTAGGAGGCAGTCTGCCTGTTCTCAGATCTCCAGCTGCGGGCTGGGAGAAACACTACTCTCTTCAAAGCTGTCAGACAGGGACATTTAAGTCTGCAGAGGTTCCTGCTGACTTTTTGTTTGTCTGTGCCCTGCCCCCAGAGGTGGAGCCTACAGAGGCAGGCAGGCCTTCTTGAGCTGTGGTGGGCTCCACCCAGTTCGAGCTTCCTGGCCGCTTTATTTACTTAAGCAAGCCTGGGCAATGGCGGGCGCCCCTCCCCCAGCCTCGCTGCTGCCTTGCAGTTTGATCTCAGACTGCTGTGCTAGCAATCAGCGAGACTCCGTGGGCATAGGACCCTCTGAGTCCAGTGCGGGACACAATCTCCTGGTGTGCCATTTTCCAAGCCCGTTGGAAAAGCACAGTATTAGGGTGGGAGTGACCTGATTTTCCAGGTGCCGTCTGTTACCCCTTTCTTTGACTAGGAAAGGGAACTCCCTGGCCCCTTACGCTTCCCAAGTGAGGCAATGCCTCACCCTGCTTCGGCTCGCACACCGTGCACTGCACCAACTGTGCTGCACCCACTGTTTGGCACTCCCTAGTGAGATGAACCCAGTACCTCAGATGGAAATGCAGAAATCACCCGTCTTCTGCGTCGCTCACACTGGGAGCTGTAGACCGGAGCTGTTCCTTTTAGGCCATTTTGGCTCCACTGATGAAACCCCAAGTATGCTAAGATTCTATTGTGATAATTGCATGACTATATACGTTTACAAAAACTCACTGAATTGCTTTTTTGAAATGGGTGGATTTTATGATGACTTCAAAAATTCTGTTTTATTTTTATAATTTTTTAAGCTACCATGAGGTTTGGTGTTCCCTTTTCAGGATGCTAGGATTGGTTTCTCCAATTGTACTCTTGCACCACTCCAATCTACCTCAACACAGAAACCAAAGAGATGTTTTTAAAACAGAAATCATTTTGTATCATTCTTTGCTGAAAAACTTCCGTGGTTTTCTACTAATTTAAAAAATTCCAAACCCTTTACTATGGCTTACAAGGTCCTCTACGATCTAGCTTCTTCCTCTGTCTCTGACTCAACTTCTCATTATATTGCAGTGATATCAGGATTTTAATTGTTTCTCAGACACACCTAGTTTATTTCTGCCATAGGGCCTTCACAGTTGCTATTTCTTCTGCCTGGATTACTCTGACACCAGAGTTTCATGGCTATTTTCTTTTCACTTAGTTCAAATACCATCTTCTCGTAAGACCTTTTCTTGACCAACAGCCTAAATAATCTTCCCCACAAAATCAGTCTCTGTTTTAGGTATCCATTTTGGTGTAACCAACCACCCACAATAAAGTGGCTTATAACAATTTATTATTGTGGGTTTATGGGGCTCAGTTGGGTGATTCTTCTGCTTCTCATAGTATAGGCAGCTAAATTCAACTAAGAGCTTTTTGGAGCATCAATGTCCTCCACATGGCCTCTTGGGCGTTCGTCTTGAGCATCTTCATAGCATGGCAGCTGAGTTCCAAGAGAAAGAAACTTCTCTTAACACCTGGTTGAAAAATCCTAGAGTGTCACTTCTGCCACATTTATTGGTCAAAGTAAGTCTCAAGACCCACCTAGATTCAAGGGGAAAGAAGATAACTTTGCTTATTCAGAGGAAGGAGATGCATGTACAGGGATGTGGGGAATTATTTTGCTGCCATGTTTTCAAGCAACCCAGGAAGGTCTCTATTGCAAAGTGTTTTTTTTTCCCCCAGCATTTGTAACTATCAGATGCTTTATTGTATATTTCTGTGTTTGATGTTTTATTGTCACATTATCCTACTAGACTATAAACTCCATGAGAACTTAGCCTTTGTCTGGTTTGTTCACCATTATATCCCCAGCACGCAAAACAGTGCTGGCACATACTTGGTGCTAATGGGTGACTACTCGTTCCCCTTGAGTTTTGAGAGTGTCCTCCTCTTGAATAACTCCCTTGCTTCTCTATACTTCTCACTTACTTATCCCCATGAGAAATGAAATGACTTTTCTGATTGGTGTTCTGCTAAAATGAACTGATAATGTTCATCTCAGACTCTTTTCTCTCCCCTTCTCAGAGCTACCCAGTCATCTGCATTCTAGTCTTCCTTCTGCCATGTGGTAAGGGGTCTGGCTCCATGAATATGATCTGCAGTTTACCAGTTAGGCAATGACCAGATCATTGTTTACTTCGGTGAAGTATTAAGACTTTGACACAGATATAAATTTACATTTTCTAATAAGCTTTATCAGTAATAAAAGTGAGGTTTGGGTTGCCTGACTCTTGTATTTATCTTTATATTGATTCTAGTCTTATAAGTGGAAGAGGGAGATATTATCTCTGAAACCCCAAACATGGGTATTTTATCAACTTTTGCAGATTGTACAGATGAATTTAGTCCATTTCCTCCTGATTAATTCCCTAACCATTCCCTTGTTTCCAGGTTTTCTTAGTTCCTCATGGTTCTCATTCAGTTTCCATACCTGAGCTCCTTTGTCAGGAGCTCCTTTATCAGGACCTGAGAATGATGACCTATTTAGAACATGATTTCCCAGCTCTAATCTTCATAACCCTCTGAAAAAAGACTAGTATTTATACTCTGATGATACACACAGTGCTCACTGGATTGAAGCATCTGCTGTTTACACCTTGGCTTAGTTTTATGGAATGAACCACTGGACCATGTCTTGCCAACCCTTTTCTTCCATCACAGTAGGTGAATTGGGTTAGGAGTCCTTCTGTAGTTGGGGGCCCCTTCTAAATTATCTCAAAAGTATTTAATGATCACCTATGTGAGCATCATTATGTGTGGTGTTGTAACTAACAATATTATTAGACAAAGAGAGAACTAACCAGAATACATTTTAGTTATTTGTATTTCTTGGCTTAACTCCTATAATATTGCATAAAACCCTAAAGTTGTAAGATAACCCAATATACTGTTCTCTCTGCTCAGGATTTGAACAACTTGGTTCATTAACTCTGGTAAATTTAATATTGCCATCTAAATCTCACAAAGATTACCAAATCTTTCTTACATGACCCATAAGGGTTAGGTGTTGTAATTATGACAATCAGTTATTTTGAATAGGTATGCTGAAAACTGATTCTCTTATCAAGTTCATAAGCCAGAATTTGTATGTGATCTCCAAGCAAAAAGGAAAATAAAATAAAGTTATGGCTCTCTGGTTGGTTGATTTCTGGGTGAATAGGAGTTTACAGTAGGTTTAAATCTTTTGTTACCCATTTTATATTGTATTTTTCTTTTACCCTTCAATGAATTAATCACCTTAGGCACAAGTAATTAAAGTCCTTAATTCATATTAGAGCTAATTCTTCTTTAAATTCCAATCTATTAATAGCCCAGTAGGGAATACACACTTGTCTGATTTATCTTAGAAGGTTAGTGATGGCATTGTGTGCTTTACTCTGGTCACCAAAGCAGAAATGTAGGCAACTTTATTGTATGGAAAATAAAATATAGGGTTAGATTTATCTCTCTTGAACTCCTTTGAACTTCAATTTGGTTTAGGAGTGAGGTTAGCTAGACTTTTTCTATAAAGGGCCAAATAGAAAATATTTTAGTCTTTGTATGTAACCCCAACTGTTTTGCAACTACTCAACTCTGTTCTTGTTGCACAAAAGCATCTATGAATAACACATAAACAAATAAACATGATTGTATTCAAATAAACCTTTATTTAAAAACCTTTATTAAAAAGCCCAGGTTTGATCTTTGGGTTATAATTTGTTTACTCGTGGTTTAGGACATTAGGGACAGGAGTGGAGACATTCATAGTGTATTGGAATGGAAAAGGACAAGTGACATGGTGTTCAGTCCTGAGTCTGCCATTTTGGTCATTTATTGAGCATTTACTATAGGGATGGAACTACTGAGGCCTGTGCTGTTACTTTCCCCTGTCTTACCTGTCACCAGGCACCTCAACTCAGTCACAGTACCTCTTCCGAAAGAGTCCAGATACACTATCGGAATCTTTCTTAACACAGTATTGCAGGCAGCCACTATCTATGAATTAGAGTTCTGTGTGAGATAAAATTACTTTGTCACCCCTGAAACACTATATGTCAGTTACTGTGCAGGGTGATTAACATATTGATATAGTTTGGCTGTTTCCCCACCCAAATCTCACCTTGAATTGTAGTTCCCATAATCCCACTTGGTGCACTGTTTCCCAACCATTCCATCCAAGGTTAAAAGGGGCCAAGGTACAGTTCAGGCTGTTGCTTCAGAAGGTGGAAGCCCCAAGCCTTGGTGGCTTACATGTGGTGTTGGGCCTACAGGTGCACAGAAGTCAAATATTGAGATTGGGGAACTTCCACCTAGATTTCAGAGGATGTAAGAAAATGCCTGAATGTCCAGGCAGAAGTTTGCTGCAGGGGTGGAGCCCTCATGGAGAACCTCTGCTAAGGCAGTGCAGAAGGGAAATGTGGGGTTGGAGCCCCCATAGAGAGTCCTTACTGGGGCACTGCCTAGTGGAGCTGTGAGAAGAGAGTCACTGTCCTCCAGACCCCAGAATGGTAGATCCACTGACAGCTTGCATCATGTGCCTGGAAAAGCTGCAGACACTCAACACCAGCCCCTGAAAGCTGTACTCTGCAAAGCCACAGGGGTGGAACTTCCCAAGATTGTGAGAACCCACCTCTTGCATCAGTGTGACCTGGATGTGAGACATGGAGTCAGGGAGATCATTTTGGAACTTTAAGGTTTAATAACTGCCCTGTCGGATTTCAGACTTGCATGGGGCCTGTAGCCCCTTTGTTTTGGCCAATTTATCCCACTTGGAATGGGTGTATTTACCCAATCCCTGTACCCCTATTGTATATTGGAAGGAACTAACTTGCGTTTGATTTTACTGGCTCATAGGTGGAACAGACTTGTCTCAGATGAAACTTTGGACTTGGACTTTTGAGTTAATGCTGAAATGAGTTAAGACTTTGGGGGACTGTTGGGAAGGCATGATTGTGTTTTGAAATGAGAATATGAGATTTGGGAGGGGCCAGGGGTGGAATGATATGGTTTGGCTGTGTCCCCACCAAAATCTCATCTTGAATTGTAGTTCCCATAATCCCCACATGTCACAGGAGGGACCTGGTGGGAAGTAATTGAATCATAGGGGCAGTTTCCCCCATGCTGTTTTCATGATAGTGAGTTCTCATGAGATCTGATGGTTTTATAAGTGTCTGGCATTTCCCCTGCTCGTTCTCATTCTCTCTCCTGCTGCCCTGTGAAGAGGTGCCTTCTGCCATGATTGTAAGTTTCCTGAGGCCTCCCCAGCCACGTGGAAACAAGAGTCAATTAAACCTCTTTTCTTTATAAATTACACAGTCTTGGGTATGTCTTCATAGCAGCCTGAGAATAGACTAATACACATATTATGATTAGCTTAACTTGATACTTACTCTTTAGGGGCTCAGTGCCATATTTTTCAGTGCCATTTCCCTAGGTCAAATTATTTAACTCCTCCTTAATCTATAAAATGGGAATACAGTATCTTGCCCTATCTTTCTCACTGGAAAATTGTGTGTATCAATGAGGCACTGTAGGCGAACAGGTTCAATAAGTGGAATACATTGAGTATATCTGTCTTTACATACTTTCAGTAATTGTTTAATAAATGAAAGCACCAAATAAGTGTATATCAAGCCCCAGTTTATTCTTTAGAATTTGGACAGTGTCCAGACTCTGTAGATAAATTCCCTGCAAACTTTCGAGGTTTGCCTGAAAGCATTCAGCTACTGGGACTTGAGAAAATTAACCACTCATAAAAATGACTTTATTTTGAGAAATTAGGCCAAACATTTCACTGCTACTACTCTGATGTGAGAATTTTGTTGGCTAAGTGTCCTCTGTTCTCCAGCCTAACAGGCGCCAGGTGTCAAATCCTTTTGAAATAGTTCCTAAAGGACAGAGATCTGAATGCAGTAATAGTGGAAGACATTTTTCGTGGAGACAGCAGTGGGTGGGAGCCTTCATGGGAAGCTCTTTGGGAGCTCTCAGGAGACTATAATGACTTTTGGTTTCAAGTAATAGAAGCCAACTTGTTCTCATCTAAGGAAAAACAGGAAATTTATTTTAAAGAAACAGGGCTGGCTCTTGGAACTCAGGGGTAATATTGCAGCCAAACCTCAGGAAGTGACTGGAAGCAGAAACGTAAAAGCCATGAGCCTCTCTGGGTGTCACTTTATTCTCTGTGTGTGATGATTTTGTGCCTTGCTTGCCCTCTCAATTGATTATCTCCTTATATCCCCAGTCTACAATGGGAAAAGGTAATGGTGCTTCTACTTCCAAAGTTTTATGTTAAAGGCCTCAACTAACTTGACTCCTGGTTTTGATTCTAAATGTCCAGGGTTGGACCTGTATGCATCAGTTACCTACTTTGGTTTAATCAAGTGTAGTGAGCAATACAAAGAGATGCCAAGAATGTATTTCAGTGACTTAGAAGGAGCTGTATTTTCCTGAGAAAAATGGGTAGGTAATTGATCTATATATGGTACAGATACTCCAAAAAATGCCCAATTGATTTACATATGGTACAGATACTCCAAAAGATGTCAATTTCAGGGCCTCAATGAAAATATGCCCCTCCTGCTTGATATTTTATGGCTGAAGTATTCAGGTATAAGGCTTAGGTTAGAGGAATAAAGTGGTCCTGGCTGGGTCACCCTCAAAAGTTTCATCTCAGAGATGTTGACCTTTCTTATAACCCTCATCCTGGGCCTGTGTTTTCACAGTCTGTCTCTTCCCTATTGCGGATTATTGAGCTCCTATTATGTGGGAATGGTGACTTATGAGTGCTGTGTCAAGTGTTAGTAAATGGATGATATGAAACAATATTCTTCTGTAAAAATAAATATGTACCTTCTAATTTTTTTTCCTCTAGATCTAATGAAAATCTTTCAAGTAAAGTGAGTTCTTAGAGCATTACACCTTCTGTAATTCTTGTCCTTTCACAAGTACAGCAGAAACCTTTGGAACAGAAGAGAATATTTGTTCTTTTATAATTATTCCTCCCTTGCGTTCTTAGCACACTACTGGGCACATGGCATCTGCCCTACAAATACTTGCCAAAGTGGCTTTTCTGATAGGAGTCCAAGAAGATGGAATCATAAGAATGACTTATGTGGTTAGGAGTGAGCTGGGAGAGAGTATTTTCTTATAAAAGCTGGAAGGGAACTTTGCTTCTAAACTAATGTGGTAGACTGAATAATGACTCCCTGATGTATGTCCACATACCCTAATTTTCTGGAACCTGTGAATTTTACCTTATATGGCAAAAAAGGATTTCAGATGTGATTAAGCATCTTAAGATGGGCGATTATTCTGGACTATCCAGATGGGCCCAGTGTAATCATAACACTTCTTATAAGAAGAATACAGGAGGTGTCAGGGTCAGAAGAAAAGGTGTTGTAATTAGTAACAGAAGAAGAGATTGGAGTGGTGCCCTTTGAAGATGGAGCAAGAATTAAGGAGGCCAAGGAATACAAATGGCCACTAGAAGCTGAAAAAAATCAAGGGAATGGATTCTTTTCTCCGAGCCTCCAGAAGGAACCAACCCTGCTGACACCTTGAGCTTAGCCTGTGGAAACTAATGTGACTGGAAATCACAAAAGGAAAGTCACAGGCAAAATTCCATGAGCATGTCTGTTTTGTTTGGCCAGAATACTGTTTTGAGAAAGAAAAGAAAAATGAGCCAACCTTTAAAAACTGGTACATTTCAAACACACAAAAATCTACATTTCTAGATTCTCTTAAAAAACAAACAAACAATTTCCTCCCCTCCTCAGAGACCTAGAAATACATAATCTTCATTTTGGTGTGGCAGCACAGCCAGCAGCTGACTCTGAGTTGCAGCTCTTCCCATAGCTGGGATTTGTGCCTGCTAATTGCAGTCTGCTTCACTCCCTATTGTCTCTCTATCTGGGTCTAGTAGAGAAATACTCCTGTGCATCCACCTCTGTAGATAGGTTCAGAGGGCGGCATATTTTAAGAGAAAGAAGTATTGATAAATGTACAATACTAATGCAGGATGTTAACAAAAGGGAAAACTGGGAGTGGGGTATATGGGGACTCTACTATTTTTGCAACCTTTCTGTAAATCTTAAGCTATCCTAAAGCAAAACATTTATTAAGACATGAAATTGAGCATATTTCTTTATTAAAGTGGAGAATATTATTGTGTATTAAATTTGCAAAGTGTTTTTCTGTCGAAAGAAGACTTCTTAGTCAGTTTCACTCATTGCATTATTCTCTGGGCTTCTCTCAGCATGAATTCCATGCTTACAGAACCTCCAGATATTATCATTTTACAAGGGAAGATTCTGAGGCCCAGAGAGGTAAAGTAGCTTGCCCAGGGTCAGAGAACTACTCAGGAAGGAGCTGTGAATGGAACCTAGGCTTTCTAAGTAACTTTTAGCCAGTGTTCTCTTTTTGTTCCTGCTGTCATGGGGACTAATGGCAATAGTGAGGGTATAATGCAGATAATATTTTGAAATGTAGTGGGAATCCCATCCACCTTTCTAGAGTCTTCTATTTGAGAAGAGAAGCAGTGCCAGATAGGAGGTTCAGTGTTGCACTGAGCAGCCTGCTTGCTCTTTACTTTTTTTTTTTTTTTACTTAACTCATTTATATTTCATATCTGGTGCACAGGGAAAACATTTGACATTTGTCCAAATACCAAATGTACCTTGGATTTCATCACTTACATATTAGCAAACTCCAGCAACGCACAAGAACGTTTCCTCTGAAAGCAGGAAGTGTAGGGTTTGAGAAGTTTGGAGCAGAGGCCTAATGAGTGGAGCAGAGAGGCTGAGAGTGGCCTCAGGCCCTTGGTGATGCTAACCAGTGAAAGCTGAGGCAGGCATCCTGTGTGGGCTCCGCCTTGCTAGGAGGTGGGGATTAAGGGATTAAGTAGATTTAGGAGGTTATGACTGCTTCCAGAACACTGTGCATTTATAGCCTTGGGTCTAAAGAGTCTTTTGTGTGGCTGGCTCAGAGCTGGCCAAAAAGTCAAGGTCAAGCTGCTGGAAGACTAAACAGGCTCAGAAATGAGCTGGTGGCTGGCCTTCCTCTGGTCTTTCTCTTCAAGGCTGTTTCTATACCAATAGCTTTCTCTGGAATCATGCAGTAGTGACGGTAACAGAGATACAGTATTTCTAATTTTTCCTGCAGTTAAAAAGTCTGTAGGTGTAAGGGCTGGAATAGAGAGGTAAAAGTAATGATGATGTTAGCTACTATTTTATTGAGTGCTTCCATGTGTTCATGTAATGTATGTACTAAATATGGAGGCAAAGTGTTTCTCTTTTGCAAGAGTTTACCTTAGTCTGTTCCATTCATTGCCTTACTCTTTGGGTATCTCTAAGAGTGAATTCATGAATTCCTGGACATGCTTTTTTAATCATACGGATGAGGATTCTGAGGCTCGGAGAAATAAAATAACTTGCCCACAGTCCCAGAGCTAGTCAGGAAGGAGTTGTGAATGGATTCTAGTCTTCCTTCTAGCCTAGTGCTCTCTTTTCTTTCCTGTTACTGAGGGGAGTGATGGCAATAAAAAAGGAATAATAAAATTGATATCTTGGAGTTCATGCTCATGTTGGTATAGGCAGTATGGTGTACTGCCTGTAGACAAAGACTCTACAGTTGATTGCCTGGGTTTAAATCTCAACTCCACCACTTAATAGCTGTGTGCTTAGTGAAAGTTAGTTTACCTCTCTGAACCTGCTTCTTCTTCTATAAAATGAAGGCAGTAATACCACCCACTATTTAGGGGCTATATGAGAATTCAATACCCACCTCAAAGGCTACATGAGGATTAAGTGAGTTAATAAATCAATAGTACCTTGCTCATAGTAGCTACTATATAAATGTTAGCTCTTACTGTGAGATAGTTATATAAATATTGCCTCTATTTTTAAAATGAGGACACAAGCTCAGAGAGGTTACATAGTTTGCCCAATAACATACAGAAAGGGGCCAAGCTGGGATTTGGATTCACATTTTTGCTCTAAATCATCTACTGTATTACCTATTAGACACTCAGGTTTTTTCAGACTGGTATTCCTTGGCTACCTCTCTGGATGGCACCTGGTGTGTAAACAAAGTTTCTGTGTTTACATTAGCAAAATATTGACGTTTCCATAGGTCTCAGATCTTTTACTTCCTTCTTTCACTTGCCTTGAATATTTTTTCCTGTTTTTCTAGCAGAAAAGAATTTGGAAGGAATAAATTATATAAAATCTGAATTCAGGAAGTAGACTGAATTACATTGGCAGGTAGTAATGCTGAGTGCAAGAAAATAATGCTCATCTTTGAGATGGGTGAAATGCTTTGCCTTAGTGGCTTTAAGCTTTACTATGTAAAATTAACTGAACTTTATGTGAAAGGGAGTGGTATTTGACCATAGGCTCAATATGAAAAACTAAGGGAGCAGTAAGACAGTGCTGGGATCCAGTCATTTAGACATAGTCACCAGAGCCTAGTATGTGTCAGGTACAGGACCAGTTGCTCAGGGCATAATGGTAAGACATTCTATGCTTTAAAGACCTCTCATACAAAACAATTGTCTGCAGGTATTCAGTGTCTGGAGTCTAGGTCAATTCTGCCCTTTATGAATTCCCATACTTTATATAAGCCCTTAACACAAAAGAATATTGATCAGGATTGTGGAAGAGCTTCACTGAAAACTGGATTATTCAAAGAATAGTTTAATGAACTGCTATTCTTCAGGCTACAAGGAAGAACATGGTTTTCTCACTAATGGAATAGGGTTCAAGTCGAAAATAGATTAATTTTGGTTTGGATGGTTCCCGGAGATAAAACTGGATGAGAATTTCAGGAGATAAAGCTTCTCAGTTTAGTTTACATCAGTCCAATTTAATTATCCCATTAATGATATCTATTAAGTGCCAGGGGTTTACCAGAGTTGATGAAACTCCTGTTTCCATAGAGACACTATGTTGTTTTTATTTTGATCATCAAAGCTGCAGCCTAATGTGGCATAAAAATGTTGTAGGGAAGACAGATGTATGCGATGATCTGCACTTTCTAGATAGCCATATTTAAATAAACGAATTTGGTTGAGAAAGTGTTTTCATAACATGGCGGGAAAGTCCAAAGAGAAGCTAAATCTAAGAAGGGATGTGGGGTTCCACTTCTGATCATATCACAAACAGCCTATGTGATCTCAGGTTTCAGTGATAATATCCAGTAAATGACAATATTGAACTGGATGGCTTTCAGTCCTGTCTCCACTTCACGATTCGATTCAACTTTTATTTTGTCCTCGTATTTTTGGACAACCAAGAAATATAATTATATCTGTTCTTGAAGGACAAGGCAGATTAGATGATTCTTAGGAGAGGCTAACTGATATAATATGTACTCAATTTGAGAATTTCAAATTGAATGGAAAAAAAGTCATTTGGAAAGAATAATCCTTCATATCTATGTGCTGGAAAATATATTAGCTCTAGTGCTTCACTAGATTTCAAAAGTTATAAGGAAGACTTTCCACTGAGTCTAAGCTGCAGGCAAACAAGATATGCTAAGGGCTTTCTGAGAATAAATCAAATTTAATGTACACTGGAGGATGGGAGCAATAGGCATAAAATAAGGAAGTGATGACTTAAATAAATAACAGAAATTTTCACTGAAGCAATTGTTGGTAGTTTTATTTCAGGGAAGAAAAGGGGACCACTAAAATCCAGCAGGATTCTTATTGATAGTTCCAAGTGAACAATGGGCACAGGTGATATTTACAGAATAATTTAAAATAGATTTCTAATAATGTTCCCACTAGTACTATAAAAATACACATGCAATTGTCATGTGAAAGTAGTTACAGAATGTGGAAAAATCTAAAGTTGGGCCTTCGGTGAATAACATCTTTGATCTGTCTGTTTTGAAGTAGAGGTAAAAAGGAGTTAATATCTTTAAAAGCAATTTGAGTCATGAGGCACTTTTCAGTGTGTACTCTTTGGAAAGATATCATAGATTTGGGAGAACATGTAGTCAAGTGATAAAGCAGATATAGAGAAAGCCAGGAAAATACAATTATTCTCTCTAGACTTCCAACACTTTTGAGGAGAACTATCCCTCTGAAAAGTTAATTTCAAGTAAGTTTTCCATCCCACCGATGGAGGGAGATTATAGTCCAGATGGCAGAGCAACAGGTGATATATCTTATTGCCTGAGAGGGAGTTTTTCAGGAGGCCATAAATTCTTAACCAATTTTTTAAAAGTAGTGATATATGTAGGGACTAAAAATTCAGGAAATGATATTCATTGGTTTTGCAACTGAATTTCCACAAACCCAAATAAACATCTCTCACCTGGGCTCTTAATTCAAATCTGAAACAGAAATTGCTAAAACGTGATATTCTAGGCTGTAAATCCTAAATGGTTGCACTGCCTCCTGGCTTACCACCCTTTCACCCCAGCTCCCACCCTCATGGATCAATAACAACCTCTCTGCTAGAAAAATACAGGCAGAGGGAAGTGATGCCACTACCTCTGAGGGTAAGCAGTAAAATGAATGCCTTTGCCTCCATTACCCTTCTTTCCTGAATATCCCCTCAATAATTAAACAATGAGACATAGAACTCCATAACATTAGAGAAATACTGGCCCTGCTCTTGCAGGCCATACAATCTAACAGGAGATCATTTTCCATTTAATTCTCTTGCCCAAGGAGACCTAAGTCTAGGTTTTCTCATCTATATAATTAAGAGGTTGCTCTAGAGGACCTCAAAGTCTATAAAAAATTGGAGACAACTTAGAGTCCATGAATTCGGGTTGAATGAAACTTGCAGAGCCCAGATCTAGGGATACAGGGCTGATCTGTGATAGGGTCCTGGCCCCAGCACTCTCAATTCCTGGAGTTCCCTCTGCCAGTAGACCAGGGATCCCTAGGTTCTGACGATCCCCTGGCCCAGAGGTTTGCACCCTGGGCACATTGCACACACACAAACTTTTTGAATATCTTGGTCCTTCAGAATAAGGGTAGGTAGCCCAAAATGTCCACTGTCGTTTATTATTTCATTTTACCGAAGGAGCAGTAGCTGGGCCCCAGGCCTGAAATTTCCATTTCACTTAGTCAAAATGAGACAGAAATTTAATACTGCTTGCTCTAATATTTGCTTCCTGAAGAACAGCTTTTAGGATTCTTAAGCACAAGAAACTTGACCTGATAAAGGAACTATATGCTTTGCCACTTTTCTGAACTGTACTGTGAATGTTAATAGGCAATAAAACTGCCTTCTTCCACCTGACCATGATAGTACCCCCATATTTAATATTTCTGAAACCCTATAAAAACTTTGAATGCGTGTGGTATAAAAGAATGTAAAGATAAAGGCATAAAGAAAATATGACCTTTTGAACTTTAAGGTTTTTTTTGCACTTGCTAATCTGAAGCTATATTATGACAGGTAAAATTATATAATACTTGGGTTTAATTGTTCAGAAAGATATTTCTGAAAACTCTTTTCCATGTCTATTTAAAAGAGAAATAAGAGTCAAAAACTTAGGTACTGATACTTTGCTTAAAATACTGGGAAATCCCATATGAGATTCTGGTCATTCTATTGCCTTTTAGGTTCTTCCTTGCCTCTGCCTTAAATTCTGTATTTGCACGGTTGCTAATACAAAAGTGTATGACACAGTTTCAATATCAGAATATTTAACTGAGGCCATTTTTTTCCCCACACCTCTACTTGTCCAATGAGAAAAATAAATGGCTTTAAGGAAGAAAAGGGGCTGCTGGTTAATTCCTTTTTCTAACTGGCCACCGGATCTATTTCCCACCAAAAGTGCAATAAACTATGTAGTAAGATGAATTTTATTGATTAAGTTCATTTACTATCAAATAAAGTATATTCATTAAAATGCAGCCACTTTCAATTTCATTTTATGGAGCTCCTGCACAGTCAGCCAGATGATATAAAAAATGCCCAATTTAACTGATCTATTATGAAGAAGCTGTTGAGGATCCAGACAAATGATTTAATGCCTCCACACTTGATGTTCTCATAAAGAAGGAAACATAAAGAGGGAAGTGGGTTTGCTTATTCATTTTGGTTTGAACAGTTTACAAGGACTGATTGTACTCAGACTGCTTGTTAGCATTTGTATTCAGGCAGGCCAATAGAATGAATTTTATAATTGGGTGCTTCCATTTTAATTTGGCTTTGAAATGCATTTTGGTACTATCCCTATTGCAGAGGTATGCCTTTTATTATTGCAACTGGCTTTTTGAGACTATTGACAATATTCCATGATTAAATATGGATGTGTACCCATGCCAATGTTCATCTCTCAATAGGTAAAGCTAGCATAGAAATGCTCTTTTGAAATGCAGAGTTGGCACATTAAATCATTCATTCACATCAATCTGGGCTGCCCCAAATTTGTTTTACCCAAAACAAATCCAAACCCAAACATCTAAATGATATCATGGTAATTAACCTCAATCCCAAGGCAGACAGTGTTGGCTAAGGAACTCATGGCTGTTATTTGGGAGGGAGAAAATATTGGTAAAGTGGCCCTTATGAAGGTTTCCTTGTACAGACCCTTAGCACCTTCACTTCCAGCAAAGCAAATTTCCCACCTGAGTGTAACAGTAGCCCATACATCTAGTGGTGCTGCTGCTTATATAGAAGCAACTCTCTTCGTTCTGTACTGCATTGTAATGTTGGTCAGCTCAAAGCTATTGCTTCAGATTGCTTTTCAGCAACAGGAAAGGAAACAAAACTTCATCCTGGGCTGGGAAGCAAAAAATTAGAAACCCAAAGCATTGCAACTACTACAGACACTGGCCTAGCCAAACTGAACTGAAATTAGTGGTCCCCAAATTCCACAGTCATATTTAGCTTCAGCAAGTGCTTTTTGGCAAAAGAGAAACATGTTACAGGTCAGAACTTCCCATATAATTCTTTAAGTGGAGATTTTTTCAAGGATTAAAATGCCAAAGAGGATTATTTTAAAATGAAAGTGATTAGTATGGAGCAAGGCAAATGTTGTTATAAGTGGCCCCTTCATTCTTAGTTTTAATGACCATTTTGATTTTACTAAAATAAATTTTATGCATAATTCATTTTTTTTGTTTTTTAGTTTAACCAAAATATAGACATATACTTTTGTTCACATTTGATTACTTAAAGTATATTTTAAAGGCTACATTAACTGGTCTATAAAATCAGTTGCTTGCTATTCCTGCTTGTAATATATATATATAAATTTTATTTAAGAAATAAAATTGGCATGCCTGGACTCCCTACAAAACAATAGTGAAAACCTCTTCACTGAGAGTCTCAATTTTTTTTTTAGGTCCTTCAAATAAGTAATTTCAAAAATAAGCATCCCCACTTGATACCTGTAGAAGTAGAGACCTGTAGTCTACTGGCTTGGCTAGGAATGATACGGACAGAGGCAAGTCTCAAGTTTACCATATAAAAATAATGTGTACCTAACATCTGATGGATTTATTGGGTATTAAAATGTTCTGGGGCTTAACCATTGCTTAAATGAACAAGTATTTAAATAGATAAAATGATCAAACCTTGTTAAAACTGCCTAAACACAATATATTTAAAAAATGCTAAAATAGATAATCTTTCAGAATTCTATTCAATATAATAGCACATCCCCTCTTTTCCTTGCTAGTTTTAACATGACTGCAACTTTTTCTTTGGTGTCTTTAATTTGGTGAATTCAGAATCCCTTCTATGCATTGCTTTTGGCCATGTTGAGGATGGTAGTTCATAAAGATGAATAATAAATTTCCCAAAGATCAGATTGGAATTTATAATCTGCCTCCATCTGCATCACTGGCCTTATCACATTCCTTCCTTCGGCTCCTTGGCCTGCCTAATCCCAATCCTACTTGCCAGTTTAACCACAGTTCATTACTCTGTCTTTAATCTCCTATATGTGCTGTTGATTCATTCCTCCCCATACCTACCATGGAGCCAAAACCTTCAAAGAGAAGGAACAGCATGTAAAGACTCCGTGCTTCATGACCCCATGTCAGGTACGGCCTTATCTTTAACTGTACCTGAAGCAGGGGAGCCATGCGAGAGAGCCCTCATCATTCCCTTCTCCTCAGACTGCCTTGGCACCTAGTCATACACCTGCTGTGTTGTAGTAATTTATTTTCTTGTCTTTTTCTGTGGTGGATTGTAATATACTGTATTGGAAGGCATGAGTGATACTTACACATGCGTGGTTTTGGCATCTTGCAAAGGCTGCACATAATAGGCACATCATTAATGTTGATTAGTAAACAAAACTAAAGCTACAAGTATGTAGTAAACCATTAGAAATGGACATATATAGACAAATAAATATCTATTTACAGCTAGAGAATGAACATATAATTAAATTGCACATAGTGTATATTAATCAAATTATACACATAATTTCTGAAAAAATATAGCTCCTTCCAGTTTTTCTAAGTAGTATCAAATATGGTTATAAAATTAGAGCTGATTTTATTATGAAATACACTTTTTAAATTGTATATGTGTATTATTTAATTATATTGGGTTTAATTTACTCTTTCTAATTTCCTAAAGTGAAAGCTTATATAATTTATTTTACACCTATTTTATTTTATTACATAAACATTTAAGGACAATCACATCTAATTTCATCCAGTGCCACTTTAAATGCATCTCAAAATCTTAATTCATGTTGAGTTGTTATTATCTTCCCATTAAAAATATTTTCTATTTTTCTCATGCTTTCTTCTTTGACCCATGGATCATTTGATTTGGAAGCAGGTAGCTTAATTTCCAAATTCTGGAAGATTTTAAAGATTTGTTTTAAATTGTTGATTTGATTGTTTCATTGTATTTTAAAAACATACTTCATGTAATTTCTGTCAACTTAAAAATGTTGAGGCATATTTCATAGCTTAGCCTATAAAATATTATCTCATTAAATGTTTGGATGCACTTGTGAAGAATGTGCATTTCACTCTTTGGGGGTGAAATGTTTTATACACATCAATTAAGTTAACTTGATTGATAGTGTTATTTGACTCTTCTATATACTTTCTCATTTTCTGCCTCCTTGCTCTATTAATTACTGAGAGAGTAATGTAGAAATTGTCAATAACAATTGAAAATGTTTTAAAAATTGAAAGAAAAGTCTTTTTTTTAAGTCTATTGGCTTTTTTTTTTTTTTTGAAGGAGTCTCACTCTGTTGCCCAGGCTGGAGTGGCGCGATCTCTGCTCACTGCAACCGCCGCCTCCCAGGTTCAAGCGATTCTCCTGCCTCAGCCTCCCCAGTAGCTGGGATTACAGGTGTTTGCCACCATGCCTGGGTACTTTTTTGTGTGTGTGTATTTTTAGTAGAGACAAGGTTTCACCAATTTGGCCAGGCTGGTTTTGAAATCCTGACCTCAGGTGATCCACCCACCTCAGCCTCCCAAAGTGCTGGGATTACAGGCATGAGCCACCGTGCCCGGCCTCAAGTCTATTGGCTTTTGCTTCATATATTTTGAAGCTCTTTCATTAGGTGCATATATATTTTTGATTTTTACATATTCTTGATGAATTGACCATTTTGTTATTACAAAATGTTCTTCTTTATGCCTGGTAATCTTTCCTTTTTCTGAGCTCTATTTTATCTGATATTAATATAGTTACTCTAACTTTAAGATTAGTATTTGCAAGATACATCTTTTTCCATCCTGGCATCTTTATAGTTAATGCACTCTTCATCTAGACAACATATAGTTGAGTCTTGCCTTTCAAAAGATCTAGTTTGATGATTTTTGCCTTTTAATTCAAGTTCTCAGAACCTTTACATTTAATATAATCTTTTATATTCTTAGGTTTATGTCTACCATATTGCTATTTGTTCTAACTATTGTTTGTTCATTTTCCCCCTTTTCTTGTTTTTTTTTTTTGGATTCGTTACTTTTTAGCATTTGTTTTATCTTCATTTTTGGCTTATCAAACCTCTATCTATCTATCTATCTATCTATCTATCTATCTATCTATCTATTATCTATCTATCTTATCATCTGCCCCTCACCCCCACCCCACCACCTGGTCTGTGGAAAAATTGTCTTCCGTGAAACCAGTCCCTGGTACCAAAATGGTTGAGGACCACTCTTATAACAGTATACTTCCATTTTTCTCCATCCCCATCTTTGTGCATGGACCAGTACCAGTCCCTGGCCCATTAAGAATTGGGCCACATAGCAGGAGATGAATGATGGGCAAGCAAGCCCTGGCCCATTAAGAATTGGGCCACACAGCAGGAGATGAATAATGGGCAAGCAAGCATTACCATCTGAGCTCCGCCTCCTGTCAGATCAGCGGTGGCATTAGATTGTTATGGGAGGGCAAACCCTATTGTGAGCTGCGCATGTGAGGGATGTAGGTTGCATGCTCCTTATGAGAATCTAATGCCTGATGATCTGTCACTGTCTCCCATTATCCCCACATGGGACTGCCTAGTTGTAGGAAAACAAGCATAGGCTCCCACTGATTCTATATTATGATGATTTGTTATTTCATTATACATTACAATGTAATAATAATAGAAATAAAGCGCACAATAAATGTACTTGAATCATCCCCAAACCATCCTGCCCCTCACCCCCACTCCACTACCCGGTCTGTGGAAAAATTGTCTTCCATAAAACCAGTCCCTGGTACTAAAATTTTTGGGGACCACTGTTATAACAGTATACTTCCATTTTTCTCCATCCCTATCTTTGTGTTATTGTCATTTATTTTACATCTACATTGTCCTAACCCCTCATTACATTATCTTTGTTCTAAATAGTCAATTATATATTTTTAAAATAAAAAATGAAGAAAAATCATTTCTATTTGCCCATATATTTACATTTTTTAACACATTATATCATTTCCCTACTGATATAAAATAATGATAATATTGTATTCCTAATAAACATCCTTCCAAATTCTTTGACATGCACATTTTCTAACAATACATTCTCTCAACCTTAACTTTATTAAAAATAACCTAACTCCATAAAGTTGGGAACAGTAGACACTGGGGACAAATAGATGGAGGAGAAAGGAAGGGAGGCAAAGGTTGAAAAACTACCTGTGTACTATGCTCACTCCCTGGGTAATGGGATCAATTGTACCCTGTTTAGAGAAAAACTCTCTACCCGTGTTCTT
The DNA here is from genome assembly GCF_006542625.1 of Nomascus leucogenys. NCBI lineage: Eukaryota > Metazoa > Chordata > Mammalia > Primates > Hylobatidae > Nomascus > Nomascus leucogenys. The sequence goes on along the minus strand of NC_044395.1, from coordinate 90,571,596 downwards.
CCTGTACTCCCATACCATAAGAATCACCAACATAGAAGACTTCTGTGACCATATGTGTCAGGACTTTTCCCCACACACCAAACAGCAGGCACCAGCTGGGTGTCCTGTAATTCAGTTCTGACACTACCCAGAGATGGTGTCAGATCCCATAGGTGGAGAGCTCATCCCCCTGTCCCACCACCCCTGTCACAAGTCTCTAGAACTTCTACCTGACTGGCTTCAAGTTGGGGTGCTCCCTCTTTGGGTTCAATTAATTTGCTGGAGCAGCTCACAGAACTCAAGGAAACACTGACATTTACCTGTTTATCCTAAAGGATATTGCAAAGGGTACAAATAAAGAGATGCATAAGTTGAGGCATGGAAGAAGCGGCGTGGAGCTTCCATGTCCTCCCTAGGTGTGCCACCCTCCAGGAACATCCATGTGTTCAGCTATCCAGAATCTCACTGAACCCTGTCCTCTTGGGTTTTTATGGAAGTATTTCTTTCCTCAGGGTGTAGGGTGGGACCTTCTCATGAGAAGGTCTTAAGATCCACAATCAGAAAGGCAGAGGAACATTAGAGTCCTGCTTTGGGGCAGGTGAAGGGAGGGCAGATCAGAGGCCTGCTCCTGAGACTTAACATACCCAAACTTATAATAAAAGATTGTAAAAAGGGCTATGACAGTTACGAGCTGGGAACCATGGACGAAAACCAGTGTATAATCATAATACCACATACCCCTAAACTCGGCATCATGCAGTATACCCAAATAACAAACCCATACCTGTACCCTCTGAATCTAAAACAAAAGTAGAATTTTTTGAAAAAAAGTCCTAACTCAATTTTTGAAGGTTTCTTTTGCTGGTTATAGAATTTTAGGTTAGCAAGTTTATTATTTGTTCGTTGGTTGTTTTATTTCAGCACTTTATCTTCTTTGTTTTCATTGTTCTGATGAGAAAACTATAGTCTTATATATTTTCTCCTCAATGTAATGTGTCTTTTTTCTTCTGACTGCTTTTAAGATTATGTCTTTATCACTAATTTGCAGTAGGCTTTGCTGAACTTATGCTAATTTATGACATATCTTGGTGTGGTTTTCTTGGGGTATATCCTTCATGGGTGTCAGTGAGTTTCTTTAATATATAGGTTTATAGTTTTTATCAAATTTGAAAAAATTTCAGGTATTATTACCCAAAACTTTTTTTCTGCCTATTTTTCCGCACTCCTTCCTCCTTCTCCCTTCAGATATGCAATTTATGTGTTGTAGATAGCTTCTTATTGTTCCCTAGGTCACTGGGTCCATGGCTTTAAAAAAATTTTTTCTTCTTTGCCCTATAGTTTGGCTTTCTGCTATTGCTATGTTTCAAATTTACTGATACCTTTTTATGCAACATCTAATCTGATCATAAGCCCATCCAATAAAATTGTCATTTTAGAAGTGTATTTTGCAGTTCTAAAAGTTCCATGTGTTTCTTTTTTATATAGTGCATTTATTTCCTTATTATGTTTATTTTTTCCCTTAATTTTTTGATATTTATAACTTTTAAAGTCTTCAACTGCTGCCTTTATCCTCTCTTCATTTCTTCTATTTATAGATCATATTTTATGCCTCTTGGTATGTTTAATAATTTTTGTTTGGATGGTATACACTGTGAGTTTCACAATTTTGAGGGTCTAGTTATTGTTGTCTCCCTCTAAAGAATATTGGGCTCCTTTTGGAAGGCTATTAAGTTATTTGTGTAAGCTTAATTCTGAAGTTCATTTTTAAGCTATGAAGCCAGTATAGAGTAGCCTTTAGTGTAGTTTGTTTCTACTGTTAAAATGTGACCCTTCTGGATTCTCTTTTGAATGCTCGAAGTCAACGAGTCAACATGTCTCTCCATTTTGGCTAGCTGGAAGTGAACTGTCTCATAGCCCTGGATGAGCAATGAGAATTTTTCAGTTTACAGCTCCCAATAGTCCTTTGCCTGGCCTTGTACAATCTTGCCCTATGCTTACATATTGCTTTTTCAGTTGAAGTAGCCAGGGGACCTCTGTGCAGGTTTCTGGAGCTTGTTTTTTGTGTAGCTTCCTTCTCTGTGGTACTCTGGTCCACAAATTTCAGCTGCCTCAGCTTTCCTAGACTGATTTCTGTCTCCTTAATCCAGGGAGGCTGCCTAGCTCTGCTTGGTTTCCCCTTCCCTGGTCTGGAAAATTCTTCCAGTTAAAAAACGGGTAATTATGAGTCTCACTTTGTTTCTTTCCCTTCTCTCATAGGTCATACTTATGTACTGTCTATTATTCAATATCTAAAAGTAGTTATTTTTTTTAAAAAAAAACATTGTCTTGTTTTCTAGTTGTTTATGGTAGAAGTACAAGACTAGTTCAGAGAATTTGTACTCCTGAAAAACAAGTTAAAAACTTTTTGGATATTTGAAAGGAGACAAAATCTCACCAGCAAAGTTCTGCAAAAGCAGTATAGATAATTGTCAAATATTGCTTATCATTCCCTCTAATACAAGGTAAAGAAAACAATTCAATAATCCTTTGACCTCTGTCTCTTGGTAATCTGAAATATCTATCTTATTATTTATTTTTAAAAGAATCACAGTAAGGATTAGAACAGAAAAGATCAATCTTGATTTTGGAAGGATCCTAAAACAAGCCTCTAAAATATACCTGTTGTAATTCTAGGTGTAACAATTTTCTCCACATCATCCTCCTCTGTTAGGCTGTGAGCTCCGTGAGAGGCTAGTAGAAATAGGGAAGGTTCTTATTAAGTGTGTGTGTGTGTGTGTGTATATATATGTATATTTATATTTGTTTTGTTTTGTTTGAGATGGAGTGTTGCTCTGTAGCCCAGGCTGGAGTGCAGTAGCACGATTTCAGCTCACTGCAAGCTCTGCCTCCCGAGTTCATGCCATTCTCCTGCCTCAGCCTCCCGAGTAGCTGGGACTACAGGTGCCCGCCACCATGCCCAGCTAAGTTTTTGTATTTTTAGTGGAGACGGGGTTTCACCATGTTAGTCAGGATGGTCTCGATCTCCTGACCTTGTGATCTGCCTGCCTCGGCCTCCCAAAGTGCTAGGATTACAGGCTTGAGCCACCGCGCCTGGCCAGTATATTTTTTAAGTGAATGAATGAATAACATGTGGCCTGCTAACCCAAAGGCTGAAAACAATATGAGTTTCTCAGAAACACAAGACAGGTAAGGAAGGGCTCAAGCCAGGGGAAGGTGAAATTTCAGGGAAGCCATAGCCTGTAGACATACTGTTCGAAGCATCTCCATAATGTCAGTCCAAATCCAATAAAGGTCGGTACTAGGATGTCCAACCGGGTGCATGGTCTCAGTAGTGCCCAGTAGACCACGTGACCAATTGGAAAAGGATAGATTTTGGAATCTAACTCTATATGTTTGTTAGGGCTTTGATAACAGAGTACCTCAAACTGAGTGGCTTAAACAACAGACATTTAGTATTTCACAGTTCTAGAGCCTAGAAGTTCAAAATCAAGGTGTCAGCAGAGCTGGTTTCTCCTGAGGACTGTGAGGAAGAACCTATTCCATGCCTCTCTTCTAGCTTCTGGTGGTTTGCTGGCATTTTTGACATTTCTTGGTTTGGAGAAGCATCACTTTGATCTCTGCCTTTGGCTTCACATAGCATTCTCTCTGTGTGCATGTCTGTGTCCAAATGTTTCCATTTTACAAGAATACCAGTCATATTGGATTAGAAACCCACCCTATTCCAGTATGACCTCATCTTAACTTTACTAATTTCATCTACAACAACCCTATTACTGAATATGGTGATGTTCTGAGGTACTGTAGGTTAGGACTTTAATACAGGAATTTTGGGGGGGCAAAAGTCAACCTATAACACCAATAGACCTGAATTTGAATCCTTTCTCTTTCTTTACTGGCTTGACATATTTTCACATTTAAAAGTGGAGATTAAGTCACCATAGTGTTTTCACACACAAAAAAAATTAAAATGGAGATAATAATGTTTACCTTGCAAGGAAGTTGTAAAGATTAAATGAGATAATGTTCACAAAGCACTTAGCTGGAATTTGACACATGATAAGCACTCAATACATGGTGACTCTCACTGCTCTAAGCTAAATGCTCATTGATTGATTGCCTATATTGTGCTCCTCCTGAATATAATTGAGAAATAAATCCATTTTTCATTTGTTTCATTTGCCCATTGGAAACAGGTCTGACCTCTGTGAAATGTTTTTCTCAGATTGGTTTCTGGGGGAGGTAGGAAGATAACTGCTGAATCACAAGTGCTTAAATACTTAAACCAAAGAAAGGAAAAGTTGATAATAAACACTTTTCCATGCATTATAATTGTAGAGGAATGTCTCACAGATAGTTAACCTTAGAGGCTTTATTGATTTAACTGAAACCTAATCAACGAACAACTCAGATATCCTGTTGGAAGCACTTCTCCAGAGAATTATTGTGATTAGGAGCTGGCCTCCTTCTGGGCTGTGGAGCCGCAACCCTTGTTGTGTTTGGTCAAGTAATTTTTTCGGCCCAGTGATCATCCCAGAGGACCTTGTTTCCCTTAATACAACTCCCTCCATTTCGCTAGCCACAGCAAATTAGCCCCAGCTCTGCCATTCAAAATGGCCAAGGCTTTCATTTGAGACTCCCTTCCCTTTGGATATGAAGGGCATACATTTAGAAATTCAAAGAGTTTAAAAGGAAGGTCTTATAATATCACTGCTTCCATAGGATCATGATATGGTTTCTATTGCCTGGACCCCTTCTCCCTAGTGTAATTGCAAAACTGGTTTTTAATTTGTTTGTTCATTTCTTTTTTTCATGACTTTCTAGAGGGAACATCTTTTATAAATGAGGGGAATGCATTTTTCCTGCTCCTGGGATCCATATTGAGGGATTTTTTTTCCCTAGGCACATGATATGGTTTGGATTTGTGTCCCCACCCAAATCTCATGTCAAATTGTAACCCCTGATGTTGGAGGAGGGGCCTAGTGGGAAGTGATTGGGTCACGAGGGCGGATTTCTTCTTGCTCTTCTCATGAAAGTGAGTGAGTTCCCACGAGATCTGGTTGTTTAGAAGTGTGTAGCGCTTCTCTCTCTCTCTTCCTCCTTTTCCGGCCTTGTAAGATGTGCCTGCTTCCCCTTCATCTTCTGCCATGATTGTAAGTTTTCTGAGGCCTCCCCAACCATGCTTCCTGTATAGCCTGTGGAACGTGAGTCAATTAAACCTCTTTTCTTTATAAATTACCCAGTCTCAGATAATTCTTTATAGCAGTGTGAAAATGGACTTATGCAGGGCAGTAGTACTAGCCTCTCAAAATCTTTACTACTTTCTCCTTGGTGTGATGGAGTATTTTGACTGATTTAAACTTGGAAGGAATCACTGGGTCTACTTGGCTTTGCTCTGCCCTTCTTTCTTTTACTACAGAGAACATTCTTCCACTGTTCTTCCTCCTTCATAGGTGAACACCAGTCTCCCTCTCAGTAGGTATTCACCTAATTTTTGCAAGAAGCTTGCAGGCCAAGATGGCTTATCATACCATAGTCTGTGTCCTTTAACATAGCCTTAATTAGTAATAATGGGGATATGTGGGGTTACTTCTGATTTACTCTTGGTTCTATTTCTCAAAATTTTTGGAACTCAGAAAGAGATGTGGAGTGAAATTTTGGAGGGTCTTGTAGGAGGCCAATGTTGGCCAACCTGAGTCACTGGCAAAGTAGATCTCTTTAGCTGAGTGGAGATCTCTGGTAAGGAACAAATTCCCTGTATCTCTAGTTATAATTTTAACCAGAGACTAAAGAATATCTACTTCAAATGGACAGTTCAACAATGCAGTGAATATTAGATACCAAACACCCTTAGAGAAAGCAGGAATAAGTAATATTTATTGAGCAGCCACTAAGAGCCAGGTTCTGTGGTGAAATTATTTACATAATTTCATTTAGTATTGAAGGATGTGGAATCGGGTGGAAAGTCATAGAAGATGCCATTTGCCTTGATTGATCTTTTCTGGTTTGTGAGAAAAGGGTAAAAAATCAATTCTTTGTCATGAAACGTAGTCTTCTAAAGGGAATTATTACTCTAAATGGACCATCTTAAGGTAAAGAACCAAGGGTTTTCCTAGTTTCTTTCTTAGGTAAATGATTCTTCTAATACTAATCCTGAATTTTGCCTATTGAATAGCTTATAGTTTAGAGACAGAAAGATTATTACAGATAATGAAGCCCTGGTACTGGATTCTTTTTAGGGAGGAGGAACAGATCCAGAAGGTTAAGGCAATTGCCCAAGATCACAGTGCCATCTAGTAGGAGATCTGGAATGAGAAGTTCAGTCTTTGAGACTTTACCTGGTGCTCATACTTCTCTGCTCTGCTGTCCTTTCACCAGGCAGTTACTGAAAACAGTTGATCACTACCACCATCTATTTTTAGGGTTATCTTCTGGTGGATGGATAAACACTCAGAACCCCAAAGCAGTGTTCTAAGGTGAGTCCTTCATTTAGTAACTATTTATTTCTCAGAAGCTTATGCCATTCTTACCATTCCTACAAATTAGCATCTACTCTCTTTTCTTTGGGATGCCAGGCATCACACAGCTACCCGATGGCAGCTACAACTTATCTTTTTGACAAGACAGATAGTATTTCAGCAGAATTATGTTCCCTAGCATCAATCACCCTGACAGGATATATGATAATAATTGGGAGACTCACCATGTGCCCCATTACACTTTTAAGTTGTTCATTGAGATTTAAATGTTTCCTATTACCCTGTCTTGTTGTCAATTTGTTGAAATTCTCCAATGATGTAATCATTTCTTAAGTGCTTTGCCTCTGGTATATCTAAAGAAATTAGTCAGTGTGTATAGTTGCTGCCGTTTATTTTGGAATGATTTGAGAATCATCTGGGACTAAGGACCGGATCAAATGTCACCTTCTCTGGTGGTGTATTGAGAAGCTGTTCTTGATACCCCCAGACTGGACCAGATGCTCACTTTTTGGCTCCTGTGTACACTGCACTTCCCTCCATCAGAACCCTCATCCCTCTAAACTATTATTGTTTCTTTATGAGTTTTTCTCCTTTGTTATAAGGTAGGTTCTTTTAAGACAGGTTTTTTTTGTAGTCAGACACACCTGGGTTCAAGTCCTGACTCTGTCACTTACCAGCAGTGCATTTTGTGGCAGTTACTTAAACTATCTGAATTTCAGCTAGCTCATCTGTAAAATGGACATAATGATACCCCCTTGCAGAGAAGTTTTAAAGATTAATGGAGGACATGTGTATAAAGTACACAGCATAGAATTGTACAAATGAAGCATTCACTAAGTGAGACCTAGCATTATATTTTTTAAATTATTATCCCATGGCAAAGCACAATGCCTGTCACAGGGTGAATGTTAAAAACAAATGCATGTTGAATAAACAGATGACCAACAATATTACTTAAACTCTTCCTGTGTGATACTGTTTTCCATATTATACCTGATATTTTAGTTATGTTTACTTGCCTCAGTATCTTTCCTCTTGGAGTTTTTAGTCCAAGAGAGGAGACGTTGATTTTATCCTTGCCAAATGGAAAGGTAGATGTGAGATAAGTGAGAGAGGCTTAATGTATATTTTTCTGGCTTCTATCCCAGCCTCTCCTCTAACTGCAAAAGATATCAGATGCCCTTTAGAAAGTCAGCTCAAGTACCGTCCACAAATGTTTAACAGTTAGAAACTCCAGGCTACAATCAGCAGGGCTCAGAATAAGTGCCAGAGCCTGTTTCTGAGCCTTGAGGGTAGATTGTCCCTTCTGAGAACTGACTGGGGCAGGTCTCGTGTTTTCTGGTACACAATAAAATTGCTATGCTTGTTTTAAAAATACTGAAATACGTATTTTCCAGGGGAAAATATTATATTTCTGCCCTTAGCTCCTTAAACGACCCCATGCATGTGCACCCTGGCCACCACAGACCCTCTCCAGGATCTCCTCAACCTTTTCAAGGTCCAGCAACTTAAGAATTATTCCTTGGCATGGCAAAGGGCCTCCAGGACTGTATCCATTCTGGTTGCTTGGTGTCTGCTTACCAGCTGCAAAGTAGTTTGAATAGCACCTTTTTGCACAGGTAGCTGCTCTCTGACTCCCTTCTTGGTCTTGCGGGTTTTGCACAGGTAGCTGCTCTCTGACCCCCTTCTTGGTCTTGCGGGTTTTGCACAGGTAGCTGCTCTCTGACCCCCTTCTTGGTCTTGCGGGTTTCTTCTACTCTTTGCATCTGGCTTATAATCTGTTTTGGTCCTGCCAGCTCCTGGGACTACCCTTCCCTACCATCCTCAGCTCTCCCCAGTCCTCCTCTGTCTAGTCTAGGCTTGGCACCCTCTGCATGTGGTATGTCTGGCAATGGTTGAAGTCTCCTCCCTTGCTCAAAGGCTCTTCTCAAACCTCATGTTAAGGGTACAACTTAGCGTTTAATTGTGGGCTCTGCCTCTTGGGGTAGGTTAACCAGGTATTCTGTGTATACAGGACACGTCCTGTATGTAATGATTTTGACTTGTATCTTACAATGATTTTGTCAGGATATTTAAATGTCCTTATTTCAGCTTTTATAGAAAAATATAGCAATTAGAGCTATTTTTCAAATTTAGCTGAGTTTCTTGCTTTGTTTGCCTCCCTAAGATCTGGTAACGTTACCTTCCTACCGTGAGGAACACAATTTTACCCTCGTTTTCCTGCATGTTTTTTTTCAGTCTCTGGACTGATGTTTTTTTCCCTTCTGTCTAAGATGTACGTGTTATACAAACTAGGGGTCTGCACTAATTCCCTGGTAATTAGGACGCAAACAATAGTTACTGAATAAATGAAGAGGTGAATGAAAGAAAATAGTTTGCCCCATAGGATCTCTTTCCCTTTAAGATCTCATTTAGAATACAGCAGGGCCTTTGAATCTGAAAAAATAGTAGCTATATTGGAAGCTGAACTCTATCAGGAGGAAGCCATACTGATTTTATACTGCCACTGCTCTCTATATTTAATTACATTTTGTTTTTCTCTTAGCAATTAGTAAAGTGCCAGTCTGTGTCAGATGTGGTTCCAAGAGAAGATGTTTTTGTCCACACTTGAGCCAAAGTGTTAAAGGAACAGTGGCACACTTAGGGTGGGAGGTGGGGGAGAATGGAGATGGAAAGTAATTAATATTTATTGAGCAACCATCATGTACTTTTTTAGACATGATCTCATTTTATCCTCACAGCAACCCTGCAAAGTATATTCTAAATAAAGAATCAGGTTTAGCCAGGCTAGGTGACTTGCTCAAATCCTAGAGTTAGTAAATGGAAGAACTTGGATTTAAACCGTGGTCTTTCCACACAAAACCATCCTGCCTTCCATTGCTAGGAGTATCATGGTGGCTGGTGATAGCAAGAGTGATCAAAGCCCGAGAACTCAAGGGGAAGGTAACACCTTAAGACGGTGTCAGACCCGCCCATTCTCTATCTCTTCCCCTCTCTATCTCTCGTTTCTACCTTCCGTTTATTCATTTATATTATATTTACTGAGGACCCCTTGGCAGCAGGCATAGTTCTAGATTCTCTGGATCATGATGAGCTGATAAATAAGATATACATCGTCCCCGATCTTATAGTCTAGGATTTATTACAGATATTGAAAAGCTGATTTCAAGCATGATGTAATTGTTAAAGTTATTTTGGAAATATGTAAGAAGATAATAGAGTATGGCAGTTGTTGGAGAGGTGGGGATCAGCAAAGGCCTCGTGGAGATCGGAATATGTGGGTTGCAATGTGAGAGATAAGAATTTAGCTATGCCAACAGTTGGAGACGTGTTGTTTCAGGCAGAGGAAACTGCAAGAGGACAAAGATATGATGCATTCATGAAAATGTAATATGATTGGCTTATCTTTCAAAAGAGAAAGCTGGAGAATCCCAGGCTTCTTTCAATTAAGGAAGCCATCCTGTTACAATAGGAAGAGGTCAGGAGCCCTGAGTGCCCAGGAAAGGGTATTACATAGAGAAATATTTGGGTAGAGAACAGGGGCAACCATACAGGCTTTTTTTGATCACAAGCACTTGAAGAAGGCAGAGACAGAAAGTAAGAATAATTAAATGAGCAAATGAAGAAATGAGGGACTGAGGGGACGCTTAAGGTTCGCTCATTTGATAAACAAAATCTCCAACTGCAGTGGCAGCTCTGACGTTGCTGGTTTTGAAACTGCATTTGGAATGAGAAGACAGTGAAATTGTAAAAAGCCACTTTGCTATGGCAAAGACTATAAGTGGCAGTTGGAATTGTGATCAAATTCAATCTCCCCAATTCTGTAGTTACAGACTGTTTTCCAAAAGTGTAGGCAGGTAGGCTGATTAAACCACAGGCTCTAAAATAGCCAAGTGCTTCCTCCAAATGTTTAATATCCAAGCTAGGCCCTTCATCACAAAATACTTTCTGTATTAAATATTAATTGAAATAATTTCATTTTGCAGATTCAATACTTAAAATATCAATTTAGATGATGGATCATGAACTTTAAAGCTGGAAGAAAGAGTAAATGTATCTCTCTCCCTACTCGCTGCATTGACAGCTGAGGGAGCTGGAATCGAGGGAGGTAAGTGAGTGTCCAGGATCAAAGCCAGGTTATGAAGTTAAACTGGGATATTGCATTTTTTTCAGATTAAAAAGAAAAAGAAAATCAGGTTGATAAAGAGCCTCAGGTGTAACTGAATTGTCAACTAATGGTATATGGAACTTTCCTGATATTTTCTTGCTTTGACAATTATTTATTTTTCTGGCTTTTATCTCTAACAAAATCTTCAGACTAAAGTGATTGTTGCTCTTAGAAATCAGGGCCAGGTGCTGTGGCTCAAGTCTGTAATCCCAGCACTTTGGGAGGCCGAGGCAGGTGGATCACGAGGTCAGGAGATCGAGACCATTCTGGCTAACACGGTGAAACCCCATCTCTACTAAAAAAAAATACAAAAAAATTAGCCGGGTGTGGTGGTGGGCACCTGTAGTCCCAGCTACTCGGGAGGCTGAGGCAGGAGAATGGCGTGAACCTGGGAGGCGGAGCTTGCAGTGAGCAGAGATCATGCTATTGCACTCCAGCCTGGGCTACAGAGCAAGATTCTGTCTCAAAATAAATAAATAAATAAATAAGTAAATAAATAAATAAATAATAAATAATAAAAAATAGAAATCTGAATGACATCCTATTAAAAGTGTGTGTGTATGGGGGAGGACTTTTGTAAACATGGCAAGTTTAGTTAATTATGAATGGTGGAATATTCCAGAATCTTCTCCCCTTTGTGCTGTGAGAAAATGCTTCATAAGATGTGGAATCATAAGAAAGTAGCATGCTTCTCCTTTTTGTTCAACCCATAGTAAGCAACTACATTGATCTCAGTTGCATCCTGGGTACCAAGTCTTGTAGTTGGGGTGGGATGCAGAGACATACTTCAGTCTCAGGAAATTTACCATTTAGATGACAATTTTGGTAACGACTAGACAAAAATGAATGTCTGTATTGGAGTATGAAAGGGGCAAATGCAATTGCTAGTAGAGCTGGAATGGATATTTTTGCAGTGCAGGCTTGGGAGTAAAAAAAAGTGAGCAATCAATAACTGGTACCTAGAAATATTTCTCCCTTTGTCAGGGAGAAGGGAGTTGAAAAGTGCATAAATAAAGCCAGGTAAGACAGTGCAGTTGCGCTCTGACTTGAAGTTAGGAGGGGGTTGGAGGAGTTATTCAGAACTTTTCCTAACTTCAGGATTCAAGTCATTCCATGTCTCTGTACTAAGAAAAGAGTGGGTGATGGGAATAATGTAATATATTTGCCACACTCACAGGAGATTATATGGACTGATGCCCAGAAACCCATTAGTAATAGCTAAGTAAGTCTTTCTCTGTCCCTGTAGGCCTACTGGCAGACATTGCTAATCAATCATGACATTCATTTCCCCTCTGAGACTTAGAATCTTTCTCAATACCACATTCCAAACAAACACTAACAAATGTTATAAAACTGAGCTCCAATCCTTGTGCTAAGTTACGTGGTACAGAGTAAAGGGACATCAGCAGTGCTTGGAGTAGCCCAAAAGAAGAGATGGCATGAGCTTGGCTTTGAAGGATGGGTACAATTTGAGCAAGTGGAGAAGAGTCTTGGGAAACAGCACCATAGACACTTAAGTGTAGAGAAGGTAATGAGTGTGGCAGTTTGGAGGAGACTAAAGATGCTGACCTACATAGAGGAAAGGGTCTGTGTAGGAATAGGAAGAAATAGAGTTGGACAAGAACAGTAAGTCGGGATATGCCAAACATTCTAAAAAATTGTTGTGATTGGAAATAGGGTGTTATTATAGGCTGATACAGAATTGCTGAATTGTGATGTGGTAAAAGTGGTGATCAAACTCCTCAGGAGAACAAGGCACTGGAGTTAGGGAAGCCAGCTAAGGCAGATATTAAAGGAATGCAGGAGTGAGGTGAGGATGCCCTATTCTGAGGATGATGGACAAAGGCTGGAAGAAATGCAACTCATACTTTTATTCACCAAATATGTATTGAGTATCATTTCTGTGCTGAGCACTAATCTAGGTGCTGGCATACAGCTGAAAGCAAGACAAATAAGATCACTAGTTACTGGCATTTACACTGTAGTTAGGGGAGACAGACAAGAAACATTTTGGTTTATTTCAGGTACCTCTTATCATGGTATTTCTTATTTTTATAAATAAAACTGAATAATATGGCAGAGAGCTATGGTAGGGGAGGGTGCACTTTAGATTTAGCAGTCAGGAGAGGCACCTAAGCAGATGACACTTGAGTTGATACCTCAGTGATAAGAAGGAGCTTGATATGGTTTTGCTCTGTGTGCCCACCTAAATCTCATCTTGAACTGTAGTCCCCATGTGTTGAGGGAGGGACTTGTAATTCCCATGTGTCGAGGGAGGGAGGTGATTGGATCATGGAGATGGTTTCCCCAATGCTATTCTTGTAATAGTAAGTGAGTTTGCATGAGATCTGTCATATTAATTAGTGTTTGGAAGTTCCTTCTTTGTGCTTCTCTTTCCTGCCAACTAAGGTCAGCAGCACGAAGGTGCTTGCTTTCCCTTCACCTTCAGCCATGATTGTAAGTTTCCTGAGGACTCCCCAGCCATGTGGAACTGTGAGCCAATTAAACCTCTTTCCTTTATAAATTACCCAGTCTTGGGTACTTCTTTATACCAGTGTGAAAATGGACAGAGCTACCATGCAAAGATAGGGGTATGAACTCTGCAGGTGGAGAACCCAGTAAGTGGGAAGGTTCTGAGGCAGGTAAACCAGGCTGTATGGTCATTTGTCCTCTGAGGTCCTATCTGCATTAGTTTTAACACCTCTTGATCTCATCTTTACCACTCGTCCTCTTCACCCATCCTTCTGGGCCACATAGACCTCCTAACTGATTCTCAGACACACTAAATATGATGTTCTTTCTCCATATAGCTTCACAGCTCATTCTTTTTTTTTTTTTTTTTTTTTTTTTTTGAAACAGAGTCTTGCTCCGTCACTCAGGCTCGAATGCCATGGTGCAATCACAGCTCACTGCAGCCTCCACCTCCCGGGCTGAAATGATCTGCTCACTTCAGCTTCCCAAGTAGCTGTGACTGCAGGCATGCACCACCACGCTTGGCTATTTTTTAAAATTTTCTATAGAGATGAAGTCTTGCTATATTGCCCAGGTTGGTATTGAACTCCTGGGCTCAAGCAATCTTGCCTGCATGTATTGAAGGAAGTGCTGGAATTACAGGCATTAGCCACCATGCCTGACCTCATTATTTTACTTCCTGTAGGTCTCCATGCAAACACCATCTTATCGGAGAAGGCTTTCCTGAACATTTTATGTAAATTGTATTTAACTCACTTCCACTCCTAGTCCCCTTCCACGTTTTATTTTTCTCCATGGCACTTATTTTTCTTCACTGCACTCCATTATTTCTTTCGATTTTGCTCCATGGTACTTATCTTCTTATATTCTTGGTTATATATGTATTATTTTTTTTTCTTCCCACTAGATTGAGTGTTCCATGCATGAGGCAGGGAAATTTTTCTGATCACTGTTGTATTCCCAGAATCTAAAACAAGGTCTGGCACATGGCTAAATACTCGAAAATTAATGCAAGAACGTATGATGAACAGCGTTCAGCTGTTTGGTTGTAGCTGTAGCCAGTAACAGCAGAGTCAAAGCTCAGCTGCCTTCCCTGACCCCGTAGAGTCAGTGTTTGTATCCCAAGGCTGTGGCATCTTCAGCTCTTGCAATTCTTCATGTTATCCCACCTAAATGTGCACATATTCCTGTGTTCCAAAAACTGCTGAACTTGCGTTTTTCCTAAGTACATCTAATTGAACAATCTGTGTTTCTACCTCAGCTTTTTCAATTTATATCCTCTCTTCAAAGTTTACTATAGTAACAAACACACATTTTTTTTTTAAGTTCTTCAGTGGCTTTTTCCAAGTCAGGTTAAGAAATATTTCCTAGGAGCTTTGTGGTAGACAGCTTGATCTAACCTATGTCTCTGCCTCATTCCCCACTATTGTATGTCAGGCCTTTTATATTTATTCGACAGGAAAGGGACCACTTAGACGTCTCTAGGAATGCCCTGATTTTCTATGTCCTAGTGACTTTCCTGTTTAGTTTCTTCTGTTTTGAATATTCTTGGAAAATTCTGGTAGCCCTTTAATTCTTTAAAGCTCAACTTATGGAACACCACCAAAAGCCTCCTTTGGCTCATTTAAAGAGAGGTGATTCCTTTTTTCTTCATTTTATGACAGTATTTTATTACATGTTTGACATACTCATCATACTCCATTGCAAATGTTTCCTAAAATATCTCCGCCATTACCCAATGTCCTCTCTAAGGGCAAAGACTACATGCCATCTCCTTTGCTGAATGGTACTTGTCATATATAATAGATAATAAAATATCATAAAAATAAGAAATTGCATGTGAAGATAGCTTATGTTCTAGAAATAATAGAAATGTTTTAGCCGTCCCTAATTTTTATTGATACCAGTAACTTTGAAGTGTTTGAAATATGCCACATCTATTCAATACTCTTTGAAACTGAGGAGATAGCACAGAGCAAAGAAGTGCCTATCATTCATATAGTCTCTAGGTTCATTACCATATAGAACCTTTGTCCTTATTGATCAGACTGTTATGTTAGATGGCTTTATTTTCCACAGGGTCTTTTTCTGCTATATCTCCTTCAGGGCTCAGCAGATGATACTCCACTTTTTTGCTTGAGAAAGTATTTTCACACCCTAACCCATGCAGAAATGGGGTAGTATATCTAACTCATAAGAAACACAAAGCATTAGCACATACAATGTGGTCTGTAACTTCCAATACAAAAGGCAGTGTAGCACTGTGGTGGAGCAAAGGTTTTGCAACCAGAGCGAGCTAGCTTTAAGTACTGGCTCTGTGATTTTCTTGCTTTGTGAAATAGGGAGCCTCAGAACCTCAGGTTCAGCATATATAAAACAGAATAATTCACTCACAAAGGCAGTTATGAGAACTTGGTACAGTTCTTGGCATATAAACCTTTCAGTACATGGTTGTACCCACTGTTTTCAGGCAGCTTAGGTTTTAACGACAAGACAAAGGTCATACCTAAAATATTTGGAAAATAGTCACAACATTGGGTAATGAAATATGGTACCCTGAGAAAGTTTGTTTGTGGGCTTGTAATAATCAGAAATTCTTTCCAAAATAGAGAGTAATTTGAGAAGGACTATAAAGGATGAGTAGGAATGGACTAGACAGAAATAGATAGGGCATCTCAAGAAGACAATGAAAAGTTAATGGAGGTTGGGTGAACATTAATTCATTAGGCATTCAAGCCATGTCCAGTGTACAGAAAACAGAGTCTGTTGCTGCTGTTGTTGTCACTTCCCTTGGAGAGGACATGTAAGGCCAGCAGGGAGCCAGGCTCAAAGACAAAGAATAGATGCAGAGAGAACTGCGTTTACAGTCTTCCCTGGTTCCCTCAGGGCCGCGCTTGAAGCTCCCTGAATCCCAGAGCACGAGAGCTGTACGTTCTTCCAGCTGTCAGTCCAGGTAGAGAATACCTGCAGCTAAGGAGCTATGAGACTTCCCTTCAGCCTGGCCTGGTTAACACATGGAACTGGCCTCAGTAAATGCCCTTTGTGGTCAGCTACAGGAAACCCCTATGTCTTATGGAAAAACTGCTCAAGCTGAGCATCCTTCAATTCCTGCTCAAAGGCAGCAGAAACAAAGATATGTGTGTGTGGAAGAATAGAGCATTTAACTACTCTCCGTAAGGTTGAAAAGAAGGAAGGTATGCAAGCATATTTAACACATTGCAATGTTGTAGTTCATGAGGTTTTTCTAAACTAAGTGATTCCTGACCAAATGACAATAAATTCTAAACTTGGGTTGGAGCCAGGCACAGTGGCTCATGCCAGGGGTAGTGGCTCCTAGCACTTTGGGAGGCTGAAGTGGGCAGATCACATGAGCTTAGGAGTTCAAGATTAGCTTGGGCAACATGGCGAAATTCTGTCTCTACAAAATATACCAAAAAAAAAAAAAAATTAGCTGGGCATGGTGGCATGTGACTGTAGTCCCAGCTACTAGGGAGGTTGAAGTGGGGGGATCACTTAAGCCTGAGAGGTTGAGGCTGCAGTGAGCTGTGATCTTGCTGCTGCTCTCCAGCCGGGGTGACAGAGCAAGATTCTGTCTCTAAATAAATAAATAAATAAATAAGCAAACCTGGGTTTGAGTGGAGGTATGTGAGATATAGCAAGATGTCTCTTCAAACAGCCTGCTCAACCTTTTATTCTTTAATTCCCAATACTGCCCCACCCTTCTTCTCTTCTCCTTTACTTCTTTCTGACTTTACTACGTGCCCAGGCATACCACAGCAACAGTGACGTTATCAACAGCAGCTCACATTCCTTTCCTTATTTAAAAATAGACTGACTCTCTAGTTTGCTGCAGGTGACCCCTTCCTCCTTTCGCCTCTCTCCCATTACACGTCTACCTTATCTAAAAAAGATTAAATGTTTAGCCAGTCAAGTCTAGTTTAAATTATACTGTCCAACCTCACCACTGGGGAAAAGACACAAAGGCAAAAGTCACGTTAAAAATAAAAACTTCTTTACTCGCCTTTGTTCTAAGTACTCTAGTAGCAACCAGCCATATGGGAGACACTCTTCTGCACAAAAGTAAATTTGCTTTACAAAAAATCCTTTATCTAAGTGCTCGTTTTTCCTTAGGACTTTGAGCCTTATTTCTAACAAGGTGCATGTTCTTAGGTGTATATAGTTAGGTAGTAGCCCTTTGTGGCCAACTTCCATGGCAAACATTTTACTATACCTGCTCTCTCCAAAGTCACTAGTCATCTCCAGATTTGAAACTCATGATTTTTCCCATCAGTTCTCAGCCTTCTTGCTCAAGCTGCCTCATTTGCTCTTTCCTTTGACTATTTCCTTTGGGAGATTAAGATAATGCACCTTGTCTTAAAGCTGTTGGCTGCTTTTCTTATCCAGTTACTTGAAGATAGGGAATATATCTTATTCATATTCCTAACCTGCCCACCACAGTAATTTTCAAGTACAAATGTTTAAACTAATGAATAGCTTTGCTCCTTACATATGAGTCAAGGACCTCTACAATGAGTTATGTTGCTTTGCCTTTCTGATTTATACTCATCACAAATTTCTAATGGGCCTCTTTTCTAAGCATGAGCCAGTACCTTTGATTCCTGTTATTATTCATATAGGCCATTCTTATGACTACATGCTCATGCATAAGTTTGGAAGAGCAATGCTGGATGTAGCATCTCTGAGCCATGTGATATTATAGAGCTGAGTGAGAGTTTTGTGCCAGGAGCCAGCAGAATTGCAATCTCACCTTTATTCACCGAGTAACTTTTGGTAAGTCATTTATTTCCCCAGTTTTTTTGAAATAAGCAAACAAAACACAAGGAGATATTTGCCTGAGAGGTTTGTGGCAAGGGTCAAATTAAGGAATATTTGTGAAAATGCTCTGTAACACATGAAATGTTATATACATTGGTTTAATGATGATATTGCAGAGTTTCACATTGAACTGTATGTTAAATTGGGGAATATTTAGTAGGGAAAATGAAGAAACATCAACTTGTTCAAAATATATTTTAACATAAATCACAATATATGTTATTTCCATAAAATATAGCTTGACATTTGTGGGGAAATCATATTGTTGGTTCCAATCAACAATTTCAAAAGCATTTTCTGCAGATACATGAATAAGTATTTTTGGAAAACACTGAATCAAAGTTCATCAAAATTCTGTGCTATAACTCCTTATACCTTTTAATTCAGTTTCACTGAGAAATTTCTAAAATGGGGGTGTTGAAGTTGTATGTGTTTGTGTGTTGTACGTGTGTGTGTATATAGAGTATATTTTGCCATATTTCCTGAAAATAGATGAATAGAAAATGTCCTTCCATTTTTCTACAGAGCATCATGGGTCTAGAATTCCATATAACATTTTAGAAAGTGCTACTCTTGTGGCCCAAACTATTCTGTGATCCAATTACTTAGCTGGAAGATAGGCCTGCAGGAATAGTAGGTAACCTGTCAAATGTACTATATATTCTTAGGATGTGACCAAAATGCATGATCTAGCTTTAATTTGGTTTATCAGAGAAAGTCATTACCATGATATTCATTACTCTCTAGCAAATGGGCATCCTGAAAGGGAGACCCAGATGGCTGAGCTAAGATGTGGATGAGATTGGTTAGAAAGACTTACCAGGCTTTTCAATGATAATGTCAATGCAACCACAGAAATCATCCCTGCTAACTACCCACTGAATCATTTCTTAATACTTGACCTTCTCCAACTAGACCAATGAGAGATCTTAAAAGAAAAATGTAAGTTTATAGAATTCTATTTGGACACACTTTTTGTCATTCATTCTTTTCTGAAAGAATTTACAAGGTATCTGCACCAATGGAAATCACAAGTCTTGGGTTCTAAAAGGCTAAGAATAAAGCTCAGGTTGGGGTGGCTTTTGCCATACATTTGTTGAGAAGGCCTCTCTGCCAAGACAAGCTGAGAGTACTAAAAATATTAGAAAAAGGGTCACAAATGGACAGTTCACTGGCTGCCTTTAGCACTCAGATATTATCTGTTTGGGGCACAGAGTGTTTTGAAAACCAAGTAATTGTGTCACAATTGAGATCTTGAAAAATTCAGAGACTCAGCAATATAGGGCTACATTTCTGTGTGAAAGCCATCAGTGATAGCTGAGCAGTATTTGTTTAGATGGGGCTTATGCTTCCAATTTACCCTGGTCCTTAATTCTTTTTGGTTTTGGATGTGAGCTATTTCACTGAATTATTTTCGCCTGCTTGGCCTTATAGTACTTTATGGTTGGTATCCTCTGTATTAGTAGTATTGTTATTCAGTGCCTTCTAGCATGAATACTTCTTCCAACCATTCTACTTAGGAACACACAAACTGTTGTTAGGAATGTAAATTAGTACAACTACTATGGAAAACAATACAGAAGTTCCCCGAAAAACAACAAGTAGAACTACCATATGATCCAGCAATTCCACCACTGGGTATATATCCAATACAGTGGAAATCAATATATCGAAGAGCTATCTGCACTCTTCTGTTTATTTCACCACTATTCACTATAATCAAGATATGGAATCAACCTAAGAGTCCATCAGAAGATGAATAGATAAATAAAATGTGGCATCTTTATACAATAGGATATTATTCAGCCATAAAAGTAATGAAATGCAGTCATTTGCAGCAACATGGATGGAGTTGAAGGTTATTATGTTAATTGAAATAAGTCAAGCACAGAAAGAGAAATATTGTGTGTTCTTACTCATATGTGGGAGCTAAACAAGTGGACATCACAAAGATAAGAGTAGATTGGTAGTTATCAGAGGCCAGGAAGGTAGTGGGGAGGAGGGGAAAAGAGGGTGATTAATGCAGGGGTCCCTAACCCCCAAGTCCTGGACCAGTACTGGTCTGTTAGGAACCCAGCCGCACAGCAGGAGATGAATGGATGAGCGAGCATTACCCCGTGAGCTCTACCTCATGTCAGATCAGCTGCGACAGTAAATTCTCACAGGAGCACAAATCCTGTTATGAACTGCGCATGTGAGGGATCTAGGTTGTGTGCTCCTTCTGAGAATCTAACTAATGCCTGGTAATCTGAGGTGGAACAGTTTCATCTTGAAACCATCCACATCCCTTCCCCCACCCGCATCTGTGGAAAAATGGAAAATTGGCTTATATCAAAGCAGTCCCTTGTGCCAAAAAGGTTGGGGACCACCGGATTAATGGGTACAAATATACGGTTAGGCTGGGTGCAGTGGCTCACACCTGTAATCCCAGCACTTTGGGAGGCCAAGATGAGAGGATTCCTTGAGATTAGGAGATCGAGACCAGCCTGGCCAACATGGTAAAACCCAGTCTCTACTAAAAATATAAAAATTAGCCAGGTGAGGTGGCACACACCTGTAGTCCAGCTACTCAGGAGGCTGAGGCAGGAGAATAGCTTGAACCTGGGAGGCAGATGTTGCAGTGAGCCAAGATTGCACCACTGCACTCCAGCCTGGGAGACAGAGAGAGACTCCATCTCAAAATAAAAATAAAAATAAAAAATAAAAAACAAGATATGGTTAGAAGAACTAAGACAGTATTCAGTTGATCAGTAAAGTGATTATATTAGCAGTAATCTATTGTGCATTTCAAAATAGATGAGAATGATTTGAATGTTTCTAGGATAAAAGAAAGACAAGTATTTAAGGTGATGGATATCCCAGTTACCCTGATTTGATCTTTATACATTATTTGAATGTATTAAATTATCGTATGTACTCCCAAAAACGTACATCTGTGTCAGTAAAAAAAGGAGAAAAATAGTCTTTTTATGTTTGCCAAAATATTTAGCATTTCTGGTACTTTTCATTCCTTCTTTAAAACTCTGAGATTCCATCTGGCATCATTTGCTTTCTGCCTGATGAAGTACCTTTACCATTTCTTGTAGGGCATATCTGCTGGTGAAAAATTCTATTAGTTATCAATTATTTGGAGATAACCTTTTCTTCCCTCCTTTCTTTTCCCTTTCCTTTTCCTTTTCTTTCCTTCTGCACTTTAAAGGTATTATTTTACTGGCTTCAGGACTTAATTTTTTAACATTTTATTTATTTAGTTGACATAAAAATTGTATATATTATGTACTTAAAAATGTGTGTACATTGTGGAATGGATACATTGAGCTAATTAATGTATATGTCACTTCACATACTTATGTGGTGAGAACCCTTAAAATCTACTCTTTTGGCAATTTTGAATAATACAATACATTGTTATTAACTACAGTCACCATGTTGTACAGTAGATCTCTTGAATTTATTCCTAGCTAACTGAAAGTTTGCATCCTTTGAGCAACATCTCCCCAACTTTAGCTACTGCCACCCCTTCCTCCCAGGCCCTGGTAACATCACCATACTTCTCTTTACTTCTGTGAGTTCAACTTTATTTTAGATTCTAAGTATAAGTGAGATTATGTGGTATTTGTATTTCTGTGCCTGATTTATTTCACTAAACATGATGTCCTCCAAGTTCAGTCATGTTGTCACAAATGACAGTATTTTCTTCTTTTTTAAGGCTGAGTAGTATTCCATTGTGTACATATCACCACCTTTTCTTTATCCATTCATTTGTTGATGGAGACTTAAGCTAATTCTCTGTCTTGTTTGAGCAGGCAATTAACTTGGACTCAAGTTGCAAACTGTCTCCTTAGCAAAAGATATCATGCAGCTAAGGAGATGCTTTGCAACTTGAGTCCAAGTTATTGCCTGCTCAAAGAAGACACTACGTAGTGGCTTTTATTTCTATTGGTCTTCTTTAAAGATTGGGCTAGATATATTAGGGGCTCAGCATCTACTGTTAATTTAACTTGCAGACCTCTCAACTGAAACACTTTGCACTGTCTTTGCCATCCTCCTCATTATGTCGACCTAACAATTTTAATCTTCAAATATATCATGCAGATTTACCAATTCAAAAATATAAAGATATATTTTAAAGGATGTTCTTTGAAGCTTAATTGGTAATTGCTATTTGCTAAAATTTCTGAAAAAATGTCAGCCAGGGTCTGGGTAAATAAATCATGATATATGCGTAAAAATTCATGATATCTGACTAGCTAAAAATAGATTTATAAGTCTTGCAATAAAAATATTTCCAAAATATATTATGTAGAAAAAGCAAGATAATAGGATTTGAATTCTCTATATACTTATATACATAAAGCTGTATATAGAGAGAATGTCTGGAGGTAATGGTGAAGGGAGACTTTTTGTTGTTTCTTTTTTAACCGGGGTATGCACTGATTTTTATAGTGAGAAAGTAAAATTCATGTCTCAAGGCTCTTCCTCAATATACCAATGGGGAGAAAAATAAATGTGAAAATTTAATCCTTAATATAGCTTTTTTTTTGCAACATCCCCCTCTCACCTTTGCTAAATTTTACCTGTAAAGTCATTTTTGTAGAACTAATGGGGAAAACCAATCTGAAGAGTAAAAAAAAAAAAACCCTCAACATTTTACTTTTTCCTTAACATAGATGTCAGTGTTTTATTTAATACCTAGAATTTTCTGTTTTAAAGGCTGGGTTGAATAGTGCTTTCAACAAAGAAGAAAGATACAATTTATTTATTTATTTTTAAGTATGATGGCCTACAATCTTCTCTGTTACAAAAACCCACACCAAAGAGATGACAAAATGACTTGCTGAAGGACATCATCCTGGGAAGATAAATAGACGTTAAAATGGTTTTGGCCTGAAAAATCAATTTGGTTGTCTATAGGCCTCATGGGAAGAAAATCACCTTTGCTGAAGAAAATATTATTTCTACCTCTGAGAGGGCCAAACCAGTATCAGGGAGGAAGGAAGGCTTTTTTTTTTTAATGATGACACTTTCTCCAACAAAGAATGAGTGTTTACAGAAAAATAGGGGACATATACTTATTTTTCTCAGCATTGAAGTAAAACCTTGTCCTTCTTTATTGTTCACCCAGCTATAGCACATTACTGACATATATGTATAGGATAGAGAGGCAAAAAGTCATGTCATGCTGTGAGGGCAACAGACTGATGTCTTGGTGAAGAAAAACAAAGAACTTTGAAGGTGAGAGAAGAATAACAGGGAAACGTAGGTAAAGAAGGACCAGCTGAGCAAACTCTTCCTGGTTGAGAGTCGGCAGATGGCTGCAGCTTTCTTTTCTGTGTTGGGTGACCCATGGGAAGAACAACCACTATAGATTTTCTGTAAGGAGCAAGCAGAAGCATGAATAGCCTTCCAGCAACTTCTGGGAAAAGACTAGCCA
The DNA here is from genome assembly GCF_006542625.1 of Nomascus leucogenys. Classification (NCBI taxonomy): domain Eukaryota; kingdom Metazoa; phylum Chordata; class Mammalia; order Primates; family Hylobatidae; genus Nomascus; species Nomascus leucogenys. Next base: position 90,548,231 of record NC_044395.1, on the reverse strand, counting down.
GAGCTCTCTGACTTGTCACTAGCAGTCAGATTGGAAGGAGTTGATTTATTAGGATGAGGAGAGTCAGAATAAGAAGTTGGGGGAGAGGGATTAGGAAGATTTGTAAGAGTCAAGACCTCATTCAAGAGGTCTCATAGAAAAGAATTGATTGAGCTCTAAAACCAGCTGAGGGTTTAATGCAGATGTTAGGAAGGGGATTAGCATCCATAAGCATCTTCTAATGGCACTATCCACACGCGGCAGGTGTAGGCATCACCTTCTTCTTTTTAATCGATGAAGGAACAAAGATTCAGAGAGAGGAAGCTTTTCTTATATTGTCAAACACTATTAAGTAGTGGAGTCAGCTTTAGACCCACCTTTATTCCAAAGCCTGTATCCTCTCCACTTCACCAGGATATCTCTCTGTTACATTAGGGCAGTTAAGGAAGCTCATGACCAGCTCATATTTACCATTCACCGTCTTTACTCTTAACTGTTTTAAGAATCTCTCCTCCTCTTCTGCCTCTATTCTCCATTAAGCAGGTTCACCCACTCTAGCATTTAAAAGTAATTTATTTTAATCTGCATAACAGCCCTTGGCAGTAGCTCTTGTTTTTCTCCATTTTATAGTTAAATGAGATTTACAGGTCAATGTGATGACAAAAAAATGTTTGGTTTTGCTCACTGAACAAAGGCATGCTGGAATTTTGGAGCTGGAATCAGCATTTGGATTGAGCTGCTGGTATCAGAGCAAGGACTAGAACCCAGTGGGACAATTGTGCAGTAATTTTAATCTCCACTAGATGGCACTGTAAAAAGTGCTTTGAAAAGTGGCTTCCTTTGGGAGAGCTTTATTTCCTATTCAGCAAATATATTACTCTCCTGGGGTACATTACAGTCCTGGGGCCCAGTTCTCTTGAGTAGCTGGAATTCTGGCTTTTGCACAGAACTCTCTGTTCTGATGCAGCCCTTCATCCATCGTTGTCGGGAAGGGGATCATGAATGATTTATCACTAATGACTCATCATTAATGAAAATTACCAATGATTAATTTTTAAAACCTCTCCTTGGGAAGTTTGCTTACGCCCCCATACTTCTTGGAGTTTCTGTTCCCCACAAACAGTACTAAGCTGTCCTGAATACCATCCCTTCTCAACTCACAAGGCATACCCCTACCTTGGATTCATTTTGGAAATTTGGGAAATTGTCTCAAAGTCAATAACAAGATATCCGCCCTGCTTTAAGTAAGGAAGAGGGGGGATCTATGAGCTCTGCTCTCCAGAGATATACCCTTTGTCAAGGGTTAAATTATATTGTTATTAACTAATACCTTGCATTTTTGTCTCTTGGGTTCTTGATTACAGTGATGGTTAACTTTAGCCCAAACTCCCAAGTTTGACACACCCAGAGATCCATCAAAACTGTTGCAGCAACAGCATATAGTCAATGATGACTATATAGCTAGTTCCCAGTCATATGTAAAGATGATTTGTAATTTTTGTCTATATTTTCTATGATCTGATCTATAATCTGATCTTACAAAATCAAATCAAAATAAACTTCCTCACTTTGGAGACTTTGTCTGGAATGCTTTTGTTTTCCAAGTTTGTTTAGAAGGAACAGAATATGCAAATTTCTATGCCCTGTACGGTTTCAGCTTAATTATCATGCCTTTCTATCTCCCCAGATTAGGTTAAGACCCACAGTTATATTCTCCCATAACACTCTGTCTTCTACCTTCAAAGCCACTTTACAAACTAATTAATTATCTGTAATGTTTAAAACATGTCTGTTTTCCCTAGTAGATCTGAAAGACCATTGCTAACAATAATCCCTTCTGGCTTGTTCACCACTGATTCCTTAGAGCCAGGCATATACCTTATATACAGTCAGTGTTAAATAAATATGTACTGAAACAGAAATAAGTGTATGATTTAGCTTTTTCTATTCAGCTGTCTGGGAAATAAATATTACTTGAGGAGGCCTATAATATATTTTTACAAGGTACATTTAGTTTTGAAAATATACAGAGAGCCTCACTGGATCAAGAAGAAATGTACATTCTCCTGGTAAAGAGGTAGGAAAATTGCCTCCTAGAGTGTATGTTCAGATCCAAAAGAAAAATGCTTATCTTTGTGTTATTTGAACAGAGCACCAAATAAATGATTGTTTGTTGGAACTATTATATTGCTTTTTTATCTCTTGGGTTCTTAGTTACAACGATGATTAAGCAAATGGTTTATTTTTTTAAAACTAGAGTTTAGATATGATAAGCTTATTTGCCCTTATTCCATGAGAACATGTTTTGTTCTTCTGTTTTCAATTGATAGATTGTTTGGGATGTCTGCAATAGAGATCAAATGGAGAGAATTTTGCAATGATGTAATAGAAAGGGCATTAGAATTCTAGTCAGGGAAGTAGACTGGCTGTGTGATCTTATTTAAGCCACCTGCTATCTCTGAGCTTCAATTTACTCATCTGTGAAATGAGGAGTTGAGTTTACATGAGTAGTGTGGGCATGCAGTGTCTGATGTGGGCCTCATTCATTTCCACTCATGGTATTTATATTTTTGGGTAATCTTCTTGCTTTGAATGTGAGTTGAATCCAGTGCCTGGCTTCAAACCAATAGACTATGAAAAAGGTGATGAGATGCCACCTTCACACACAGGCTACAAAAGATTGTGATTTCCATCTTGCAAGTGCACTCTCTCTGCCTTGACCTCCCTGATTTTGATGAAGCAAGCTATCCAATTGGGAAGCCCACATGTCAAGGAACTGAGGAAAGCCTCTGGCCAATAACTAGTGAGAAACCAAGGCCCTCAGTCCAAGAGCCCTGAGTAACTGAATCCTGCCAAAAACCATGTAAGTGAACTTTGAAGCAGATCTTTCTCAGTCAAGTCTTCAGATGGGACCTCAGCCCTACTCAACACCTTGATTGCAGCCTTGTGAGAAATCCCAAAGCAGAGTGTTCAGTTAAGCCATGCCTAGACTCTTGCTGCACAGAAACTGAGATGTGTGCTGTACTGAGCTTCTAGGTTTAGGGGGAATTGGTCATACAGCAATAGGTAAATAATACAAGTGATTTCAAACTGATTGACGACCTTATGCATGGATGACCACCTTTATAGCCTCTCTGTCCAGAGACATCTCCTCTCCCCTAATCGATCCATGTACAAAAATATATAACACTTATATGCCTATTGTTATGCTTTCTGGAAGGTTAAGAAAATCAACATATCTGATATGATATGCAGCTATCACAGAGGGGCAGCAGAGTAATAATGATAGGTGGGGTCAAAAGAGCAAATTATTATTGATAAGTTTATAGTCATATCAGTTTAACTCTCTTGAGCCTCAGTTTCTTATTTGTAAAATGAGGAGACTGGAGTATAACAGGGTTCCCAGAATGTGGTCTCAGACCGGCATCATCACCATCATCTGGGAACTTAGAAATGCAAATTATCATCACTTGTCATCAGAAAAATGCAAAGCAAAACCACAATGAGATACCATCTCACACCAGTTAGAATGGCCATCATTAAAAAGTCAGGAAACAACAGGTGCTGGAGAGGATGTGGAGAAATAGGAACACTTTTACACTGTTGGTGGGACTGTAAACTAGTTCAACCATTGTGGAAGTCAGTGTGGCGATTCCTCAGGGATCTAGAACTAGAAATACCATTTGACCCAGCCATCCCATTACTGGGTATATACCCAGAGGATTATAAATCATGCTGCTATAAAGACACATGCACACGTATGTTTATTGTGGCACTATTCACAATAGCAAAGACTTGGAACCAACCCAAATGTCCAACAATGATAGACTGGATTAAGAAAATGTGGCACATATGCACCATGGAATACCATGCAGCCATAAAAAATGATGAGTTCATGTCCTTTGTAGGGACATGGATGAAGCTGGAAACCATCATTCTCAGCAAACTATCACAAGGACAATAAAACAAACACCACATGTTCTCCCTCATAGGTGGGAATTGAACAATGAGAACACATGGATACAGGAAGGGGAACATCACACACCGGGGCCTGTTGTGGGGTTGGGGGAGGGGGGAGGGATAGCATTAGGAGATATACCTAATGCAAATGATGAGTTAATGGGTGCAGCACACCAACATGGCACGGGTATACATATGTGACAAACCTGCAGGTTGTGTACATGTACCCTAAAACTTATAATAATAAAAAAAAGAAATGCAAATTCTCAAGCCTCAGCACAGACTTACTGAATCAGAAATTTTGGGTTGGGGCCCAGCATCTGGCATTTTAACAATCTGTCCAGGTGATTCCGATGTACACAAAAGTTTGAGAACCACTGGGCTAGAAGTTCTCTGAGACCCCTCATAGCTCTACCGAGTAATGATGACAGTAATAACAAGAAATGGTTATTGATCATATTCCAGGACTTATAAAAGGACTTTATATTCATTATCTCATTTAATCATCGCAACACCCTGTGAAACAGACACTTGTTATCCACATTTATTGTAAGAGTTCTAATGTCTTTGCTTCTGAAAGACAGGGACAATGTTTTATTCATCTCTAGATTCTATAAGCCTTGCACAGGCCTCATAGTTTCTATATACGTATGTATGTGTGTGTGTTAGATGATAATTGTTTGAAAAAAGAATGAATGAATGAATGAACAAATTCAATTTGTGAATAAAATTAATTTGTGAGTAAAAATAATAGGAAGACAGGGTTGAAATGTCAGAGGCTCTCTAGAAGTTGGCTAGACGAAGTCTGGGGCAAGTTGAATATTCTAATTACCACTTAAATCCGTATTAGGAAGGTACCACCGAATCTGCTTACCTATGAGGCTGGCCTTGATCTCAGGGTAGGCAACCTCTTGATTCCCAGTGTTTTCAGTTTGCAGGCTTCAGCTATGGAAAAATCTAATATGACATTTATTCATTTTTTTTTCTGGAGAGTGACCCTGGAAGAAAAATTACTTTACAGAGATAATTAATATGACAGGGGCATAAGCAAAGCTTTGAAAGGATATTTCAAACCCATTAATCAGAGTATTCCTTGTGCCTTCCAGAAACTAGAGAGGAATACCTCCAAGCAGTTAATAGCTACTGCTTCTCATTCCTTGGGCCTTTTAAGTGAATTGGCAGGGCCATTCAGATTTGTCTCTATGTCCTTTCTAGACTTGGTTTCTTTGCCAACTACAATAAAAAACATGATTTTTGATGCTGTGAAACATCTCAATAAATAAGCATACAGTTAGAATTGACTCTGAGCTCAGCAACATCTTACGCATTATTCATAATTATTGTAATGTCACTCCTGGTGTGTGTGTGTGTGTGTGTGTGTGTGTGTATGGGTGGGGTTGAGGTATGGGAACATATTTTTTTCTTTGCTCTCATCTCTTCTGTAACAGTGTCAAACACTGTTTCAATCACTGTGCACATCTTTTCTCAAAATTATTCTGTAAGAAAGGTCCAGTTACTATTGTGATATTGCAGATGGGAAAACTGTGACACAGTGAGGTTAAAAGCATCTTACTCTAGATCTCAGTGGTGAGTTGGGATTCAAACTCAGGCAGTCTGACTCCACATCCAAAGCTTTTAACTATTATGTTGAATACTGTCCTGACTAGATCAGAATATAGGCTAGAAGTCCATGAATTTGTAAGCATGGCTCTCTCATCCTTCTTGTTTTCATGCAAAAGAAATTGCATGTTTTTTTCCCAAAATACAATGGTGGAACAGAGATAGGATACCGGTTAACAGTTACATTTAAAAAAAAATAAAAAGAAAAAATGTAAGGAAAAAGGAGTTACCAGTTCCAAGCAAATTAGAAATCCAAAGGGGCAAACTCCTGTAGGTTTCAAGACCTGGGAATAATCTATGACTTGAGGCTTCATTTTCTGAGCCATTCTTTTATGAAGAATAGCATGTGTTAGCTGGGCGTCGTGGCTCACGCCTGTAATCCCAGCACTTTGGGAGGCTGAGGTGGGCAAATCACGAGGTCAGGAGGTCGAGACCGTCCTGGTCAACATGATGAAACCCCGTCTCTACTAAAATAAAAAAATAAAATAAAAATTAGCTGGTTGCAGTGGCACGTGCCTGTAGTCCCAGCTACTTGGGAGTCCTCAGCAGGGGAATCTCTTGAAGCTGGGAGACGGAGATTGCAGTGAGTCGATATCGCGCCACTGCACTCCAGCCTGGCAACAGAGCGAGACTCCATCTCCAAAAAAAATAATAATAAAAAGTAAAAAATAAAAGAATAGCATGTGTTTGTAGCAGTGGTCTTATTAGTCTGTGTCCTGCCTGTAGAATTTTAGGAGCCCAACAATCTTCTTTCATTTCATCATCTCTCTATCTATTTCTAGCTTTCTGTTGGTATAAAATTCTCAAGAGGTCAAGAGGTTTGTGGGTCTTCTGTGAATATTTTGGGGATTCACTACATTAGATGAGTCTCCTCCATATATCTTTCCTGGATAATCCCATCTCTATTCCTGGCTTCTACTTAAATGGCTGAGATCTGTGAGTCACATGACTACCCTCTCCAGGATACCTCTGTGTGATTGAAATTCTCACCTCTGGATACTTCTGAGCCACTAGCAAAAGGTGGTCCAGCCATTTTGACTTTCTCTCCAGAGCAGTCTTTCCTGACAGCGAATCTCCTAATTTTAGCATCTTTTCCAATCTGGATCAAATGGGAATTTCCCAATCACCAAGTTCCAGTTTCTTTTACTTTAACAATTATTTTGTCAACCTATCTCTTTCCTCTTGCATTTTATTATAAGCAATGTGACAAAACCATTCTGCACCTTCAATAATTTGCTTAAAATGCTTCTCAGCTAAATATGTAACTCCATTACTTATAATTTCTGCCTTCCACAATGGCAAGACAGAAATCCAGTAAGCATTCTGCCACTATAAAACAAGGCTGTCTTCTTCTACATTTTCTACTTGTTCCTTATTTTCTTCTAAACCTTCACCAGGAGTGCCTCTAATATCCATATTTCAATCAACAGTCTTTTATGAAGATTTAGGTATTCTGTAAAGTTATGTAGAATTTTACAATGGATTTTCTGCACCATGCTTTTCACTTCCTTCTGCATCCTCACTAGTAGAGTCATTATCTGTATTTCTACTCACAGTCTATCCCAGACAATCCAGACATTTTCTGCTATGTTCTTCAAAATCCTTTCAGCTTCTACCCACTGCCCAATTCCAAAGCCACTTCCACATTTAGTTATTTGTTACTCCACTTCCAGATATTGCAATCTATATAAGTCAGGGTTAAACCAGAGAAACAGAAACTAGTAGGAGATATATTTTTTAAGCTTCCTTGCAAGAAATTGGTTTATGTGATTGTGGGGACTATCCAGGCAATTCCAAAATCCTTAGAGTAGGCTGTCAGGACCTTTAGGCTGGAACTCTTGGGCACAGGCTAAAGCTAAAGCTGGGGTCCACAGCTGGAATTTCCACTCCTGGGAAACCTCAGCTCCACTCTCAAGGCCTTTCAATTGATGAAATCAATCAGACTATCTAGGATAGTTGCCCTTTTAAAAACCCAACTGACTGGCTGGGCATGGTGGCTCATGCCTGTAATCCCAGCACATTGGGAGGTGGAAGTGAGCAGATCACTTGAGGCCAGGAGTTCGAGACCAGCCTGGCCAACATGGTAAAACCCTGTCTCTAATAAAAATACAAAAAAAAAAAATTAGCGGGTTTGGTGGCGCACACCTGCTCTACTTGGGAGGCTGAGGCAGGAGAATCACTTGAACCCAGGAGGCGGAGTTTGCAGTGAGCCAAGATGGTGCTACTGCACTCCAGCCTGGGTGACAGAGCAAGTGACTCTATCTCAAAAAAAAAAACTGATTATTGACTTTAATTGCATCTATAAGAAATTTTCACCTAGACTAGTGTTCGATTGAATAACTGGGAAATCCAGCTTATTCAAAATAACACACAAAACTAACCATTACGAGATGGTACCTGAATTCCCATTTATCTTTGTTCCTTGTTAACAATGTTTCTCTTAGGGTCTTGATGAGGAGGAAAAAATGACTAGACCAATAGCAAGATGGGAAGATTTCCTGGGTCCCCTATTCATGATATCACCAAAAATCTCATCACTGAGGCCAGTCCTGGTGACTCACACCTGTAATCCCAGCATTTTGGGAGGCTGAGGCAGCAGGACCTCTTGAGCCCAGGAGTTTGAGACCAGCCAAGGCAACAAAGCAAGACCCTGTCTCTACAAAACAATAAAAATAAAACATTAGCCAGGTATGGTGGCATGCACCTGTAGTCCCAGCTACTTGGGAGGCTGAGGTGGGTCCTTGAGCCCAGGAGGTCGAAGGTGCAGTGAGCCATGATTGTGCCACTGCATTCTTGCCTGGGTGACAGACTGAGACCATTTTTTTAAAAAAATCATCAGTAACACTGAACAATATCCTTAATGTGAATATACTTAAAGTGATTAGAAAACAACATAAAATAATGTGTACTCGGGAGGCTGAGGCAGAAGAATTGCTTGAACTCGGGAGGTGGAGGTTGTGGTGAGCCGAGATTGTGCCATTGTACTTCAGCCTGGGCAACAAGAGTGAAACCCCATCTCAAAAAATAAATAAATAAAATAATGTGTATTCAATGGTTAAATTGTATGGAAGATACTAAAAGTACCATTTGAGTTTATAGGAAGAGTTAAGTAGGGGTTAATTTAAGAAGCAAAGCGTTAATTGAGAAGGCAGAATATGAGCTGAACAGGGCTCAGTTATAGATGGAGGGAAGAGCATATGACATATCCAGCAAGGGAACAGCTTGGAGATAGAAACAAAAATGGCATGTGGATGAAGCACCGAAAAGACTGCTCTCTCCCATGCATGATCTCTAGGACAATTGAGATTGGGTGTGTATATTATGGAGATCATTAAAATCTGTGCCACTGAATTTGCATTTGAAGTAATAGGTTATAAAGAGTCATATGATGGAAGCATTCTATAAGAAAATTGAATCTGGCAGAGTGGGGCAGGATGAATTGGAAGGGGCAGAAGTTGTCATCATTTGTTCAGGAACTGAGATGAATAGAGTGGGGATAAGAATGTAGAGCAGGAGAGTGATGTAAGTGGCATTTTGAAGCGACAAACTAAGGGCATGTGATAGAGTGAATACTGGAGGTGAAGAATTGGCATGAGTCAAAATTTATGCCAAGAATTTGGTATTGATTATTTATGTTGAATTGGGATTTTACATTAGTATAATCGGGAGTCTACAAATTCTGCTCTTTTCCATACTAATCTCCTGCTTCTCAGGCAGGTTAGAAACAAGGGTACATGACAAAGGAGGCAAGAGAAAGTACAGTAACACTATTATTAGCAGAGGCTTCTGCTTGAAGCTCCAGTGCAAAACTAGGAAGCTAAGGTGAACCATGTGGAAAAAATTTTAAGACATCAGAAGCAGCCTATATATAGCTTAGATCTGAAGCAAGTCAAACAGCTATCTATGTTTATCAGGTTCAGCCTGGATAGCAGATCTTCCACGGATGGTGTCGAAAAACCAATTAAAGGTGTACCCAGTGCGAGGGGAAAGTGCTGGTGGCTCCATGCATGAATGAAGAGAGAATATTCACAGAGGATAGAATGAAGGGTTGCACGGAGCAGCTGAAACACTAATCTTTCTGGTCTAGTAGAAGAGAGGGAAGAGAAATTCCAGCCACAAAATCAGTTCAATTTGAAACTCCACTCCTAGAAAATGTAGCCAACTCAGTACCTTGAACTTAACCAATCCTTCTACTCTTTGGCAGGCCAAGTTTCTCTCTTTTTCCTGGCTGCTCGTTTTTAGGGATGAGTGAGGGAGAGGGATCCTATGGGAACCTCCCTTTCTCACAGAGGACCATCACTTTATGCCTCGTTAATAGGCAGGATAGTGGCGCCATTGGTTTAGAAAGGGAACAGAGGAGAGGGGCTCTACCTGGGTTGAGAAGCTGGTGTATTAGACAATGATCACATATTTTCTTATGTTCCCTCATCTGTTCTTCACAATAACTATGTAAAAAAAACGTTAGCATCCTGAAAGATTTGCTAGTTTAGGGGTCTCAAGATGATATAGCACACTCAAATTGAATGATTTATAAGTGAGTGAACAGAATTTAAAAGAACATGAGAGCTATTAACTGCCTCTTGGCCTGAAGGGTCAACGGGAAAAAACGGTTAATGTAACCCAAAGAAAAGGTTGGTTGCTATGGACTGAATGGTTTGTGTCTGCCCAAATTCATATACTGAAACTCTGATCCCCAGTGTGATGGCAATTGGAGGTCGGGTCTTTGGAAGGTAATTAGTTTATGAGGGTGGGGCCTTCATATATGGGATTAATGTAATCATAAGAAGAGACAAGAGAAACATGATCTGTCTCTCTACCATGTGAGGATACAACAGGGAGGGGCATCCATCTGCAAACCAAGAAGAGGGCCCTTTGCAGGAACCAAATTGGCAAGCACCTTGACTGTGGGCTCTTCAGTCTTCAACTGCAAGGAATAAATTTCTGTTGTTTAAGTCACCGAGTGTGTAGTTCTTTGTTGTAGGAGCCTGAACTGACTATGGCTCTATGGAGAGAAGAGCCTGAAGACAGCTATGGCTTTAGGCCAAAGTCAAGCCTTGTGGCTTAGCAGGTGGGTCACTGGGAATATAAATATGCCAATCTCACCCTTCATTCACCCTCTAGTCTTTTGCTGATGTCTACGTTGGCTAAACAACAGGAAGCCACAGGATAAAAAAGCCTGTCTATAAAGTTCACGTAATTCGATCTATCTGAGCACAGACTGAGCTGCAAAAAGGTGGAGAAAGCGTCTGGGAAGGGGAGTAACTGAAAGATTCCAACACAGGACAGATTGTGAACTCAATGGAGAGTGAGCTAATAGTTGGATTTAAGGGGGGAAATGACTCTTTGCTTGCAAGAAATGCAGGGCTAGTGGTAGAGATTTGGGATACAAGTTAGAGAATGTTTAATATGAAAAAAAGAATTTATATCAGGTACAGTGCAAGCATTTTCTTATGTTCCCTCATTTGTTCTTCCCAGTAACTATGTAAAAAAACAAACAAACAAACAATTAGCATTCTGAGAGATTTGCTAGACCAGGGTCTCAAACTGGCAGTTCAGAGACTGAGTTTTTATGTTTTATTTGGCCTACGTGATGCCTTAAAAATCAGATTTCCCATAACAAATCCAGGTTTCTGGTTTCTCTGGAAAAATCAGATGGTGTGGCAGTAGCAAGTTTGCATTCTTGCAAGCTAGTCTGGATGGTAACTTTTCATCTTTAGACTGGATATGAGCATTGATACAATACCCATCACTCCCTGTTGTAGAATTGTATCATACCTTCCAGATTAATTCTGTTACATTACCTGCCAAGTATTTTAATTTTCAACCCTGATCTACTCCCTCTTATTTTTCAGGTTAATAAATTAAGTAATAGAGAAATTGGATGACTTGTTCAAAATTTCACAGCTAGTTAATGCCAAAACTTGCATTAGAATTTAGGTCTTAGGCCTCTGCATCAAGTAATGTGTTAAAACTAAGAGTGGATAACTATAAATTTCACAGTAATCAAGGCAGTGTGGTGCTGGCATAAAAACAAACACATACATCATCAGAACAAAATAGAGTCTGGAAATAAAACCACATATATAGAGTGAACTGATTTTCAGTAAATGTGCCAAGTTAATTCAATGAGTAAAATCTTCTCCACAAATGGTGCTTGAGCAACTGGGCTAAAATAAACATTTACCCCTATGTCTTATTATATACGTAAATTAATTCAAGGTGGATCAAGATGGAGCCTCATTCAAGATGGAGCCTAAATGTAAAAGCTAAAACTATAAAACTTCTGGAAGAAAACATGGGAGCATATCTTTGTGACCTCAGACAAAGCAAAAATCTGCAGGAGAGGACACAAAAGACACTAACTGTAAAATAAAACAAGTATTTAAAAGAATGGATGCACATAAGATAATGTGGAGAAGGTCCAGAGTGCTTAGTACTGAGTACTGGGGTTGTAAGAAACCAGAGGCATTTAAGAAGGAGCAAGAGAGGAATAAAAGGTGTTGGCAGAAATATTGTAAGTGGCTAGGATATTCTGAATCTTTCCCAAGGTTCTAATATCAACCTATTTAATTTGGGTCTATAAAGTTTATTTAGAAGTTTCCTAAAAGCCTCTTCTCTTACTAGACTTTGCTAAACTAATGATTTAAATTGCTAAAGGTGTTTCCTTTTGAAAATTTGAGCCCTCTCCCGGGTGTTGTTTAATTCTCTGTGCATGGCATGCTCTGAAGCCTACTGTGTTTGTTTCCTAGTCTGAGTCAGAGCCAGATTTCAGGCCTTGACCATCAGGCTCTGTTAAGGCAATAGCTCCACACAGTGTTGGTTTAAAACAACCCTATGTTTATGATGTAGTGGACTCTGGACTCAAAAACACCCATAGTCCTTTCTGCTGACTGGATCAGTTTGTGAGGTGCAAAAACAAACAAACAAACAAACAAAAAACAAAAAACAAAAAACAAAAAAAACAGATGAGTACTTAGTTAAATGAGGTTATTTTTCATTTTCCCTCGCCACTTGAAAACTAGGTCTTTTCAGCTGCAGAAGGAGATGTTTGGTTTCCTAATGGTGAAAGTTTCCTCTCTTTCTCCCTAAAATATTCATTTTATCAAATTATTGTATTTTTGGTTCCTTTGCAGCAGTCATTTACTGTTCTATGTTATATACAAAGTTAAGAGGAGAGTTCTTTTGGATTGTGCTGCTTTGCTTCTGAAAACGTATAGTAATGAAACTTCTTCATTATTTCTTCTCCTGTTATTTCCAGAATATACTGGTATTTTTCAATAGAACAAATCTACCATTTCCACTTATCAGTCATCTTCTGTTTTCTTAAAATAATCTCTTGTTCTGATCCTACGTTTGCTCTCTTCTGTTCTTTAGATGTTATCATTTCTGTGTTTATTATACCCTGAAGATATTTTCTGTGTCTTTTATGCCCTGGAGATTAATAGACATTTGAAATTGGGTGTCAAGATGATGACCACCATGTAATCTCCTTTTCAAATTCATTTCCTTTATGAATTGCTTTTTTTTTTAAAGATGGAAACTTAACTTCATCCCTTGAAGAAACTGGAACAGCCAAATGGGAGTTTAGCTTCTAGGATACAAAGCATGCAGAAACACAGAACACAGAATATCATGCTTGGCAAAGCTCTCCACACAGCCTCATGCACAGCTCACATGGTATCTTCACAATATGGCTCTAAGCTATGTTCATGTGAAATATGGCTTCCAATGAAGAACTTCAAAGGTGTAAAACCAGCTGTATGCTGTCAACCTAGTCACGTTGTATGACAGTTTGAAGAAAATATGAACTGTATAAGCAAGAACTATGGACCCAACACAGTGGTATTTCAATATCAGAACTTTCTGTGGAGTAGGCTTTTGTGTGTGTTGAGGCTCCTGCCTTCTATTTTAGCCCTCTTGTAGTGCTGCTATTACTATAGTCATTTGAGGTCCTAGAATAGTTTAGGATGCCATAGAAAAGGCAGAGGACAGCTAGGAAGATTTTGTGTGCTGAATTTGCAAACAAAAAGAAATCAGCTAACAAATATAGCTGTAACCTGCCCTTAGAACTTCTCTAAGCCTTATCCTCCCTCATCAGAATCTGGCCTGTTTTTCCAAGACACATTTTTGCTGTTCCCTAGTTTTAATAGGGTAATACAATTGCCTCCTTTTTAAAAATTAATTTTTAAACATCAAAGCACAAAGAGCAAATCACAGACTATTTGGAAAACATTATGATTAATAAGCAAAAAATCTTGTCAACGAATTTTCAGCAAGTGCCAGGTTGTATAATTCTGGGCATTTTAGGCACAGTTTGTCATTTTCTCATGACAGCTACTGTGAGGTTTGGTATTATAGCTGTTTTACAGATGGGGCTGGGAAAATTAAATTTGATGGGGCAGGGAAAATGTGAACACAATCTGCCAGTGGTCAAATGCAGAGCTGGCACTGGAAGCAAGTCTCTTGGACCCTGAAGCACATGTTCTTACTGCTCTGGTTGGGCCTCCTTATGGCTTGTTGGTCCAAGATTAAGGGAACATATCCTGACCTGAGCTTGGTTCTATGTTGAGGACTAAGGACAGCTACATAGATGGAGCTAACTTTCTAGGAGTTACAGCAAGTATACATCTTACTTTTCCTGAGCAGGGATAATAACATGATCAAGGTAAAGTTCTGTAAGATGATTTTGCCACCATTATGCAGGATGGACTCAGAGAAGGGTGACTAGTGGCAGTGACCCTGGCTGGGAGGTCATTGTTGTGATCCAAGTGTGACTCTCCCAGGATCCCAGCTAAGAATCTTATCACCTTATATGGTTTTCAATTTTTGTTTAGAGGTCACTGCAGTTTTCACAAGATATTTTTGGGCTGAGACATACCATTTTGGATTTGCTTTAGTTCCAATGTCTTTTCTTCCTAATATGTTTTTTGGCCTCAGGGTGATGGCAGGTGAAATACAGTCCCTTAGCCACTCTTTTCTTTAATCCCCTGATCCCAGTCATCCTTTAAGCTTGTTCAGTTCACTAATTAGGACACAAGGGGTTCCTTTTTAGCATAGGCTGAGGCCCCAAGTCTTCAGCCTGATAAGCCCTGTACAGTTGAGGGTGGAGGTGTTTGAGAAGAGGTAAAGGAGGTTATTTCTATTCTGGCTAAGTATTTATCCTGCCTTGGAAACTGTAAAACAACTCAGTTCCTTTCATTGAAGGTTTGGGCCTCCAGGAACCTCTCTGCCATCCCCAAGCACTCCTTCTGGCATTGCTGTACAGTATCAACCCAGATGCCTCTGGGATTTCAGAGCTGCAGCAGGCTGGCAGTATCACCTCCTTGTTTCTCTCCTTCCCAGGCTGTAATTTGGGCGCCCCATTTACCTGCAGAGAACAGTGGTTTGCATGTCAGCTGTCAGCCTGAAGCTATACTTTTTCTACCTGATTCTATTGGTGCTCATTAATTACTATTCTTTTTAGCCAAGTATTATGTGAAAACATGAAAATATTGCAGAGAACCAGCCAAGTCTTAACAGAATATCTAAGAGTTGCAGATTCCATATAGCTGTTTCCTAGCCTTGCATTGGTTAGAGCCCACCAGCCCAAATGTCTGCATCTCAGAGGAAACTTCAGTGTGAAGTTGAAAGTGTCTTACAAGATTGATAAATTCTGAAGGTCAAATCAGACTGTGCAATCCCCTCTTTGCTCTTTATGGCCTTCCTTTTCTACCACCATAACTGCGAATGTTTTTTTAAGGTGCAATTACATATACTAAGGTTATGAAAAGGGAACTTTGAAGAGGAAAACAGTATCCCTTTGAAGAACAATTTAGGAAAGCAAAGTGCAGCCATTATTTTTTCCTGCAGTTGGTGTTTATGAGCTGAGGAAAATTACAAGCCTTTCTTTGCAAGTAGCTTCCTCCTTTGCCTTCATGGATGAATTGCCTTCCCACATCACTGCCCTCGGGCATCATTATAGGGCTAGTGTAGAGACAAATAATAATGCCCAATAATTTATCAAATCTTGGATACTGAAAAATTTCCATATTTAACAGTTCCTTGCCTACTACATTAAGAAATAAGACAGTGGGGTTAGCTCCCTCTAGAGGTGATCACTTGCAAATGTTGTTGAACAACGGGATGAGCTGGTAATTGGAAGTTTCCCAAATTGGAGCATCTGAAGGAAGAGTTCTCATCCCTTGCTCCTTTGGGGGATCCCATGGTGATGTCTTGTGGGCATTAATTCAGAAAATGAGTCAGCAGTGAGAAGGATATATCAGCTAAGAGAAATGTAAGATGATGTGCACAGTCAGCCCATTGCAATGCTTAAGGATAAAAAGAATACCACTCATTTCCTATTAGATTCTAGGGTCAGATTTCCCCTCCTGTGTCAGTGCCTCCAGATGCATAGTTTACCCCAGGGATAGTAATTAAGTGGAAACTTTTGGGGAACATTTAGTTTCCTTGAGTCTTCAGGATGATGGGCTTTCATCCTTGGGTTTAGAGCTTGATTACAATATATGTTTATTCTACCATGTGGTCTAGATATGGAAAAGCAGACACAGAACAGATGAACACTTTAATACATAAGGCTGTCCAAATTGACAAAGGCAGCTGTATTCCTTTTAGTCCTAAAAAGAGAGGTTCAAATCTCCAACACACCCAATTTAATCTGCCCAAGCAATCTTAATGACCTCCCTAATTTCCATCAACGCTCTGGGTCTGTTCTCCTCTAAATAGACACTTTTGAGAAGACCAGTTAAGTGAGAACATTAAGGGGGGTAGAATTTTTGAAAAGAAAACCTTGAGGATCTGGCCCCAGGACTGGAAAGTGAGCTAAGTAACCAAGTGATGTAGCCTATTAGGCACTTTCACTGTTTCTTGTTTTCAAGAACTACTCATGCATGCCTATTCAGAAGAGTAGGCACTTGGGTCTTGGTGTCACTGTCATGTAATCCTTACGGAAGTTTCCCTTGTTACTTGCTTGAGAATATGATTTGACTTCTTATTAGTGATGGAACTTCACTGGGGTTGGGTTATAAACAGAAAGTCCCCTTGACCAGGTAGCCCATTTGGTCTGCATCTGGCCTCCAAGAGTCCTAACCCAAAGTCAGATTATAGTTACCTCCCTGATGACTGACCCTGTAGTTGGCCTCCGATAGGGACAGCAAATAGTTTTCATCATATTTTTTGGCTTTGATTGGAAGTAGCTGCCTGGGATCGTATTGAAAGTAAAGTTATGAAGCTGTTTCTAGGCTCAGAGAGAGTTAATTCCATAGTTGATATGAAATGACTATCATAGACATAGGTGAGGGTAATGAGAACATAGATGCCAAGCATTTGCCATGCTAGGACAACTTGTGTGTCTTTGAAGTGACTCCTTGTACACACTATACCTAGTTCCATATCCATATTATTCATTCTATTTATTCCCTAAATTTTCTGGGAACTACCCTTAAGTAATATTAATAGCTGCCACCTACATAGTGCTTATTGTGTATTGGATGCTAATCTAAGCATTTATATATACTTACTCTCACAACAACCATGTGAAATTCTTTTTATTACCTTTATTTTAAAGGTAAGGAAACCGAGTCACAGAAAGTTTAAAAAAATTGCCCGGGGTCACAACTAGTAAGTGGAAGACTGAGAATTTTGACGTAGGCAGTCTGGATGTAGGGTCCCTGCATGCAACAGCTGGGGTATTCTGCCTCTGTAATTAGTATGATGGGTATTCTAATCTCTCCAAGAGCTCTGTCCCCTCACATACCTCAAAGGCCAGCCTCTTTTACCTCCCATACCTCCCTCTCTTTTCTTTTCAGAAAGAAGCACAAAGATACAAACTATAAGCCCTCTCAGTAATTGTTTTCATTTTTTTCCTATTAGAATTCCATTATCACTATTTTCTAAGGCTAATGTTGTTCTAAGATTAAAGCACATAATAATAGGTTTATAAATTATGTGAGGGTGAAGAGGAAATATTCTAAGAAGGATGGATTCAGAATCCTGAGTAGGGTGAGAAGAAGAAATGAAGAGTAGGATGAAATAGTAGCATCAAGGCAACATAATTGGGGGAAGTAGTAGAATATTAACATTTCTAGAATTGGAAATTTTAGGTTCTGAAATTAATTAATTCAGCAATCAAGTATTTTGTGTCTACTATGTGTCAGGCACAAAGCTGAGCACTGGAAATAAAAAGGAGATTAAGGAAGAGCTGCTTTGTCTAAGCACTTTACATTTATGACAGATAAATAAATATGTAGACAAACAAATCTTATGAGTTAGACTCCTAGCCCTGGCCCACTCTGATCCTGGGAGGAAGAGTGACTTTTCAATTTGAATCTGCATTGAATGTGGCTTAGCCCCCTCTAGGATCTTCTTGGTGTCTGTCCACCAGGAAAGAATACATTCTGATCTGCTGTCTGGGCCATGAATAGATTTACTGGGGTAGGCTCCGCCCTTGTAGAGTAGGCTGTGATTTCTCGGTAAGACTGATGTAATAGGTGACTTTTTGGGTGCAGTATTAATACCATTTTGTGCCACACACATACATGTTCCAATCTAACTTCGAATAGTAACAATACCAATATTTTGGTAACCATATGTACACGTCGTCCTTACTTTCAATTCTATCTGAATTCACAGAGGGTCATTTACCTCAACAGTTCATGTAATGCTCCTGTGGCTTTAGTGAACTTCAGTGGTTCCTTGACTCCTCCATTATTACAAATGGGCTGAAGAGATTATCCAGCTCTGGCCCAGAAATATCCTCACTGCCAAGGTGCCAGGAGTAATAGTTGTGATTCATGGACTAATTGGCAGTCACTATCAGCATTACCAGAAATTCATCTGGAATGTTTTGTAAAACTTAAAGAAACATTTCTAGTGCGTGTTTCACTGTTTTTAGTAGCTTGTCAACACCTTGGAAACTGAGGTTCTAGCTGACAAAACTCTGAGGGTGAGCGTGCACTGAATTAGGTAACACCCAGAGAATGAATGCCAGGATATTTCTCGTGGAGGAGGGGAGGGCTGCCATGGCTTTTCCCAATGACCTGGCTTCTCTTTGTGAGCTCATTTGTCATACAAAAGACATTTTGGGCATCATACCCACTAAGAAGTTCTCCACACTTTCCTTTTGTCATTCTACAGCGCTCTGTGATATGGTCTTGATGGCACAGTATCATCACCATGTGTTTCCTTGTCTGTTACCAGAGGGTTAACTCCTAGAAGGAAGGAGTTCTGACATAGTCACCTTTGTGTTAGCTTGCAAGACATAATTTTAGACAAGAAGAAAGGAAAGGTGCAAATATGCTAAGTGAGTTTGAAGCATCCTCAACCAGGCTAGAACAGGGTATCCAAAGGAGATAGCCAGAACTTTCAAAAATAGACTTTCAAAGACAGAAGACAGACCCTCTGGGCAGGTATGTCAGAGGGAATCAGAATCTCATTCATTTTGTTCTCCAATTCCGGTCCTGACACTCAGCATGTTAAGTATAAAATTTCAGAATAAAAAGACTATGGCCAGTATGAACAAGTTAAAGACCCCGAGTGGTTATTAACTACCCCAGTTCGAGCAGTATTCATGGCAGTGATGAAGCCAGATGATTAAATGTACCAAATAACCTTCAAGATTGCTACATGCACGTTTGGATATGGGAGCATGACTGTGGGATGCTAGAAACTTGAAAAAGCTTTGGGGGAGGGGTTTGGGTGACAGACTGTAGAGAAGAGATGAAAACCTTAAGATTTCTTAGCATTAAGAAAACAGCACTGGGTAACAATTCGGTAGTGACTCCAAGATATATAGAGATAGATTCTGTGGGGCTGCAATTTGAATCCATGGTGTGTACATGGCTTGATCTTACTCTATACGCAATTCTCAATATTCACCGTTAAGAAGGTTTAAGTAAAGTAGTTTCCCAGCTAAATTTATAACATGTATACATTATTGACAAAGCCAAAGAAGGGAATGGAAAGATGTGATAGACGCAATTTGATTTTGTGTGGAGTAGTTGAAATGAATAATTTTTCTGGGTAACTAGGGAAAGAACACACTTTGGCTCAATCCTGGGCTAACTGTGACCCAGGCAGATAGTAAATGTTTAATATAGGTGCTAAGAGGGACTGCATTATCATGAAGACTTTTAACCAAAAAACATCACTCAAAATGAAAATGGAAAAATAAATAGACAATGAAAAACTGTAAAAATGGAAAAATAAAATTCCACCCAGAAGATTGTATTAACATACAAAGGACAAAACATTTTAGACGTTAATATTTTTAACAGTCATCAAAAGCTGCTTATGATAGAAAAAATACCATAGGTTTATTAAAACTTCACATCTTGAGAGTTATTTTCCCCAAACCAGCTAATAATCTTAACCCCAAAGTCTAATTATTAGGAAGTTGAGCTCTCATTCCCAATTTTACTCACTTATGTCCTTGAATAGCCATCATTTTGGGGGGTGTATGTTGTTAAGGCCTTTCTTCATTCCCCTGACAATTCCCCCTCATCACTGTCTTGGCCTGTTCCCCAGAAGTAGTCAGCATTTATTAAATGTGTACAATGTTTAAGCCCATGCTAAGGACTTATATTCATTAGCTGCCTAGTCCTTATGTTGTACGATTGTTAACGCGTTTCATAGGAAATTGCTGCTCAGAGAGGCTAAGATTGCACTCAAGGAGACAAAATTACCAAGGAGGTGCTGAGATGAGTTCAAACCTAAATCTATTTGATGCAGAATTTTCACTCCTAAACTCCAAATTGCACGACTCCCATGTCTGACCTTACGCCAGCACTCAGCCTGGTTAGTTTATCCACTGCTCTCCATCTGACCATTACTAGATTCTGGGTTCCTTGAGGAGCCTTTGATTTATTCGCCTACAGAGCTCCCTGGCTCCCAGAAAACACTCAGCGTTTGTTGAGGGAATGAAGAAATGAGTGAATAAAAAAGAAAATGAGGTCTTCTATATGGAGGCAAAGGGTTGAATTTCAGGTTGGATTTCTAAACATTTAGAAATCCCACAAATTCCTTGTTATATCTAGAATCCCAGCATGATACCTGCTATGTAGTTCACTCTGATTTTTGCTAGTACAAATAATGCTGTTTTGAAACCTTATACATGTTTTCTGGTATATTAGTGCAAAAATGCTCTTGGGAATATACGTAGAATAAAATTTCTGAGCTAGTTTTTTCAAGTTCACTAAGTAATACAAATTGTTTTTTTTTTTTTTAAAAAAAAGGTTTTCTACAGATTTACACTCCCTTCAGCAGTGAGAAGAGCGAGAATTCCTGTTATGCAGTCTTAGTTTGTCTTCCCCCAAGTGCAGATCCAGAGAAAAGAATTTGGGTACAAATAGGTTTTTCTGGAGCGTGAACTCAGAAAGCACTGCGGACAGCAGAGCTAAAGAAGAGAGGAAAGTCCATACAAGTTACAGGAAAAGTTATATGGATGATTAATACTATGTATAGCCAATTGAGGCTCATTCTCTCTGGGGATCCTTTAAGGAAGCTGGCATGTTTAATCACCATATCCTATCCCTTGTTGGATGAGAATTGTTTCTGTAAGCCTGCACATGAATACTGATGGCAGGAGACATCTAGGGTGAGCCAAAGAAGATGGCCAGGCACTGGTAGTGTCGGCTACACCGAGCATCCTGGCCAATGATTGACATTATAAGAGTCTTTACATCTTGCCAATCTGTTGGGTATAAAATGATGTCTCAATGTGGCTTTAATTTCCATTTCTCTGTATACTAACGGAGTTAACATCTCTGGATATATTTGTTGGCTATTTGCGTTTCATGTGAAATGCCTATTCTTGTCTTTTACCTACTTTTTATTAGGTTATTGTTGACTTTTTCTTATTTATCTGTAAGGATTTCTTTATATATTCTGGATATGTAGTACAGACTGGCTAACTGTTCATCAAACCTATTCCTCTTCCCTTCTGGGCATGAAACTAGACTGTTTCCATCCTCCTTTGCAGCTAGGTGAGGTTTCGTGACTAGCTTCTGATAATGGAATGTGAGAAGAAGTGAGGCATGCCAACTTTCAGGCCTGTCCAAGAAAAGCCTCCTCTGTGATCTGCTACCCTTTCTCTTCTCCCATCTGCTAGTTAGCTACTATAGATTAGGGAGATCTTGGAAGCCAAGTGTTAAAGATAGCAGAGCCTCTGCAACCCGGAGTATTACTGAGTTAAGGGAAGCCTTCCCAAGCAGAGACTGGAATTTGCATGAGCAAGAAATTAGTTGCTTTCATGTTATGCTACTGAGATTTTAAGATTTATCAGTTAAAGTTGTAGAAATCTCTTAATAGAGGATATTGATCTTTTATAAATTACATGCCACACAAGTATCTTAAATTGAAGTAAGTAGCTTATGTGTGTGGCAAAAATGGCCTTATTAATATATTCCCAAGAAGTCATCTTACCTACCCAGTCAAGGACAAAACTGGAAAATCACAGGCCTAATCTTGTGCCTATATAGGGGCAGGGCCTACTCCAATATACCTATTCATGACCCAGATAGCAGATCAAAATGCATGTTTCTTCCAGGCAGTCAGATGCCAAGAAGATCCTAAAAGGGGCTAAGCCACATACAGTACAGTTCCAAATCAAACATTTACTTCCCTCCTAGAGAAAGTGCAGATAGGCAGAGAGAGGCCGGGACCAGGAGTCTAACTCTGATGGAGGTCCATCTTGTTGGAACATGAAACATAGAAAGGAGGCCCTCTTCCCATGAACCAAAGATCTTGCAAGGCTGCCACCCTGCTGGGTATCACGGTGATTGTGGAGATTGTGCTTGGCCGTGGAGCTAGTGGAAGTTGGACTTCTCATTTTAAGGAATCTTTGATTAACTCTTTATTATCCTTCACACAGGGAAGATATCCTGTAATGGGTTGCAATGCAGGGTTGGATGTTTGGAACATAGAAGAAGGAGACGAGGCCTGAAGGACAGGAGAAGGTCATGCTTAGTGAATAGTACAGTGAAGAGAATTATCTGGAGATACCAAGTACCTTTACATTAATGAATTTTTAGGGGGATCTGAGATTATATCATGATCTTAATTTAGTTGAGTCCTCCCTAAATAATTCCTCCTGGGGTTCTGTAAACCACTTTAGGATCAACATGGAAAGGAAAATAAAAACCTATTATTTTTGAAAACAGGGTATTATTAAACTAAGGTCATTAATGACAGTAGTAATTAAGATTATAGGCCTTGAAGTCATGTATAACTGCATCCAAATCCCAGTTTTGTCACTTCTTGGTTATTTAACCTTGGAAAAGTTACTTAATCTCTCTCAGCCTCAGTTTCCACATCTGTAAAATGAGAATAACATACTATATACATCATACAATTTGTGGTAAGAATCAAATGAGGTTTAAAAAGTTCAACACACTTAGCACAACATCTTATCTAGACATGGTAGGAATTCAATAAATGGTGACAACTATTGTTATCAGTCCCAGGTCAGCTCAGATGAGATAATATATGTGAAACATAATTTGTAAACTGAAGTAATCTGGCTCAGTGCTCCCGGAATAATTTGCTTCTACCTCTATAAAAGCATTGTTCACTTTCTCACAGTACTGTTGTCAAGTTGACTTTGCTTTACCAGCCAGTGGGGCCTGGGACTTCGATTCAGACTGTGGTTCAAGGGGAAAGAGCAGGTCTAAGTAGGGTGCTCCTGTGGGACAGAGACCACCAAGATCATTGAGAACATCTGGGGGAAAAGAGGAGAGAATGGTAAAAATAGACACTAGAGCCAATGAGACTGTATAAGTGATTGCATTCTAGCCTGTAAAGATATCTTTTGATGCCTTCAATATAAAGAGCTTAGAGCCCTAATTTTGGCCATGGACAGAAAGGAAACGCTCGTGGGCATTAAGCCCAGCTGAAAGCGATTACATGCCTTTATCTACTTGTTTTTCTCTAAAATCACCCCCTCACATGTAGATGTCCTACATCCAGCACATGTCCTGAACTGGGGACATCTTTATAAATATTATTCTTTATTCCGTCTCCAGCATCTAGCCCATTGACATGGAAATGGTGAGTCAGTGCATGCTAATTGGATACATTAATGTAAACATATAAGAGGTGTTGTATTCACTTTGGTTGGACCCCTTGTTTTTTATCTACTCCTAAAGCAGCCCTGAATTGTCAGAGGAGAGGCAACAGAGAAAAGCAAAGGGCCATAGAAATCTACTGCTTTAGCAGTCACATGACCAAGGATTAGGTGCATGCCATAGTGAGAAAAAGAGCTGTTCTAAAATAGAATTGGCTACCACACAAGAGTGTGAGCTCCAGCTAGAGAGGAGAGGGAGTAGAGGTGTGGTGGGCACCGAGCAGAAGTCGCATGGCCATCTGAAGCAGAAGTCGCATGGCCATCTGAGGGCAGCGTGGTACAGGGATGCCTGCACTGGTTGGACCATATTATCACCCCTACACACAACTATATCAGAATCTCCTGTGGATGGAATTCTTATAAACAAACAAACAAACAAACTCATTCCTAGGCCCTTTTCCCAAAAATTCTGATTTAGTAGATCTGAATTTGGATCCAGAAATCTGTGAGTTATAATTAACATACTTTAAGAGCACCCATTCAAGTGCAAAGTTTGACGAATTTTGACAAATGTATATACCCATATACTCACTGAAATCAAGATGTACTATATTTATATAACTCCAAAAACTTCCTTGGAAGTTACAAAAATGTCGTTGTAGTCAGTTGTTCCCCTCTCAGGTCCAGACCACCACTGGTATGCTTTTTGTCATTGTAAATTAGTTTTTGTGGCTCTAGAATGTGATCTGTGGAATCTACAGTGTGAACTCTTTGTGTCTGGCTTCTTTCCTTAAGCATAATGATTTTGAGATTCATCTGTGTTCCCAGGTATACAAGTTGTTTATTCTTTTATTTATGTGTAATATTCTGTTGTCTGTATATTTTACAGTTTGTTTACCCATTTACTTGCTGGTGGGTATATGGGTGGATGGGTGGTTTTAAATTTTTGGCTATTATGAATAAGGCTGCTATGGACATTTATATACAAGTATTTGTGTGGACATTTTCATTTTACTTGGATAAATACCTAGGGCTGAAATTGTCCCATTGTACGGTATCTTTTAACTTCATAGGAAATTGCCAAATTGTTTTCCAAAGTCATTGTGCCAGTTTAAAGTTCCCACAAGCAGTGTGTGAAAATTCCAGTTGCTCCACATTTTTGCTGATACTCGACCTTGTTGGTCTTTTTGAATTTTAGCCATTTGATGAAGTGTGTAGTGGAATCTCATTGTAGTTTGAATTTTTGTTTTCTTTATGGCTAATGATGCTGAATATATTTTTGTGCCATTATTGGCCATTTGTATATCTTTTTTTGTGATATGTCTGTTCAATTTTTTGCCCATTTTATTAACTTGTCTTCTTGTTATTGAGATTTTTTTTTTTTTTTTCCTGAGACAGAGTCTTGCTCTGTCGCCCAGGCAGAATGCAGTGGTGCGATCTCGGCTCACTGTAACTTCTGCCTCCTGGGTTCAAGCAATTCTCCTGCCTCAGCCTCCTGAGTAGCTGGGATTACAGGCACGCACCATCATGCCCAGCTAATTTTTGTATTTTTAGTAGAGATGGGGTTTCACCATGTTGGCCAGACTGGTCTCAAACTCCTGACCTTGTGATCCGCCCGCCTCGGCCTCCCAAAGTGCTGGGATTACAGGCGTGAGCCACCACGCCCGGTCAGTTATTGAGTTTTTAAAGTTCTTTATATATTCTGGATACAAATCCTTTGTGAGATACATGTACTATTAATGTTTTATCCCAGTCAGTATTTGCCTTTTAAATTTTCTTAATACTTTCTGTTATGGGATGAATCGTGTCATCCCTCCAAAATTCCTGTGTTGAAGCCCTGACTCCCAGGACTTTAGAATGTGACCATATTTGGAGATAGGACCTTTAAAAAAGTGCTTAAGTTAAAATGAGGCCATAAGGTAGGCGCTAATTCCATCAGATTGATGACTCATGAAAAGAAGAATGTGAACACACAGGCATTCATGTTCACAGAGGAAAGACCATGTGAGGACATACTGAGAAGGATCCATTTGCAAGCCAGAGAGAGGTCTCAGGAGAAACCAGCCTGCTAATACCTTGTTCTTGGACTTCTAACCTCCAGAACTGTGAGAAAATGAATTTTTGTTGCTTAAGTCACCCAGTCTATAATATCTTGTTATTGCAGCCCTAGCAAACTAATACAATGTCTTTCAAAGAGTAAATATTTTTAATTTGATGAAACTTAATATATCCCTTTTTTTTCTTTACCATACATGCACAGATCTGTTTCTTGGCTCTCTGGTCTGGTCCATTGAGCTACACCCAGGTGTCTGTTTTTAATGATCTCCCTAGGTTATTATAATCCATAGCCAAGTTTTGAAACTGCTGGGATGTCACAAGGTCAAGAGATCGAGACCATCCTGGCCAACATGGTGAAACCCCATCTCTACTAAAAATACAAAAGTTAGCTGGACATGGTGGCACAGGCCTGTAGTCCCAGCTACTCGGGAGGCTGAGGCAGGAGAACAGCTTGAACCTGGGAGGTGGTGGTTGCAGTGAGCTGAGATCACACCACTGTACTCCAGTCTGGTGACAGAGTGAGACTCTGAAAAAAAAAAAAAAGCTAACTCTTTAATTCTATGAGAGCTCTTTCAACAAGTAACCACCTCTATGAATCAACACTAGAAAGGCAGAGAATAATAAAATAGATAATCTCCAAGAATCCTAGAGTACTTGTATTCTCCCTCAGCACCTGAAGTCATCCAGAACTCAAAACAAGTATGGATTAAAAGAAATTACCATGAAAAGAAATGTTGCCTAATTGTTGAAAGTCCCAGAAGCATATGTTAAATGGCATTAGCACTCATTCATAAGCATCTGTTAAATCATGTTATGTCGATACAAGCTAAACTGGGTGTTACTTCGACATAGAAAGATATTCCTTCATTTACTGTAAGAGGAGGAACAAAAAGTGTCCTGGGGATGGAGTCAGATGAACTGATAAACACTGTGCTAATGGATAAATCCTAGCACAGTGTTTACCACTGAGTGCACTCATTGAAGTATATGGTATCCCCAGTGCCTGGAATGTACGCAACACATATTTGATGCTGGCTGGGTTGAATGAATGTGCTAAGGAAAAGGGGAAAAAGTGTTTAGAAAATTTGTTAAAGAACCAAGTTAGTGAAGTATCTAGTAAATGATACAAATACATAGAGAGTAGCAATTTAATGATGTAGTTAAGAGCAAAATCATTAAAGTCGGAAGCTTCTGGGTTCAAATCCTAACTGTATTTACCAACAGTGACCTTAGGAGAGGTATTTAACTTTTCTAAGTATTACTTATTTCTGTAAATATTGGGAAAATAAACACGGTATTGTTGTGAGCATTAAGTAAGGTAACAATTACTTATTTAATGCCTCTCTTTGCAGCTGTAAGTTCCACTTCTTAAGAGTAAGGACTGCATTTGGTTTATGACCTTATTTTAAAGCATAGAAAAATGCTATATATTAATTCTATAAATATTTGATGAATGAGTGATAACATATTAAATACTTAATATTGTGTTTTGTATATGATAAACCTATATTAATAGTAACCCATTGTTATTTTGAATTTTATTCCATCTCTCAGGAAGGACAATATTGTTATAATCAGCTAATTCCCCATTGATGACACCAGCTATCTGTTATAAAAACAAACAATCCAATTAGAAGCAGTGTACTTAATGTAGTACAATTTATTAATGGTCTACTTCTTGATGGATATTCATGGGGTCATAGGCTCTAACTGTGTCATAAGCAATTTTCATGCTGGTATTTGAAAGGGTCAATTATTGGTTCAAATGACATTTCTTTCAACAGGACCCATTTCCGTGGATGACTGAACACATGAATGTATTCAGAATAGAATTAGCACCACATCTTGGTTGTCTTCATTATGAAAAGTGCATGAAGGCAGACATAGAAATTTCTTTTCTAATGTATGTGTGGCTCTGGTTTCCATGGTCATTAAAAAAATTTAGAGCAAACAGCCCATTCCAAAATGATAATTAGAAAATGGGCTGCTTGTGATTAATAGCTGGTGGATTCTGAGGCCTCAAGTACTTGGAAAATCTTGGCTCTAGGTTTGTAATTATTTATTAGCTATTAAATAATCAGGCCAGAGGTAGAGCTCAGAGACTTTGTGAATCCACTATACTCTTACCGAGGGCACACACGCAAAAAAGTTAAGTGTTATATTTGACAACGTAGCACAACCATTTTCAGAGAAATCAAAATACTAGCATTTTATTCATTTTGTAAGTTAAATGTTTGTGGGTCAGTAATCCAAGTGGGGCCAAAATGGCAAATTCCATCTCTCCAGCAGTTTATGATATAGCATTTGCTGATACATACATGTTCTAGAAGTCGGCCTGCCCCACTGGTTGAGTGGTGTTGGACAGAGAAGATGCAGAATGCTGGTTGCATAGATCCAAATGCTGTCATTAGAGGGCTGACAGAAGAACTCAGTGAAAATCTCAACCTCTCTCTTTTTTCTCCCTCATCTATTCTTCTCAGATTGGCTGAAGCACTAGAAATTCCCACCTTATGCACATCTTGACTTTAAGATGTTGAAATCTCATATTAAAACACAAGTGTATTATCTTCCATGAGGAACTGGGTTTATTTAAGCCAGCAATTAATTATTTAATCACTGATAACACCACTGAATCTATTTTTAAGTCATAAACTTTGGGATCAGAAGGATCTTGAGTTCAGGTTCTAATTTTGCTACTTTTGAACTGGGCACATTATCGAGAGATTCACATTTTGCAGTGACAAAACTACTGAAATTGAGCTTTTCCTGAAAGAGGAAACCAAAGTCTTTACTGAGTGATCAAAGATTCTTTTGATTATTGATTCCAAAAGCTATCATGCTTCACAGCAGAGAACATACATTTTGACAGTCCTGAAAAATTTAAAACAGGATTAACTTCAGTAGCCTCTGGAAGAATTACGTCCATGAAATTCTGTATTCATGTGATGCTCCTGGTTTTTCTAGAAGGTTACTACATACTAAAGCTAGCTGTTAGATTGGTTTAGGAAAATTCTGTCTTCCATGTCATTTCCTGTCTTGTATAAGAGGAATCCACTTAAAAAAAAAAAAAAAAAAAAAAAGCCAGCCGGGCACGGTGGCTCACGCCTGTAATCCCAGCACTTTAGGAGGCTGAGGCGGGTGGATCATGAGGTCAGGAGATCGAGACCATCCTGGCTAACACGGTGAAATCCTCTCCCTACTAAAAATACAAAAAATTAGCCAGGTGCGGTGGCGGGTGCCTGTAGTCCCAGCTACTTGGGAGGCTGAGGCAGGAAAATGGTGCGAACCCGGGAGGCCGAGTTTGCAGTGAGCCGGGATTGCGCCACTGCACTCCAGCCTGGGTGATAGAGCGAGACTCCATTTCAAAAAAAAAAAAAAAAAAAATTGCCTATCAAAATTCAATACAAGGAACATTTTGTTTTTACTAAAGAACTGGTATGCTTATCTTTTCCTGATGTTGAAAAAAATGTAACTTGCTTTTCATTTGGCTGTCAGGGATCTTAGAGACACAGTTAAAGATAAATTCCATAAATTATATAGCTCTTTATGACCAACATTTCTGTGCTCTTCTTCATTTGATCTTAATATTTCTCATCTTATTTTTATTTATTACCTCCTTTCAATTACTTATTTCTATTTATAATTATTGTATTTTGTGAATTCTAGTTGTAAACTGCTTTAAATTCTTTACACAATGAGAGGAAGCAATATATAAATACACTAACAAATATAGTAAAGGGATATTTCATCTGGTGTATGACCATTTTGAAAAAGTAAATCTTATAATGCTTATAGGAGGTGGTGGATGATGCAACTGTCAAACAAGGTTTATCAGTTATCTATTGCCAGGTAACAAACCACTCGAATAGGTAGTAGCTTAAAGTAACGAATGTTGTATTATTGCTCATGAGTCTGTGCATTAGCCACACAGTTCTGCAGGCAGTTGGTGGACCACCTAATGCTAATTGGTCTAGGATGATCTCCTTCATGTGTCTGGCAGTCATCAGGCTGGTGGGCTATTGGGTCTCAACTGGGGCAACTTGTTTCTGCTTCATTAATTCTCTCATTCTCTGGGAGACTAGCTTGAGCTTCTTCAGAGGTGGTTTCAGAGCAGCAAAAGAGTATAAGTGACATTGAGCATCCATTTTTCTTGCCTCTACCCATGTCATGTTTCCTAACATCCCCTTGACCAAAGCAAATGACATAGCTGAGGTTAGATGTAGGGGGAGAGAACTAGATTCCACTTCTTCATGAAAAGAATGGCAATGTCACATTGCAAAGGGACATCAGTATAGAGATGAAAATATTTTGCAACCAATTATAATCAACTCCACAAAGTAAAAATTAAATAAAAACTAATATATCTTTAATAAAAAAAAGATAGGAATCATTGTTTATTGAGCACCTACTGTGTACAAGGTGGTAATTGTAGAACATTCTGCTTAGAGGAAGGAGCTTGTTTTAACTGCAGAATTTGAGAGTCAATGACAGAGCATTTTCCATGACATTGTCTGGGCAGGATTCCATGTATCTGCTTTATAAATTCATCAATTCCAGTTCTCTCTCCTCTGTTTCAAGATAGGTCTTGGCATCTGGGCAACTGAAAGTTGCTGGAAGATTAAATAGTTAGGGTAGCAGACTGTGAAATTTTCAGGATACTATAGATAAGAGAAATCTATTATGATTTCAGGAAGTTGCAGCTATGGTTTTGCTTCGTGAATGATTAAAGGATCTGCCAGTATAAGGATGTGGGAAACTAAAATTCGCCATGAACAGTTAATAGCCTTTTCCTTCTTTGTTTGTTAAGGATCGAGGAATCATAGATCTCAGAATTGAAAAGAATGTTGAAAGGTCATAGAGATATGCCCTGTTGCCTTATTTGATTTCTGAATCTCCCACTTAAGTACCTGTTTCGTCTATGTGGGCAGCATGCCCAGTTCTAGTTCTTGACTCACCTGTCTTTCCTTGGCTTTGAAATTGTGTCTACTGCCACTGCTTCCAGACCATTTTGAAAGCTCTCATCTGGATGGAAAGGGATGGGCCTGGGAGCTCTGCTGATGAAGTCTTAGAGAATGAGGGGAAAGGAGGGGACGATGGCTAATCTATCCCTCTGTTATTGGGTCAGCTGAGGAGAATGTCAGATTTAGACACAACATTTACTGAATACTTATTCTGTGCCAAAAACTATGCCAGATGATTCCACAAATTTTCTTCTTTAATTGTAAGGAATTTCTGGCCAAGATCAAGTGGAAATTCCAGAGACTCAGATTGTCACTCTTAGCCTGCAATACAAGAAAATAAAAAAACACATTTTAAAAACTAACTACACCCAACATTTCACATTTTAAAACTATTAAAAATACAACTTTTTATCTTTAGACATCTTGGATTTATTCTTTTGTGATGGTGTGGGGAGGTCCTGCATTGTATCATAGGGTGAAGAGGAAAGATGTAAGTGAGGTATAAACTGTGATAGCTGTGAATTGGGCTTCTTTAGGCTGCATTCAATATGCATGAATAAAATCTTAACTAGGTTGTTCATTCAGACATGGAATCCTTGATGGATGAATATTCAAAATTCATTGACGAGTTTCATACCATCTTTCAAAGATAAGTGCCAAGTCCTTCTCTTATACTCTGAACAAAATAAGATATGTAGAAGAAGAGAATGCACTTTGAATTTCTATTCATTCTCATCCCTTCTTCTAATTACACAAAGCATCTTTTATATAGGAAATGCAGAGACAATTTTCTGCTTGAGAATGAGGGCAGACTTTCTTTTGCAAGTCAATAGCACAGTCCTTATGTTGTTAGGTAGAGACAAAATGACTTTGTATAACAATGCATTTTTTTACTCCGTTACTGAGAAGTTCTAAGTCTCATATCAACTTCAAAAACTTAACAGGGAGCTATGTTCATTTGTAGAGACCTCATGAGTTAGAGAGAGAGTGTCAGATGTTGGCAAAGGGGATAAACATGAGTCAGAAAATACGAGAGACTTCATAAGGGTTGACAAGTATAAGAAAGTACTCTCAAAGGAACTCTTTCAATAGGCCATTAATCAGCTGATGGAGTTGAAGATCAGTGGCTGTCCAGTTCCTGTAACCATTTGTTGCTGCTCTGGTAGTGGATGCTCTTAACAGAAGACCAAGTTTCTGGGAGTCCTAGGGCAAAGAGAGGGGAATGTAAACCAAATGTTAGAGAATCTGGATTAGAGCACCTGCAGCAAGTGAGGAAGACATATACAAATAAATAAATGAAACAACCTGACACAGAAAACCAAAGGGAAACACAAATAAATAGATCTTTGGGAAGGGACATGGAATATGAAAAGTACTGAAGCAAATTAAAGTTACTATCTGGCCCAGACACTGGAGTATGTCTGTCCACAATTAGGACCACAGCTACCTGGAAGGGGAAGGGAGGAGGGATCCTGACGTGATGCAAGTCACCTTTAACATGTTATCAAGCAGATAATCTTAACCAAAAATAAATAAATAAGAAGAAGAAAGAAAAGAAAACAAGACACAAACAGTAAACTGAGAAGTGAGGCCAAGAACCCAGAGGGAGTATTTTAGTAGGTTTTAAATGGGCAGCAGAGTAGGTTAAAAAACAAACAGGAAAAATGATGAGAGTTTCTGATCAGGGCAGGTAGAGAGAGTGTTGGGGACTGTCAAAGGCCAGTGTGGGAACAAGGCTCATTGTAATAGCTAACAGATTTTTGAAAACAATTTCCTTTTTATTTTTTAAAGTAAAACCAGTGCTTGTAGAGACATTCCATTCAGCAACCTGTGTTCTAGTCCTGCAGATCCTGTAGTTGCTCAACAAGTCACAAGAAAGTAAATATAAACACACACAAAAAATTATTCTAAACTTGACTTCACTCTTCCTTCCAATAGTCCTCCCATCTGTATTTAGCTTTTATCCTTTGCATTTTCTTTTTAAAATAAATGACAGAAGAAGAAATTCTTAAAAAGCTCAACCTCGCTGATCATTAGAGAAATGCAATCAAAACCACAATGAAATACCATCTCACACCAGTCAGAATGGGTATTTTTTTTAAGTCATATAAACAACAGATGCTGGCAAGGTTGTGGAGAAAAAGAAACACCTTTACACTGTTGGCGCGGGTATAAATTAGTTCAACCATTGTGGAAGACAGTGTGGCGGTTCCTCAAAGACCTAGATGCAGAAATGCCATTTGATCCAGCAATCTCATTACTGGGTATATACCCAAAAGAATATAAATCATTCTATTGTAAAGATACATGCGTGAGTATGTTCATTGCAGCACTATTCACAACAGCTAACAGTTATTGAGTACTTAGTGCATGTTAGGTGCTGTCAAAAGCCATTTACACTTGGTTATTCCTTATGAATCTGCCTTGAGGCAGATGCAATTACAAACCACCACTCACAGGCCAGGGAACTAATATATAGTGAGGGTAAGTTGCCTGCCCAAGGTCACGTGGCTAGCAGGTGACAAAGCATGGCACGCCTGGCTCCAGGGGCTGTGGGCTTCCCCATTCTGCTGTGCTGCTTCTCTCACAGCTGCTTATGATTGCCATGATATTCATCTCTGCATGGTCCCATGACTCAGGTGAGCCCAGGACATGTCCTTAAAACAACCCCATCGCATTGGACAGATGCAATGTGGCACCTGGTATTTTATAATCTGTTTACATGCTTTAAAGAAACTATTCAAGCTAGTGTTGGATTTGTCAGTCCACTGTTCAGAACTGAAGGCGGATTGTGGTGGGCATTTGATTATTTTATCATTAATTTGTCACATCTTTCATTTAGCTCCATTTCGAATGATCATTAATAGACTTTGGTCCTTATCTATGGAGTTCAAAATTCCATATACCATCTGTGCTTTGAGGAGTCAACAGCCTGAAGAGAGGCACTTAAATAAACACTTAAGCAATTGTTTTAGGACTTCATTAATTGCTTTATAATAAGCAATACTATCCCAGATAGCTATTTTGTTCATTACGTTTTATCAAAACTTGTGAGAATGTGAACCAGAGCTGTCATACTATAGGCCCTACAGAAGAGGTATAAGTTGGGAGTGGTGAGGCCAGGGCTTAGGGAACCAACATGGAGTCAGATTGTCTACCTTCTTCCTCCAGAAATGGTCAGCTGGTCAAAACTCCATGTCCAAAGGATGCTAGGGTGTTCATAGAGTCCCTAGGGATTAGTCAGCATTTATGAATTCCTATCAAAGAGGTTGGAGTACTTGCACAGTTTTGGTACAAGGAAGTAAAGCAGCCCGTTTGAACAAATGCAGAGCCTAAGCCAATCAGCTGTGTAAAGGCACAGAGTCTACTCCTGTTGGTAAGAAATAGGTAGAGATTCAGGGATTCAGCCTGATAAGAAATGGCCAGCTAAAAGCACACACCCACACTTAAAAATCGAAGCTGGTTATGGATTCTGGCTCTAGTCTTTATTAGTGAACTACTTAACACCTGAAGCCTCAGCTCCCACACCTCTAAAATGGGCATAAAAATGCTGATGTTGAAGATTCGTCATGAATTTTTAAAAAGATAATGGGCGTGAAGCAATTAGTTCCTGATACACAGATGATGCCCATTAAGGTAGTTATTATTCTTTCTATGGGGATAACAATCATGATGAGGATGTTGATCATTATGCTCTAGGGCAGGGTACTTTTTTTTTTTTTAAAGTATGGTGTAAACCAGGAATAGGAGTGGGATGGTAGTGGAGAGAGTGTGCATAAAACTAGCTGTTCTGTTTGAGAACCCATGCAGGAGTTAAAGAGGAAGGTCAGCCTTGAAGACAGCCTGATGTTCAAATTCTGGTTCCTGCACATGCAGCTCAGGGCAGCAGATAAATCCTAGCCTTACATTTACCCACACTGTGAAGAGTAGAGGACATTCCATGATAATATAATACTAGGGCTGGTTCTCATCAGTTCTGAAATGAAGAGGCATTGGCCGCAGGTGGCTGGGCTTCAACAACCACATTTAGCTAGTGCAGGGCCAGAAGCAGACAGGAACTAAAAGATTTGCTCACCCGCCTCTCCTGCTGTATGGTAGGTCCTGCACTAAAGAATATGTTGGCACTTAATACGTAATGATGAGCAATATCTCAGGTGGCATCTCTTGTGTGGCACTTTAACTCAGAGGACTTGCTGAGGGCTGTATGTTGATCTGAGTCAATTGCTTGCAGCAGGCTTGTATATCTTACTACTTCTTTCGTTCACAAACAAAAAGTTATTCTTAAGGATGGATGACAGTGGTTAACATTGCTGTAAAAAGGCATAGACTGTTATCAGAAAGATATTGTAGCAAAAGGGGAGACAGAGGATTTAGTAAAAATTCGAATATTTAATAAAAGTACCATATTTTTTTCAATGCTGAGAAACCCATGATTGTGAGATTCACTGTCGGTTTAAGAACAGCTTATTCTAGAAGTAGCTGATAATGAAGGAGTTGTTTACAACAATTTCAGAAGCAATGAAAAAAAAAGTTCATTTAAGTAAATTTAGTAGCTAATAATTTTTTAGCACTAACTAGGTTCCAGACACTGTACTAAGTACTTTACGTGGCTCATCTTATTTAATTATCACAACTCTGGGTAGCTACTATTATCTTTCCTGTTTTACAGATGAAGAAACAGAGGCTTGAAGTGTGTATTATTTAAAGTGATACTAAATACTGTAACAGCTAACTCTGAAATCTCAGTGGATTCTTCTAATAGAAGTTTATGTATCATTCTCATAAAGCCCAATGCTAGGGAAAGGTTTTCGTAGTGGCAGGGAGGTGACACACATAGTCATTCAGGAATCTAGGCTGAGAGAAGTTCTACCATCTTCAACACAAGGGTGTTGTGGTGGCCCTGGACATTGATATCCAGCTGGAAGATTGGAGAAGAAAGCACAGAGGATTATGTGGGATTTTATGGGCCCAGGACATGGAGTGGAATTTATCAATTCTGCCCGCATTCTCTTGGCCAGAACTCATTCACATGGCCCTTTCTAGATTTAATAAAGGCTTGAAAATTCAGTCGCTGGCTGTCCAGCTGCTTCCCCACAAAGGCTCTACCCTATGAAAGAAAAGGATACATCTTTGATGGACAGCAGCCATTCCTGTGGCACAATGGTTAAGTAGATTCTGAAAGGTCACACAATTGGCAAGTGACAGGGACAGAATCTAAAGCCATGTCTGTCTGACATCAGAATCTACATTGTTAGTATTCTGTCTGCACTAGAGTAAGAATATTTGATACAGACAGAAGCAGGTGTTTTTTTTTTTTTTAAGTTGCCTTTATTCTCCACCACAACTGAGGAGCTCAGAAAGAAATGCTATGCCTTGCTGCCTCCTTCTTAAGAAGATAGAATTGCCTGGATGATGCATTGTTTTTGCAGTGACTCACCCTGGATTGCCTTAATTCAGTAAATTGCATCACATCATGAAACCGAGTGACATCTTTGAAGCCAGAGCTCAGTACTTCTCAAAGTAACACATGAGAAATGAAAACTGAGCTTCATTTTCTAGAGAAGCTGAGAAAACAACTTAAATGTCAACAGTAACACCAAGTTAAATAAAATTTCTATTAATTTATATATCCTATTCAGTAAGTCTATCCCTAGTTAGTTGAGATTCAATGAATTGTATGCAGGTTGTTCCTCAGACTGATTCACCTGACTTTCTTGGAGTGAATTTTTCACACTACTTTGGCAAGTGTGATGCTGGAAATAATGATATTAGTTGGAAATAATGAATGTTTTGTCTATACCAGAATCTTGCCTAATTGCTTCTCAGGTATTACCTCGTTTAATCTTTTATAAGCTATGGTAAAGGCTCTCTCTCAAAAAATACTGCATGAGAAAGGTATTATTATTATCACTTTCATTATACAGATGAAGAAACTGAGACCCATTACTGTAAAATAACTTGCCCCAGGTCACGAATTAGAATAAAGCCGGGATGTGACCAGATGTTGTGATTTTAGAGCGTGCACTGTTAGTACACTCTTCGCTCAGGCCTCCTTCTGCCACTGGTGAATGGTGGACAATAAGTAAAGTAAAAAGATGGGAGAATTGGAGACCTAACATTTATAAAGAGCCTACTAGGTTCTAGGAATTTCATAAATGTAAACAGCCGCCCAGGTGTGCTCCATGGTCTCATAGTCTAACTCTGTTTCAACACTATTTCCAAGGCTTTGCAAAATTTAGCCCTTCTTAAGCTTCCATGGAAAATCAAATCAGCCTGTGAATTTATTTGTCTGGAAAAATGAATTACACTGCACTTGAAAATCCTGCAGCATTTAAGACCTGTCATGCCCACCCTGTCACCCCACCTCCCACCTTCTCTTATTTAACAGTACTGAGTCTTTCTTCTGCTTGAATTCTGTACACTATAACTCTACTGAGAGGCATCTTCTCGACATAACAGTCAGTCTTCTTCCTACATTGTAATTCTATCTCTTACTAGCTGCTAAAAAGACAAGATTTTTTTCCCATATCCTAACATATGTGTTACCACATTCAATTCTTACTGTTCCCTAAGGATAATAATTAATATCTCCATCCTGTAGAGAAGGGAACTGATAGTGAGGTTAAGAGCTTGCTTCTGATAACACAGCTAGTTAAGCAGCCAAGTGGTGGCTTGAATCTCTATCTCTCTGACTTCAAATCCAGCTTTTAAAATTACGTCATACCTTAAATATTGGAATCCAGGCTATGACTTGACCTGAGAGCAGGATGAATATAATCTAAGGGCCAGACATGGTGGGGACTGGGCCAGATGCTCTAGAATCAAGCCGAAGAGGTCAGTCGAGAGCAAAACAAGCCAAATGAGTAAAAGGGCATATTTTCCTCTAAGAAAATTCGCAACTAAGAAAGTTTGGAAGTCAGAAAAAGGGTCAGGACAAAAGAGTTTCAGTAAGGCATGTGGGGAACCTTAGGAAAGGAATTAGACAGGAATATCAAATGAGTCCAGCTATGAGAGGCTGGTCCCAGAAACCAGTGTGAGTAGGACTGGCAGGTTGGGTTCTGAACCTGAAGGTATCCCACAGTGGATTCTTGGAATTTTCTCAGAGGCCAGCTGTGATACTACAAAACACTGTGAGGTCAGTTCTCTGTATAGCATGCTCCACCCCTAGAGGACAGCAAATGTGCCTCTGTTCTTTGCCCTTTGGAAATTTTCCTCAAGTTCACGGATTTATTTTTCTTCCTTAGTTTTTTTCCCTTCCTTACAAATGATTTTTTTCCTTATCTTATAGCATCTGATAATGCTAGACTTCTATAATCATGCCATAATCATATTATGGGTAGATGTGCTCCCTCCAGTTCCAGTCAGGGTTTTATCTTCATTGGTCCACCAAAACTGCTCTTTTCAGGATCAACTGCAACCTCTTCATCAACAAACCCAGAGCCAATTCTCAATCTTCATTATACTTGATCTCCCAGTGTTAATTGCCATAGCCAACTGTTACTTTCTTGAAACACTAGAATGCTTTCTTCCTTTGGGTTTTAAAACTACATTTTTTCCTGGTTCACATGCTACCACACTGACATCTTCTAGATTTCTTTACTGGTTTCTTTTCTGTGACCTCTAATCACACCATCCTCAGAGCTATATCCTTGGAAGTCTTCTCTTCTCTAGTTAGACCAGTTGCTTAGTGATTTCGTGTCTTCTCCTGGCTGTAAATACAATTCTATTTACAATTTACTATTTTACACTGGCAGCCTTGACCTCTCCCCTGAACTCCAGTCTCGAATCCAATTTCCTCCTTGATATTCCCACCATGATGCCCATCAGGCACATCAAACCTAAAGGTCTGAAACCTTACTGATTTTCTCTACTCCTTCCTTCTAGTTTCTCAAGCTGAAAACCTTGGAATCACCCATAATGCCTCCTTTTGCTTCACACTCCAAATCCAAAATCTTAGCAAATTATTTATACTCTGACCTCAAATACATGCAGATCACTTTCTCACCATCTCCAGTATTGCCAGCCTGGTTCAAGCCAAAGCTACTTCACCTGGATTTCTGAAGAGCCTCTTAAGTAGTATCCTTGTTTCCATACTTTGCCCCCCATAGTCTCAATATAGAGCCAGATTGCACATTTTAAAACACAAGCTAAATCATGTCACTCCTCTGTTCAAAACCCTCCACTGGCTTCCTCCATCAAAGTAAACTCCAAGTCCTTAAAGTGGCTCAGTGGTCTGACACAACCTGATTCTCTATTATCTCTCTGCCCTCATCTCATCTCTTACCTCTCTTCTCCTCTGCCATAGCCACGCTGACCTCCTTGCCATTCCTGAAACACACCAGCCATGCTCCACTTCAGGACTTTGCACATGGAGTCCTGGAATGCATTCCACACAGGTATGGCTAGCTGCCATTCTTCTATTAGCTCTTTGTTCAATACTTTCTCAATGGTTCAGCTTCTAACCATGATCAAGTCTTTCAGACCAATTCTACTGTAGGTAATAAATACAACTATGAATGTGTAGATACACATGCTCCCTGAAGGCACTGGAAAGTGATCAAAAGCAGGTAGATACTGGATGGAGTCAACATTTGGTAGAAAAAAGCACAGTGAATTTCTAGTTTTCAGAAGTTTTAATCTGAGAGCAGGCTCCAGTCTTCTCGGAATACGGCAACTAATACTCTGATATAAAGTCCATGGTCTTGCCATTTTGGAGCAATTACAGTTATCTGAGGAATCCCAAGAAAACAACAATAACAATGGCAACAGCAACAGTAGCAGCAGCAATAGAACCAGCAAAGAAAATGTCAAAATCCTGTGAGTAAACTTTGTCAAAATCTCTTAACAGGCACTGAAACATGGAAGCAGGGGGCAGCTTCCAAGCAGCCCAGCTAAGCCTAAAAGAAATACATTGAGATTTGAGTTGCAGTGGAGACAGAACTTAAATTTGCTTACAGCCCCAGTGGACTTCCTGCTTAAAAACAAATCAATATTCTTGGCAGCAACATTTCAGAATCTCTACAATATATCATTCCTAATGTCCAGATTGTAATCCAAAATTATTGGATATATGAAGAAACAGGAAAATGTGACTTATTCTGAAATGGAAACACAGTTAATGAGGCTGACACCAAGATAACCCAGATGTTGAAATTTGTGGACAAGGGTTTTAAATCAGCAATTTTAAGTATTCTCAAAGTTGGAAAAAATATGTACATGATGAATAAAAAAACAGAAAATATCATCAGATAAATAGAAATTACTTTATTGGCACAATTGTTTGCTTTATTCTACAATATAATAT
This sequence comes from Nomascus leucogenys, assembly GCF_006542625.1. Taxonomy (NCBI): domain Eukaryota; kingdom Metazoa; phylum Chordata; class Mammalia; order Primates; family Hylobatidae; genus Nomascus; species Nomascus leucogenys. The sequence continues at coordinate 90,508,294 of NC_044395.1, read as the reverse complement.
ATATTTTTATTATACTCTAAGTTCCGGGTTACATATGCAGAACATGCAGGTTTGTTACATAGGCATACACGTGCCATGGCGGTTTGCTGCACTCATCAACTGGTCACCTACATTAGGTATTTCTCCTAATGCTTTTCCTCCCCTAACCCCCCCATCCCCTGACAGGCCCCAGTGCGTGACTTTCCCTTCCCTGTGTCCATGTGTTCTCCTTGTTCAGCTCCCACTTATGAGGGAGAACATGTGGTGTTTGGTTTTCTGTTCTTGTGATAGTTTGCTGAAAATGATGGTTTCCAGCTTCATCCACGTCCCTACAAAGGACATGAACTCATCCTTGTTTAGGGCTGCATAGTATTCCATGGTGTATATGTGCCACATTTTCTTTATCCAGTCTTCTTGATGGATGTTTGGGTTGGTGCCAAGTCTTTGCTATTGTGAATAGTGCCACAATAAACATACATGTGCATGTGTCTTTACAGCAGAATGATTTATAATCCTTTGGGTGTATACCCAGAAATTACTTTTTTTTAAATTTTATTATTATTATACTTTAAGTTTTAGGGTACATGTGCACAACGTGTGCAGGTTTGTTACATATGTATACATGTGCCATGTTGGTGTGCTGTACCCATTAACTCGTCATTTAGCATTAGGTATATCTCCTAATGCTGTCCCTCCCCCCTCCCCCCACCCCACAACAGTCCCCGGTGTGTGATGTTCCCCGTCCTGTGTCCATGTGTTCTCATTGTTCAATTCCCACCTATGAGTGAGAAGATGCGGTGTTTGGTTTTTGTCCTTGTGATAGTTTACTGAGAATGATGATTTCCAGTTTCATCCATGTCCCTACAAAGGACAGGAACTCATCATTTTTTATGGCTGCATGGTATTCCATGGTGTATATGTGCCACATTTTCTTAATCCAGTCTATCATTGTTGGATATTTGGGTTGGTTCCAAGTCTTTGCTATTGTGAATAGTGCCGCAATAAACATACGTGTGCATGTGTCTTTATAGCAGCATGATTTATAATCCTTTGGGTATATACCCAGTAATGGGATGGCTGGGTCAAATGGTATTTCTAGTTCTAGATCCCTGAGGAATCACCACACTGACTTCCACAATGGTTGAACTAGTTTACAGTCCCACCAACAGTGTAAAAGTGTTCCTATTTCTCCACATTCTTTCCAGCACCTGTTGTTTCCTGACTTTTTAATGATCACCATTCTAACTGGTGTGAGATGGTATCTCATTGTGGTTTTGATTTGCTTTTCTCTGATGACCAGTGATGATGAGCAGTTTGTCATGTGTTTTTTGGCTGCATAAATGTCTTCTTTTGAGAAGTGTCTGTTCATATCCTTTGCCCACTTTTTGATGGGGTTGTTTGTTTTTTTTCTTGTAAATTTGTTTGAGTTCATTGTAGATTCTGGATATTAGCCCTTTGTCAGATGAGCAGGTTGCAAAAATTTTCTCCCATTCTGTAGGTTGCCTGTTCACTCTGATGGTAGTTTCTTTTGCTGTGCAGAAGCTCTTTAGTTTAATTAGATCCCATTTGTCAATTTTGGCTTTTGTTGCCATTGCTTTTGGTGTTTTAGACATGAAGTCCTTGCCCATTGTCCTGAACGGTGATGCCTAGGTTTTCTTCTAGGGTTTTTATGGTTTTAGGTCTAACATGTAAGTCTTTAATCCATCTTGAATTAATTTTTGTATAAGGTGTAAGGAAGGGATCCAGTTTCAGCTTTCTACATATGGCTAGCCAGTTTTCCCAGCACCATTTATTAAATAGGGAATCCTTTCCCCATTGCTTGTTTTTGTCAGGTTTGTCAAAGATCAGATAGTTGCAGATATGCGGCATTATTTCTGAGGGCTCTGTTCTGTTCCATTGGTCTATATCTCTGTTTTGGTACCAGTACCATGCTGTTTTGGTTACTGTAGCCCTGTAGTATAGTTTGAAGTCAGGTAGCATGATGCCTCCAGCTTTGTTCTATACCCAGAAATTACTTTTTAAAACACATACACCAAAACTATTCCAGAATGCAAAAATACACTCTCTGAAATTTTAAACATTGACTGGGTGTACTTCACAGAATAGTAAAAATGGCAGATGTGTCAAAGAACTTAAGAAAAATATAATTGAAGTGATTTAATCTGAAGAACAGAGGAAATGATTTTTAACATATACAACATATGTGTAATTGCAATCTCAGAAATAGAGAAGACCATGAATGGTGCAAAAAAATGTTTGAACAAATAGCAACTGAAATGGTAAAAGACAAACATCACCTTCTCAGTGAGATCTTCTGGTATGAACTGAATGTTTGCATTTTATTCCCCCAAAATTCATATTTCAAAATTATCACCTACAATATGATGATATCTAGAGGTAAGGCCTTTGCGATGGGATTAGGTCGTAAGGGTGGAGCCCTCATGAATGTGATTAGTGTCCTTATAAAGAGACCCAAGAGAGCTCTCTTGTCCCTTTCCTACCATGTGAGGACACACTGAGAAGCTGCAGTCTACGAACCAGGAAGCAAATTCTCATCAGATAGTGAATATGTCAGTGCCTTCATCTTGGACTTCCCAGGCTCTAGCAACTGTTTGTTGCATAAGTCTATGTTGTTTTTTATAGCCACCCAAATAGACTCAGACACCTTTGCAGACTACTTTTTGTTAGATTACAACCTCCTTTCTTCCCAGTATTGTATATCCTCCCTTATGCCTTATTTTTCTCTGTATCACTTATATCCATCTGATATACTAGATACTGTACTGGGATTTAAGCTGCACAAGAATGAGTATTTTAACAAACATTTTCATTGCTATATCCTTAGTGCCTAGAACAATACTCACCATATGGCAGGTACTTAATATTTGTTGAATGTTGAATACATGAATCTCACTTGTATTCCTAACTTTGAATGCAAAATTTCCAAGCATCATCACTGAGTGTATGGTACTTGTGCTCAAATGACATTCACTCTATGAGCAAGAGAGTATGGGTAACTTTTTTATTCTCTCTTCAGTTTCTCAAGTGGCTTTCCAGAGCCCATCACACTGCAATCAATGAACTGGAGACTGTTTTCTGAATTCTCTCTGTAGTTTGAATGTAGACTGAGGAATTCACCTGAGCATCTGAATTCTTATCTGTTCTTGTCTATGCATTTCCCTAAATTAGCTTCTGTGGTAGAAACTGAAATCTCCAAGGCACATATATTTCACATTCAAAAGCATATTCCTAACATTGTGTTACAGGTGTCAGAATTCATCATGTGTCAGATAAATCCTAGAAAGCAGATGAACACATATCTTAGATGACACCTTCCTATTGTGGCTTCACTCCTTTTTTCCCCTCAGATATCTAAAGAACCAGAGCAATAACATTTAGGTGATGTTGTGTTTACTGTGTACCCTCCATCTGGGTGAAGGCAGACATGTAACAGGGCTTGTCCACTTTGATGTTGTAAAGGGCTTGCCCCAGGCAGCATTGTGAAGAAGGCACAGTTTGACTTGGGTGTGTATCCACTGTGTGTCAGTCTTGACCTGCAGTGCACCAACCTGTTCTTCATGACAAGGAAATTATTTATAAGTAACCCAGTCACTTCCAGGAGTATAATTAACACATCCAGGCAGTCTATCTCCTTTTCCTCCATTCTTTGTTTCTTCCACGAAAATGTATTAGTTGTAGGTTTCATGCCAGACTCTATGCTAGACAGAAGTGATCCCTGCCCTTGTGGAGTTTAGAGTTTAATGGGGATTTAGGAAAATAAGTGGCCAATCAACATATAATGCCATTAAGTATCATAAGAGAGCTTAAAGCAAAATGCTGTGGCAGCTAGGAAGAGCCGTGTGACCTAATTTTGTGGGAGCAGACAAGGCTTCCTGGAGGTAGCTAAAGCCAAGAGGATGGGTAGAGGTTAACCAGCTAAAGTTAGAAGAATAAGGTTGAAGAGGAAATTTCTGGCATATATAAAGGCATAGAAGTGAGAGAGTTCTAGATGTGTCCAGATCACTGACAGTGGCTTGCTGTGGTTGGAGCTTATCACCATAAGGAACAGAGAGAGAAGCTGCTGAAGAAATAGGAGTCATGCAGGGACTGGAAGGTGTTATTAAGATACTCCATTGCATCTTAAGAGCAAGAGAAGTTAATGATGAAATTTTGGCTGAACGATGATGTAGTCAGGTTTTGTCTCAGGAAAATTATCTCATCATATTGTGTAAAATAGATTTGTGGAAGTGTTGTGGGAAACTGGAGGAAGGAAGAAGAGATGGAAGCTGTTGGACCAATAAAGGTCAGATATGACAGAGCTTGAACTACATAGTGGGGAAGGAGACTATAGAACAGATTTGAGAGATCTCTAGGAGGCTTCTTTAACCCCACAAATCAATAGAGCCTTGAAATTAATCTTGGTCATTCCTATTCAAAGGCTTAAAGCACAAACACTTGAAAGTTATTGTCAAAAGACTGCCCACTGGCCCATGTTACTTCTAGAAGGAAATTAAGGGAGGATGGGTAGGTATAATTGATGGAGAACTGAGTCAATCCTGAGGACCAGAGCCCAGAAGGATGCTAGAGAGCCTCTTGCCCATTGTGCTGGAGGGTGGAATCTCTATGTGACAGACAGTGCCAGGTGAAGGCAGAGTTTCTAAAAAGCATGGAGCTCCAGGAATAGAAATCAGGAGCCAAAGGGGTGAAGTAAGAAATTTAAAATACTGAGCAACAGAAGAGTGCATAGAGTAGCTTTTCTAAAGAAAAGGAGAAATCTAAAGAAAAGGGAAAGCATGCAATGGAATGACCATCAGAGACCCCTAAGTGATATGGTTTGGCTGTGTCCCAATGCAAACCTCATCTTGAATTGTAGCTCCCATAATTTCCACGTGTCATGGGAGGAAGCTGGTTGGAGGTAATTGAATCATAGGGCAGGTCTTTCCTGTGCTGTTCTTGTGATAGTGAATAAGTCTCACAGGTTCTGATAGTTTTATAAAGGGGAGTTCCCCTGCACACACTCTCTTGCTTGCCACCATGTAAGATGTGCCTTTGCTTCTCTTCGCTTCCCACCATGATTGTGAGGCCTCCCCAGCCATGTGGAATTGTAAGTCCATTAAACCTCTTTCCTTTATAAATTACCCAGTCTTGAGTATGCCTTTATTAGCAGCATGAGAACAGACTAATATACCCCTAATCAAGACTGTAGCTGGCCTTTTATGAAGAGGCAGGGACTTGGCTATCCTACTCCCTTCAACTTGTGTCCCTTGAGCTTTTTCCATTTCCCTCAGGACACTGGAACCTGGGGTGAAACCCTCACCTTTACTTCAGCCAGCCAATGGGTGCCCTCCCTCTACTCAGCTGACAAAGGAGTATACTGCCTATTACTTCAGCTGATGGAGAGTGCCCTGCCCTTTACTTCGGAGAGACGAGGGATAATGATTTTGTTGTTTTCATCCTGTCAGTGTCAATTCCAGACCTCCATGCCCACCCTGCCTTGCTTTGTTTTCAGATGATTTCTCTGAGTGAGCCAGTAGGGTCACTATACCTGCTGTTGATAAAGCTGGTGTGCACCTCCTCAGAGCTAAACCCTCACTCACCTGTGAAAACACACTCCTTTTGTGTGTTTTTCTGGAGCTGAACTGACTTTGCCATGCCACTCTGCAGACATAATCATAAGATGTTGTTTCATCAATATTCTGATTCATATTCCTGCACACTACTCTTCGACCCCTCAACCCTCCTTTGCTCAACAGCTTGCTTTGTGTGATGTGTAATTGTGCCTGGGAGCTAAGGCTTTCACTCTCTTTTCTGCCCTCTCTTGCTTGCTTTTGGTTTTCTCCAGGTCAGAAAACACAAAATGCTGGTCTGCTGGAGAAGTGAGAGTGGTTTAACTCTTGTACAGTGTTATTTTCATGATTTTCATGACCTTGTGCTCTGACAGAAGTTTAAACAGTTGAACTTATTTTCCAAGGTGCTTTGAAACTTCGAATTGAGAATGGAGATAGGATTGATGCTTAGGAGCTTGGTCATTCCAAAATAATCCTTACACAGGAAAAATCAGGAAATATGAAATCCACTTTAAAAATGTGTGATTCTCAGCCAGGCACGGTGGCTCACGCCTGTAATCCCAGCACTTTGGGAGGCTGAGATGGGCGGATCATGAGGTCAGGAGATTAAAACCATCCTGGCTAATACGGTGAAACCCTGTCTCTACTAAAAATACAAAAAATTAGCCAGGCGTGGTGGTGGGCCCCTGTAGTCCCAGCTACTGGGGAGGCTGAGGCAGGAGAATGGCGTGAACCTGGGAGGCAGAGCTTGCAGTGAGCCAAGATGGCGCCACTGCACTCCAGCATGGGTGACAGAGCAAGACTCTGTCTCAAAAAAAAAAAAAAAAAATTTGATTCTCCTAAATGCCAAGAAGAAAATATATAGCTGGCACCCCAAGGGATCATGACCTAATACCATACCCAATCCTGTTTCTCTCAGCCTAGTAATACAGTTCCCCTCAGAGCCCTCTCCATAAGGATCTTGGGATGTAAATAAGTTACAAGACTGGAACTGCATACCAATCCGTGTCCTGTTGCTATTTACTGGCCCCGTTTCAGTTCCCTGTGGCTCCCAGAGTAAGACAATGGGCCACATTGCCCTTTCATTAGATGTTTAATGCTTTTGGAAAGGAGTAGGGTGGACCAATGCAAGACTGTTCTAACTTTTGTTTTTCTTTTGTCCTTATTGCTACCTCTTGTCACTACCTGTCTTCTTAGCTCTCTATATATTCATTGCCACTTCAATGAGAGGTTAAAATTTCCCTATGGATATGGTTCTAGGCCAGAAGAAAAAGCTGTTTTGTCGCTTTAAGGAAGGTACCAAAGTGAAAATGAGGAGGTGAAACGTGAAAATCCAGAATAGAGTCACATTGGCTGTATTGAGAGGAAAATATTCTTTAAGACTTCCTGAAATAGCACATTTAGGATGTATCTGTATCATTTAGGATGTATCTGTATCTATATTCTTATCAATATCTATTCCAATGCTCACCCAATTGCTTATATTTCTCTGTATAAATGGACCATTTACATAAGAAATTATGATAAGAACAATTTATTTCTCTGGGGCATTTTGAACTTTTATTGAAAAAGGTAGATTTCTTTTTTTTCCTTTTTTTTGTTTTTTTAATGTACCACATAGCTTAATGGTATGAACATGACAGGAAAGATATTTAATTTTTACACTTAAGAGATTCATTTTCCTAGAATTTGATGCATTATAGTGGACTGAGAATCATTTAACTGCATACTTTAGCAGCAATATGAAAATTCTAAAAATGAATTTTCTGACATAGAAAAGTACATCACAGTAAAACTGCTCTTATGAAAGATAACATTTTTCCTTCCCTAAATGAAAAATAGATGAATAATCTGTTCCAATTTGTAAAAACTAAAACAAAGATTTGTTTTAAATTTGAACTACTCAGAAATAAATTTGGATAATTGCAATATTTGTGGTTACAGAGACATTTCAGCTTTCCACTTGTATTTTAGTTTCTTCTTTTTTAATACCTCCTTTTATTTCTCTTATATGTCAAAATGTAAAAAACAATCCAGGAAACTAGGAAAGTAGAATAGTTTCAGATGTATAATTTCTACTTCCCTTTCACTCCTAGTTACTTATTTATAGACTTTGGGGTGGTGAAAATGGGAAAAGAACTAACTTTTGTCAATAGAAATTCTGCACTAGGCCGTGTGCCAGGCCTTTCTCAGGTTATCCCCATTCAGCTTCACAATTTTTTATTGGGTCTTAATATTTCTACTTTTCATCTGAAGACAGTGCAAGTCCATACAACCGGTAGGTGAAAAGCTAGGATTTAAATCTATGACTCTCAGACTTTAAAATGTGTCCTCAATACTGTACCATTTTGTTCCCTTCTACCCCAGGTTATGATTCACTGAAAGTTAATTTACTCTTCAGAGTGAATCTCAATTTAAATGAGCTCCAAGGGACATCAAAATTGTTTAACTCTAAACATCCTTCATAAAAATTGCATTTAATGTGAAGTAATACTGAGGGAAATTTTTCTTTTCTTTATTAATTTTTTTCATGTGGAGAAAATTCTTAATATTACTAGTATTTTCCTAGGAATACAGCTAACAAGATAAGTGAAGGACCTCTTCAAGGAGAACTATATGTCACTGCTGAAGAAAATTAGAGAGGACACAAATAAATGGGAAAATATTCCATGCTCATGGATAGGAAGAACCAACATCGTGAAAATGGCCTTCCTGCCCAGTGTAATTTATAGATTCAATGCTATTCTCATTAATCTACCGTTAATGTTCTTCATAGAATTAGAAAAAAACTACTTTAAAATTCATGGGGACCCAAAAATAGCCGAAATAGCCAAGACAATCCTAAGCGAAAGAACAAACCTGGCGGTATCACGCTACCTGACTTCAAAGTATACTACAAGTCTATAGTAACCAAAACAGCATGATACTGGTACAAAAACAGACACACAGACCAATGGAACAGAATAGAGATCTCAGAAATAAGACCACAAACCTGCAATCATCTGATCTTTGACAAGCCTGAGAAAAACAAGCAATGGGGAAAGGATTCCCTATTTAATAAATGGTGCTGGGAGAACTGGCTAGCCATATGCCGAAAATTGAAACTGAACCCCTTCCTTACACCTTATACAAAAATTAACTCAAGATGGATTAAAGACTTAAATGTAAAACCCAAAACTATAAAAACCCTAAAAGAAAACCTAGGCAATACCATTCAGGACAAAGGCTCAGGCAAGATTTCATGACAAAAACGTCAAAAGCAATTGCAATAAAAGCAAAAATTGACAAATGAGATCTAATTAAACTAGAGAGCTTCTGAACAGCAGAAGTGAACAGGCAACCTACAAAATGTGAGAAAATTTTTGCAGTCTTTCCATGTGACAATGGTCTAATATCCAAAATCTACAAGGAACTTAAACAAATTTACAAGAAAAAAAAAACAACTCCGTGAAAAAATGAAAAAAAGACATGAACAGACACTTCTCAAAAGAGGACATTTATGTGGCTAACAAACATATAAAAAAAAGATCAACATCACTGATCATTAGAGAAATGCAAATCAAAACTACATTGAGATACAATGTCATACCAGTCAGAATGGCGATCATTAAAAAGTCAAGAAACAACAGATGCTGGTGAGGCTGTTGAGAAATAGCAATGCTTTTACACTGTTGGTGGGAATGTAAATTAGTTCAACCATTGTGGAAGACAGTGTGGCGATTCCTCAGAGACTTAGAATGAGAAATACCATTTTACCCAGCAATGTCATTATTGGGTATATACCCAAAGGAATATAAATCATTCTGTTATAAAGGTACATGCACATGTATGTTCACTGCAGCACTATTCACAATAGCAAAGACATGGAATCAACTCAAATTCCATCAATGATAGACTGGATAAAGAAAATGTAGTACATATATACAGTGGAATACTATGCAGCCATAAAAAGGAATAAGATCATATCCTTTGCAGGGACATGGATAGAGCTTGACACCATTATCCTCAGCAAACTAATGCAGGAAGAGAAAACCAAACACCACATGTTCTCACTTATAAGTGGGAGCTGAACAATGAGAACACATGGACATAGGGAGGGGAACAAAACACACTGGGACCTGTTGGGGCAGCGTGGGCAGCAGGGGTAGGAAGAGCATCAGGATAAATAGCGAATCCATGTGGGGCTTAATACCTAGGTGATAGGTTGATAGGCTCAGCAAACCACTGCGGCATATGTTTACCATTAAATGTAAGTATATATATATATATATATATGATATAGATATAGATACATACACACATACATATATATATATATATATATATATATATACACGTATGTGTAGTATTTTAAAGTAGATTAACAGAGGAAAGCGTGTGGTACAGAAATAAATTGTCACTTTCCTTGTAGTGGTGCCTGACTGGGAAAACTTACTGTTAGATTACTTTGATTTCTTTCTTTAAGTTTTGTTATGCCATTAAGCTATAAAATATATCTATGTAGGAGAAAAATTAGAATATGTCAATAAGCCACCATCCAGGGGCAGCCAAATTTAACGTTTTCTTCTAGATTTGTATGTATATATGTAATTTTTTACAGATAGTATATTTTACCTACTAGTTTAAAATATAAATTTTTCCCACTTAAAAATCTCTCCAATATTTTATGTCAAAAACAAACATCCATATTAATTTTAGAGACTAGCATCATGAGAATGCTTCATAGTTTATTTAGCCTATATTGGACATTTGTTGTTTCCAATATTTTATTTACATAATGTACTGTTATAAGCATCCATGTCCATGCATCTTTGCACATCTCTGATTATTTTGTAGGATAAATTGCCAAGTGTAGTTGTCTTAGATATAGCCTTGAATATTCTTATTTTTGAATATTGTAAAGGTAATATACTTGGGGGCAACCATTATTCGGAATTCAAGCTAGTCTGTATAATGACACTGTTCAGCTCAGAATGGAAATATCAGATCTTTAAGGGTAACAATTTGAGACACTTATGTAATGTCCCAAGTTTGAATTTTGAATTTCTGACTTGTTGAATTATAGAGGACATTCTTACCTTACAGATGAGGACATTATTATTCATTTACATATCTGTCATTCCTTAATATGTAAAGTCCTTGAGAGCCGAGATCACATTCTTTTTAAATTTGTGTCTTAGAACCAAGCACCATACTTGGCTCAGAGCCCTGTTCAAAAAATGTTCACAAATAACATTTGGCCAGGCACAGTGGCTCATGCCCTCAATTCCAGTGTTTTGGGAGGCCTAGGCATAAGGCCAGGAGTTAGAGACCAGCCCAGGAAACATAGCAAGACCCCATGTCTTCAAAAGTAATTTAAAATAATTAGCTGAGAGTGGTGGTGCATGCCTGTAATCCTAGCTACTTGGGAGGCTGAGGTGGGAGGATTGCTTAAGCCCAGGAGTTTGAAGTTTCAGTGAGCCATGATTGTGCCACTGCACTCCAGCCTGGGCAACAGAATGAGACACTCTATTGCAAGAATGAAATAGAGAGGGAGAGAAAGAGAGAGAAAAGGAAGGAGGGAGGGAAGGAAGAAAGGAGGGAAGGAAGGAAGGAAGGGGAAGGAAGGAGAAGGAAGGAGAGGAGGAGGGAGGAGGAGGGAGGGGGAAGGAGGGGGAGGGAAGGAAGGGAAAGGAAGGAAAGGAAGGAAGGGAAAGGAAGGAAAAGAAGGAAGAGAAAGGAAGGGAAAGAAGGAAGAGAAAGGAAGGAAAAGAAGGAAGAGAAAGGAAGGGAAGGAAGGGAAAGGAAGGAAAGGAAGGAAGGGAAAGGAAGGAAAAGAAGGAAAGGAAGGAAAGAAAGGAAGGGAAAGGAAGGGAAGGAAAGAAAGGAAGGGAAAGGAAGGGAAGGAAGGAAAGAAAGGAAGGGAAGAAAGGAAAGAAAGGAAGGGAAGGAAGGAAAGAAAGGAAGGGAAAGGAAGGGAAGGAAGGGAAAGGAAGGGAAGGGAAGGAAGGCCAGAAAGGGAAAGGAAGGGAAGGAGGGAGGGAGGGAGAGAGAGGGAAACAAAGAAAAAGAAGGAAACAAAGAAAGAAATTATAAATAAATAACATTTAGGTATTGAGTGGCTAACAGATTTGCTAAAGGTCAAATGGCTAGTTCGAGGTAGTGTTCACACTTGAACCCATGCTCTTGATTCCAGACTTTTCAATTTTACCAGTGCCTCATCCTGGATTTCCCCAACAGTGTAGGGGCTACTACTTATGAGGGAGTGCCATCCCTCGAAAGCCAGAGAGTGGGAAAGAGGGAAGGAGGCAAGAAAAGAGGGAGCACAATTAGGAGAGGGAAAGAGGGAAGGAGGCAAGAAAGGAGGGAGCACAATTAGGAGGCCATGTTACCAAGAACATCACCTTTTGGTATCTAAGGCTACTGGTTGCTTGATGTCATGGGATCATTTTTGCTGGGAGCGTTTTTGAAAAACAGCAATTAAAGATACTCCATTAGTAGGAGAAAGAGAGACATTTATCTGCCAGTTGCAATCTCCCATGAAGCATTAATCCATAGGTTGTGCATATGTAGGCTTTGAATGAATTCCTCCGGAATGGGAGATGGAAGACAAGATATATTGTTGGCTTCTACCTACTAATGTCATTTGCTGTGGGAGTTGGGATAAAACAGGTATCTAGGGGATAAAGAAACAGAAGTGGTTGAGCAGATCTGATTAGTGCCTGCAAGTTGTCTGATACAATTACACATTCATTCTCTTGGTTAATAAATGTTAAACATATCCTTGAACATGGTGATGAGTTAGTGGTGAGTGTATACTCAGAAACTACATACAGTCTTTGTTCTCCAGGAACTTACAACTTTAGCTTAACTTGGGCTGGTCAACCATATCTCTTTTTTGTTCTCAGGTGCATTCCCAGATCTTTCTTTACTGTACCCTTTTTTTCAGAAAACTGTACTCTTGTAGGTTTGGCCAGTGAAGACACTGGAGAACGTTTTAGAATGGGAGTTACAGTGGTGACATCTCTAGCAACAGTGGAATTTCCTCTGGGGTTCTACCTCCCTCATGGCAACCTGTGGCTCTGGCTCCATGGTTGGGGCTGCCTCCTGGGATCCTGTTATTCCCGATGGTGCTCCAGCCCTAGGAGTAGTAGTGGCTTCCTGCTGTTGTTAATCTATGGATTTCCTCATTGTCCCCTAATTTTTTAAAATTCTTTCATCACCTAGTAACCAATTAGTGAAACCAATTCCTTCTGCTTATGAAAGCCAGAATGGTTTCTGTTTTACTCAGTGGACCTCAACAAAAACAGTTCTTCCAAAAAAAAAACAACCAATGACTCCTAATAGTTTCATTAATTATGAAATAAATGATAATCTGCCAATGTAATATTGAAAAGGATGAATATTTCGCTCCCACCAGTTCATGAAAGTCATCAGAATAGTAAATTTTTAATGCAGACCTCATCATTAAAATCTTATTTTATTTGGAGCCACAAGGAGTTAATATAAAACTAATCTAGAGGGATAAGCATAATCTTGTCAGGATGGACATTTTCTTCATGAAAAGGGAACATTATTTCTGCCAGGAGGTCGTTAGAAATCAAACACATATGTTGAAATGCTGACTCTTACTTTAATTTTGAAAGAATGCTGCATATGTAAACTGATAAAAGAAAAAATATGTATTATTTTCTCTTCAACTTTCCAATGCCTTCATTTCCTTTTTCTGAATGTGAGGATAAACATGGAAGGAGAGATATAGTAAAGGTTTTTAGGGAGGTCAGCTCTCTCTCTAGCCATTGTGCAACATCAAAGATCTTTGTGAATAATACAGTGCAAGCATTTGCACAGCTGAGCTATGCTGTGTGGTCTTAAAAAAAATTAATGGTATCTGAAATTTGCATAAACTCTAAGCAATATGAATATTATTGCAATCATTATAATCTGCATTAATATTCATTATGTACTCTATTAGGTGCTTTATACATGTTATCTCATGAATTGTCAAAATATCCTATAAGCTCAGTATCATTTGTCCTATCTTACAGATGTGTAAAGCAAGGGAGATGGAGTAGTATGCCCAGTTTTACAGAAAGTAAATAATGGAACTGTATATTAAATCCAAATCTGTAAGGCTAAAACTCCCTACTGCTTGCTCCATACTATGCTACTATTTTCACTAGATAAAACTTATTTTTACTTTAAGATCTGAAAAATATAAGTGATTACTGATATATAAACTATGATATTTTTAATAAACATAATTTAATTGTTCTGTTCCTTAAAAGTAGAGTATGTGAATTATTTCTCTTGGCTGTTCTCTTTCACAGAGAGAAATTCATAGAATTATGAAATACAGTGAGTCCATAGAGAATATCTAGTCTAACCTCCTAATTTCACAGATGAAAAATCTTAGGTCTAGAGGCAGAAAATGATTTGGGCAAGAAAACTGCTACCTCTCAGAATCTTCATTTGCAGACAGGCGTATGGTATCCATTGAGACTTAAGTGGAGGAGAGAAATGGCAGGTTTAAATGAAGCCATCTGGAAGTTACCACTTGCCAAATGAAACAGATGGAAATTTTCTTTGACATGTATCAAGGGACCCTGATGTGGACTTCTTCTGTCTATTCCCTTGGGAATTCTAAGATATAAGGACTTTTGGAGAAGTTCGGGCCATTGAGGATTCCAGCATGTGCCAGTCCCAATAGGCTTATATTTAGGATAGTTAGGAAAATATGATCAACACTCACAAGGAAAAGCGATATCCTATAATTTTCTGAAGACTCTCCTAGATTGAGAGGACACCTGTCACAGGTTGGTAGAGAATCAAAGTACAGTTTCCAGTTCAGTCTTGGGAAACTAGTAAAGGAAGAGGGAGTGATTTTTAAGATGATTGTGTGAGATGTTCTTTTATGACTCATCCCGTAAGAAGGTTTTCCTAAAAAACTGAAAGGACAAGTCAAATACTACAATCCCAGGAAAGTGAAAAGTAAAGACCAAGGGAAAATGAATACAGAACAAATGAAATAATTTTAACACTGATGATTAAGGGTAGTTTGAGTCACAAAAGGAGAAGGACAATTCAACGGAGACCAAGAGACTGAGGGAAAGATGTACAAGAACCCCAGAAGAAGCAGGCTTCAGGGACTGCCAAAGAATCAAGAACCCAGAGAACAGTATGCTCAGCCTTCAACCTCTCTCTTTCTCTCTCTCTCTCTCTCTCTCTGTCTTCCTCCCTGCTTCCCACATAATTTCAAAGTGGAGTATGCCATCCCACTGACCCCGAGTTTATACCATCTCAGCTCTAGTCACAAGAACAAACTATGTATGGCCGGGCGCGGTGGCTCACGCTTGTAATCCCAGCACTTTGGGAGGCCGAGGCGGGCGGATCACGAGGTCAGGAGATCGAGAGCACGGTGAAACCCCGTCTCTACCAAAAATACAAAAAATTAGCCGGGCGTGGTGGCGAGTGCCTGTAGTCCCAGCTACTCGGAGAGGCTGAGGCAGGAGAATGGCGTGAACCCGGGAGGCGGAGCTTGCAGTGAGCCGAGATTGCGCCACTGCACTCCAGCCTGGGCGACAGAGGGAGACTCCGTCTCAAAAAAAAAAAAAAAAAAAAAAGAACAAACTATGTGGCTTTCTGTGAATCAATATCAAATTCCAAGACAGGATATTTGACCCTTGTTCCAATCACCTATCAAGAAGGAGGTTGGACAAGTGAGAGTAGACATTCTAAAAGAAAGGGAGTTTTTTAAACTAAGCAGACACCCTACAATGTCAAGGTCAGCCAATTTTTTGAAATTGAAACTGGATCACAGCAGTGGCTAATGGGGCTCTTGGTAAGCAACATAGATTGACAATGAATTTTATCTTGATTAATGAATGGCAATCAACTAATTTTGTAATATACTCATTACAAAAACTAGCCAAATAGGAAGGTATAAAAAGAACAGAATAAATGAATTCATTTATAATAAAGAAAAATAAAGTGACTTTATATGTAATATTTTGCCTCATGGACAACTTTACCTGGCTTAAGTCATTGTTTACAACTCTGATTCTTTTTTTTTTTTCTTTTGAGACAGTTTCACTCTTGTTGCCCAGGCTGGAGTGCACTGGTATGATCTCGGCTCACCGCAACCTCTGCCTCCTGGGTTCAAGCAATTCTCCTGCCTCAGACTCCCGAGTAGCTGGGATTACAGGCATGCGCCACCATGCCCAGCTAATTTTGTATTTTTAGTAGAGATGGAGTTTCTCCATGTTGGTTAGGCTGATCTTGAACTCCCAGCCTTAGGTGATCCACCCACCTCGGCCTCCCAAAGTGCTGGGATTACAGGCGTAAGCCACCATGCCTGTCTGCGACTCTGATTCTTAAGACCATTTTGTGGCAATTACTTCTGTCTAGCTATTTCCCCCTTTCCTATCTCAGGATAAAAGGGTCTGTCATTGTAAAATGAGGCTCTGTTTTGTGGAGAGTAGCAATCTAAATACAAGAATTTTGTGTCATAGTGACATTTTCCATTTTTTCCTATGATACTATTTTAATAATAAAAGTAAATATGTTTATTGCGTAATGTTTGGAATAGAGAATCATATAACAAAGGAAATAAAATCATTCATAATCAGGTATGGTGATTTTTAAAACAAAAATGATTTTAATCTAATTCTAGGTTTAGAAGCATTAAACAGACAAATGAATGTTCTTAGATTTTTAGAATCCAATCCCCTGTGTGGTAATAAGAGACATTTGATTGGATAAAAACGCCTTCAAGTATTGACAGCCTACTGACTGATGTGTTTTACTATTGCCCAATGCAGCACAAACCCTTGGTATGTAGGTGCTGCCTTTGTAAATATATCAGCTGCTGAGTGTATTAAAATGCACTGAATTAATCAAGTGTGACTGATGATCTTAATTGATGGGGGAGACACAGTAACCTTTTTCTCAAAGCAACTACATCATGTAATTACAGAGGAAACTGTATAGCATTTGTTAGTTAGACTAGACACCTCTAATGACATTAGCCAAGCAAAGGGTATTATTATCCTCCATTTTAAGATTTAAAAATCTGAGACAAATATCAGTTAAATAGGGAACAGCTCCAAGGTCATACAAAAGAATTAAGAGCAAAATCAGACTTTAGGCCTCTTTAACCCTAAACTCTATGTATTAACCACTACAACCCACAAACTTTCTGACTGATTGGGTTATAGTTTATGTAGAAAGAAATAAAATATTTATAACTGGTTCCGACTTTTATATATTTCTGGGATTACTTATAGATGCTGAATATAAATTAACTCTAGAATGTAACTCCATTGCTGAAATAAATAAATAAATTTGATGAGTTGTAGTATGGGCATGAAATGATATCTGAAGTTAAAGAAAATAGGAGAAATAAGTCACTTAGAAGAAAAACTGTTTTTACATAAAATCAGCATCCAGTTTTGATAAGAATCAAAGCTATTTTAATTTGCGCTTTTCAATGAAAATAGAAATAGTCTCATCATGATCAAATCAAATATAATATAGATTAAAATAAGCATAAGCATAGCCAGAGTATTGAGAGCAGATCACTTATTTTTTGTATAACAACAAAGCTATTCAAATTAGAAATCAAATCATATATATTAAATTAAAAATATATTTACTAATATTTCCTTGGACAGTGTTTTCAGGTTAAAATGCTTAAATTTGTTTCTGAGATTAGCACTTTATTCTTAAAAAGCAGGTGTTAACATTGTTTATTTATTATTTTTCCCATTTTAAGATGAAGAAAATAAATGAGGTTTAGTCAACTGTCCCAAGTCACACAGCAAGTACGGAGCCATCTCACTGTACTTCATATGGTATTGATACCTATGTCAAATTGCAATGTTTTCTAGGAATAAGTCAGATGAATAAGACATTATTAAGTGTTCTCCAACTTTTGTATCAAAGTGTTTTCTTAATCATAGTTGTAGGAAGGGCCCAAAAGCTTAGAAAGAGCCCTGTGTGTGTGTGTGTGTATGTGTATATATATGTGTATGTGTGTATATGTTTGTGTGTGTGTGTGTGTATATACACCCACACACATATATGTATATGTGTATATATATGGGTATATGTATATGTGTATATAATGGGTGTATAAATATATATATATATATACACACACCCATATATAATGGAAAAGAAAATAGTGAGTTTGAACTAATTGGTCCTCCCATCACTGTGCCAATCTCTGAAGCTCCTGAAGAATACCTCAAGAATAGTTTAAGAATATTTCACATAATTTATAATTTGATTTGTTGTAATTTTTATCTTTTGTTTTAAGTGAGAGAAAAAAATATACAAACAGACAATGGCCAAACATAAAAAAATGGAACTCTGACCCACAATATGAGCACCCAGCCCAGGAAACCAACCCATTATCTATAGTAACCAGCCCAGGAAGCCTGCCTACTCTCTACAAGTCAGACTTATAAGAAGTCAGACCACTGTCTCTAACAACCAGACCTGAAAGCCAAATAGTAACTCCTATGATAATTAACCGGAAGTTTACCTAATTTTAGTCCCTGTTTCAAATTTAGGACCAACTAGAGAAAGCCAAATATGTACCCCCTAAGCAATTACATAGGAAGTCCCACTTCTAGTTATGCTACCTTCATCAGGATAAGAGATTAGGATTAGGGGCTGTTCATGATAACAGCTCCTAATCAGGACACACCTAAAGTCTTCCCTCTATTCCACTATAAAGCTTTCTTGTTACTCTTGCCTGCCTTTGAATCTCTGCCAAAATACAAGTGATGGTGGCTGACTCCTTTGCTATAGCAAACTGAATAAATACCTTTTTTTTTCATGTAGTGGGTCTTTTAAAAAACATTCTCCATAAAAAAGCTTTATTATTTGTATAAAAATGATACACAATTACTATTTTTAAGAAAACTTCAAGCAATACAGGAGAAAACAAAAATCTAACCACCCAAAGATAAACACCATCACTATTAGGTACGCATAATAGCAGATACATATTTTTGTCTACAGATAAACGAAAGAATGAATGGGTAGATAAATGAATGAAAATGATTTTTATAAAATGGCATCCAGAAATATATTCTATTTCAAATGAAATGTATTGAATTAATTTTATTATAAAACAAACTCAAAATAAACAGTTAAGCATCCAATAATCATGTCTTCTGAAAACATATATGTAAATATGTTTATATTTACATATGTGTATATATACACATATATTTATATAAGTGTAACATATGTGTATATATACATATATTTATATAAGTAACATGTGTATATATACACACACGTAAATATATGTATGTATATACATATATACACAGACATATATATAAAACAAATATATATATTTGTTATGAATAGATTGTTCTGAAGGTAAGTAAAATATTGTGAAAAATAAGATGTGGCAAATCATTTTTTTGAATTTAAGACTTCAAGTTTAACTAGTACCAAATTCCTGCATGCTATGAAGAGTAGGAAAAATTTGTATTTACATTTCTCCTTCCTCCATTTTCCCTTACTTTCTTATATTGATTATTTATATTAGCATGTTTGTTCTGTCAAAATTAGTAATATTTACATTATTTTATATAAAAACATAATGGATGACATTTATTGAAATCTGCAGATTCCAAACGTTACTCTAAGGCTGCCTGCCTGCCTTCCTTTCTCCCTCCCTTCTTTTTATAAATTTCTTTGTTCTTTCCTTCCTTCTTTTTCTTGTTTTTTTTCTTTTTCTTTTTTTTTTTTTTTTTTTTTTGAGACAGTCTCACTTTTTAGCCCAGGCTGGAGTGCAGTGGTGCCATCTCAGCTCACTGCAACCTCTGCCTCCTAGGTTCCAGCGATTCTCCTGCCTCAGCCTCCCGGGTAGCTGGGACTACAGGCACACGCCACCATGCCCAGCTAATTTTGTATTTTTTAAGTAGAAACAGGGTTTCACCATGTTGGCCAGGCTGGTCTCGAACTCCTGACCTCAGGTTATCCACCTGTCTAGGCCTCCCAAAGTGCTGGGATTACAGGCGAGAGCCACCGCGCCCAGCCACTTCTTTTTCTTTAATCTGAGAGCTGGCCCATACTCATTTTTGGCTTACGACATATTATATTTCTTGGCTTGTTCAGGCTTTTTATATTTATCATGTAATTTAATATTCAGCAGGATCCTTTCAGGCAAGTATTATTTTCCCATCTTACAGATAAGAGAACTGAGATACCAAGTGGTTGAGTAATTTTCCAACATACATTTAATAAGCAACGGAGCCACATTTTAAACCCATTCCAATCTGTTATCAGAGTTTGAACTCTTAATTTCTGTAGAATAGCCGTAGTTCCACAGTTGTTTAGGTTTATTTTTATCTTGAAGTGGATTTATATGGTTTGGATTTGTGTTTCCGCCCAAATCTCATATCGAATTGTAATCCGCAATGTAGGAGGAGGGACCTGGTAGGAGGTGACTGTACCATGGGGGTGGATTTCCCTCTTGCTGTTCTTGTGATAGTGAGTTCTCATGAGATCTGGTTGTTTAAAAGTGTGTAGCACCTCCCTCTGATCTCTCATTCTCTTGTTCTGTCCATGCAAGACATTTCCTGCTTCTCCTTCACCTTCAGCCATGATTGTAAATTTCCTGAGGCCTCCCCAGCCATGCTTCCTGTACAGCCTGTGGAACTGTGAGTCAATTAAATCACTTTTCTTTATAAATTACCCATTCTCAGGTAGTTCTTTATAGCAATGTGAGAACAGACTAATACATGGACCCACTGCTTACTTCCAGTACCTTACTATGTTTCTCCATTTCTGGATTCTTTATTTTGATTCAGTTCTTGGTTTGCTGCCTTTTATTGCATTGCATTGAAAGACATTTTATGAAAGTTCAGAGACATTGAATTCCTTTATTTGCTTCTTAATGTCTAAGGATATTT
Organism: Nomascus leucogenys; assembly: GCF_006542625.1. Taxonomy (NCBI): domain Eukaryota; kingdom Metazoa; phylum Chordata; class Mammalia; order Primates; family Hylobatidae; genus Nomascus; species Nomascus leucogenys. Next base: position 90,487,830 of record NC_044395.1, on the reverse strand, counting down.
GTGAGTTGTTTTTCTACTCCAAGAAATATGAGTCTGGATATGAAATACTTGAGTCATTTTTATTTCCCTTTGGACTTTACATACTTTTCTCAACTGTTCCTGTTTCATTAATAGTTTTATTAGATATTTCCTACTCATATTTTAGTTTACCAAACTCAAAAATTATAGTTCTAGAGTTTCTTTTTCCCAAGAACAACTCTTGAGTACTTTATACCTTGTGTTTACTCATTATTAAAAATTTCTGCCAGAAACTTCTATACTTGAATGATTACCTCACTTGATAATTACCTTTGGGTCACAGCTCTGAACATTTGAATTTATTGTCTCTGGCATTGAATATTGCTGTGGAGTAAATGTGGCTTGATTTTGTTGATTGATATATTTTATGTGTTTTTTTTAAATCCTGCCTGTATATTTGAGATAATCTTTTTTACTTTTAGATGTTGAAAAATTTAATCAGAATGTATCTTATGCTGATCATTTTTTTTGGATTTCCCTGACCACACTGGACCTTTTAACTTTTTTTTTTTCTATTTTTTTTTTTTAATTATACTTTAGGTTTTAGGGTACATGTGCACAATGTTCAGGTTTGTTACATATGTATCCATGTGCCATGTTGATTTCCTGCACCCATTAACTCATCATTTAGCATTAGGTATATCTCCTAATGCTGTCCCTCCCCCCTCCCCCCACCCCACAACAGTCCCGGAGTGTGATGTTCCCCTTCCTGTGTCCATGAGTTCCCATTGTTCAATTCCCACCTATGAGTGAGAACATGCAGTGTTTGGTTTTTTGTCCTTGCGATAGTTTACTGAGAATGATGTTTTCCAGTTTCATCCATGTCCCTACAAAGGACACGAACTCATCATTTTTTATGGCTGCATAGTATTCCATGGTGTATATGTGCCACATTTTCTTAATCCAGTCTATCGTTGTTGGACATTTGGGTTGGTTCCAACTCTTTGCTATTGTGAATAGTGCCGCAATAAACATACGTGTGCATGTGTCTTTATAGCAGCATGATTTATAGTCCTTTGGGTATATACCCAGTAATGGGATGGCTGGGTCAAATGGTATTTCTAGTTCGAGATCCCTGAGGAATCGCCACACTGACTTCCACAATGGTTGAACTAGTTTACAGTCCCACCAACAGTGTCAAAGTGTTCCTATTTCTCCACATCCTCTCCAGCACCTGTTGTTTCCTGCTTTTTTAATGATGGCCATTCTAACTGGTGTGAGATGGTATCTCACTGTGGTTTTGATTTGCATTTCTCTGATGGCCAGTGATGATGAGCATTTCTTCATGTGTTTTTTGGATGCATAAATTTTTGCAACCTACTCATCTGACAAAGGGCTAATATCCAGAATCTACAATGAACTCAAACAAATTTACAAGAAAAAAACAAACAACCCCATCAAAAAGTGGGCAAAGGACATGAACAGACACTTCTCAATGGACCTTTTAACTTTGAGTATGCTTTTTGTCCTACTTGTTAGGTTCTCTGAGGAACACAAATTTCCTAATGATTTTTCTTTTTCTATCTTACCTGTATAGTATCTTCTAAACATTTTGTTCTCTTCTCCAATTTTCTCTGCATATTATTAACTCAAATCTTTCCTCTTTAATAGTAAGTTGTTTGGTGTTTATAATTCATTTATTGGCTCTGTAATTTTTCTTTTAATTGAATATTGTTAATAATTTCGTTTTTGAGCTCTTTTATTATGTGTATTTTTTATTGTGTTCTTTGATAGCTTAGTACATTCAAAGAGAATATTCTTATTTCACTTGAATTATTCTTTCTTCCAGACTTGGTTCTTCATGTTGTTACAATATAAAATTTATGTTAATTCAGTTGTGTTCATTTTCATTTATTTGTGCTTGCCATGGGTAGCTCTGCCAAGATCTTCTATTTGCTCTAATATAATATAGATAGATTAGCTTTGATCCTCTTCTAGTCAACTCAAAGACTGTTCTTCCCACCACCCGCATGTCCCCTGCACTCCTAACTACCCGGGCTATTGCACTAAAGTGATTTCTTTTCCTTCCTTTTTCCCTCCCTCCCTCCCTTTTTTTCTTTCTTCCATTCTCTTTCTTTTTCCTTTGATTTTTTTTTTTAACCTTAGAGTACAAGCATGGAAAGAGAAGGGTAACAACTTATTAGTTCCTTATATTGCAGTTTGCTTTGACAAGAAACTAAAACATTCATTATTTGCTTTTTCTTCTGATATGTTCTCAAATATCCTGTACTATGATTTTATTTCACTTGGTTGAAGGTATATCCTATTTTTCTGGTAGAATACCCCAAGCCTTCAGCCAATTCATTCACATCAAAATGTAACTTTGGAAAATTCTGTTCTTGCTCTTGCTCACTCATCATCCAGCATGGCATTCACTCTTGAGAATTTGCCTAGCCTGTTTTTTTCTACATTCCTACGATCCTTTAGTCTACTTTTTGTCAAATTAGAGATATCAGTGAAAGCCTCAAGATTTGGAATACTCACCTTCTTTCCACAAAATGTCTGTCAATGAGCAATAATGGTAGTAATTTTTGAATCTGCACACACTGTACCAAAATATTCTAATTCCTTCTGTGGGCTACTATTTTTCAATGTAATAATATTTTCCATTTTTGAACTTTTTTCTTTCTTGCCTTTTTTTTGCTTTTTTTCTATTTTATATGTATATTTTTAGGTATACAAAGGGAGAATGTGTAACATTAAGCACCAGGAGCAGCAAATGGGAGGGGTATATACACTGTTGAGGGCAAGGGTCACTAACTATTGATGCGGGAGTAGAGGACTCTCTGAGAGGTACAGAGTTTTTGAAAGAAGTTTGCAACTGCATATGCCCTCCAAAAGTTGTCTGCTGGCTGAATAAAAATAACACTTATTGAATTACTATATTTCAAATGAATTCAGGTGCTATTTTATGGTGAATAAAATAGAAAGTAATTTAAATGCATTACTGAATTCTTTATAGCTCTTTGTCATTATGTATATACGTGAGGCAATATAGTAGTATTAAGAGGCTGTAGACAGAATGCCATGTCATACTGTAACCTTTAGAAAGTTATTTAACTACTACCTTAAGCATCACTGTAAAGTGAAATAAAAATAGTATTTACCTCATACAGTCATTATGAGGCTTAAATAAAATAATACATGCAAAGCATTTGGCACAGCACCTGACACCTTATCAGCACCCAATTTTAGCTTCTACAGTTGCAATCCATGGATACTATCATATGAGGATCTAATGATTAGCTAGAAAGGGATCTTCTCATTTTAATGTTGTAAATTATAGCAGGGCAAGATCAGCTTGAATCTTTGGACATGACTTATCTGCTTCTATTAGGTTGAGCCACATAAATGCTACAAACTGGAAGAAAATGTATTGAGCACTCCTACAGAGAAACAAGTGTGATGTCAGTTTAGCATGTAGCATGCATTTGGATGCATTAGATGTCACAGCTTGATTTCCACAAGAAGCAGATGCTGACATGAATAATGGCAGGAAGAACTTTATTTGGAAGGCTCTCGGGATCAACACTTGTGAAGGAAAAGGGAAAAAAGCGGGATTGGGCAGATGTAGAAGTTGGGCTTTGATACCAAGAAAGCCACAACTGTTCTGCACAGGGAGCTTGAAAGTTACGATGGCCCACCAGAGTAGTCCCAAGTTGTGAAAAAAAAAGAGGTGGACCTTTATATTCCCATATTGACCTGTCGTCAGTTGCAGGCTGCCTCTGAAGAAACAGACACATCTTAGCTTGATGTCTTTCTCTTTTTTTTCTCTCTCTAGCTGAGACTAATTTCTGTCGAGGGCTGCGTTTCCAGCAGCTGGGAGCATAAGTTCTTCAGATCTGAAGAGGGATCTGGGTGTGCACAACAGAGTCCACTGCATTAGTTATGGCATGTTCTTTAAAAGTCATATATTCCTGGCTCGAAATAGTTCTGTAATACCATTCAGAATAAATTCCAGAACCAGTTTACTACCTGCAGTTTTAAAAAATCCATCTAATTACCATTTTTATTATATATTCTGAAGTAATGAAGAAAATAGATATTGAAAAATATTAATGCATTCTCTGGTGAGAATGTATTTTGATATGTGATTACATATAGGCATTTAAAATACATATCTATTGCATTTAATCTGATCGGTCTTGACCATCTATGTTTTAAAGACTATATATACATATATACCTATATACGTGTATAAATACGTGTGTGTGTGTCATTGTCTGCACATATATATGTGTATATATGTGTGTGTGTGTATATATATATGTATATGTGTGTATATATATATATATATATATATATATATATATATTCAGACCAGTTTTGTGAGCAAGTTTGATTTTTACACATTCATGTGAGTGATGTTTTTCCAGGGTCAGTATCAGGCACTTTGGGAAGTATAAAGAATAAGAAGCATGCCAGACTTTAATAAGCTAAAGGAAGATAAAACACGTGCACAATAATTATTTGTAGCAGTCCACTTTAAAGAGTTATGTGGCCTGACATGAACATGACAGGATAGGCAGAATAGTGGCGTAGTCCAGAGCACAGTGTCAGATCAAGCTGCTTGGGTTCAGATACCAGCTCTGCCACCTCCATGCTCTGTGACATTAAGCAAGGTATTTGACCTTTCTGTGCCTCATTTTTATTATCTGTAAAATGGGTTTAATAGTACCTATACCCTAGAGGTGTTATGAGGGTTACATGAGCTAACCTATGGCTATTATCTATGTCTGTGATCCAGTGCAAGATCTAGTCTATGATACAGTACAAGAAACATAATTTTATTTTTCTTGTAAAAATCATATCAGTGACCTATCAGGTAGGACCCTTCCCTACCTGATAAAAATAAAATTGCAATTCATGTTTTTATGGGAAACCTAGGGTCCTGAAAGAATCACAGTACTTAAAGAGCATTTGAAGAATAGCCTTTGGGTCTGCAGTATATACTAGTCACCACTGTTACCTATCCTTTATCTGCCTCCATCAAAGGGGCATTTAGATTTTGGCTGATTCCAAGGGCTGCAGTCTCTAGTCCCTGACCACCACAGGTATATCTTGCTATCATTTTTATCTGAGACCCACTTTATTAGTCCGTTATCACATTGCTATAAAGAACTACCTGAAACTGGGTAATTTATAAAGAAAAGAGGTTTAATTGGCTCAAGGTTCTGCAGGCTATACAGAAAGCATGGCTTGGGAGGCCTCAGGAAACTTACAATTATGGTAGAAAGTGAAGGGGAAACAGACACATCCTGTATGGCTAAAGCAGGAAGGAGAAAGAGAAGGGGAAGGTGCTACACTTTTAAACAACCAGATTTCATGAGAAATCACTCACTATTCTAAGAACTGCAAGGGGGAAGTCTGTCCCCATGATCCAGTCACCTCCCACCAGGCCCCCCTCATCCTCAACAATGGGGATTATAATTAAACCTGAGATTCGGCAGGGACACAAATCCAAACCATAGCAGCTGCCAACTCCCTGGTTGTAGAAGATGGAGCAACACATCATTTCCTCATTGCTTGTGAACTTCCCAGACTCCTACTCTCGCATTCGCTGGAAAAACTCTCTCAATACCCTTCTCCAAAAGCTAATTCACTACCTTTCCCAACCCTGAAATCTCTTCTCTCAGATCATCCAATTCCATATTCTCTTATGAGCCTCGATTTTTGAAAAAAAAGTCCAGATTGCAACTGATCTTTTGAGTACACTTGCATATTTTCCCATTTCTGGGAAAAGGGAAAACAAAAACATTGCTATCTTCTAAGACACAGAACTGTAAATTATTTACAGCAGTGACAAGAAAAGGCAAATTAATATCCCAATGCATTTTTCTACCACATACAGATTACACTATGTGAAATATGATGCATATCATTATATTGTAACTTATAGTTACAATATAATATAAAACCCATTGCCTGTGTGAGTTTGAAATAGAGTTTCAAGAGCTGCAAAATTTGAAAGTGGTAACTTTAGCAATCTGCTGTTAGCAAGGAGTGAAATATCAAGAGCAACCTTTTTTTCCCCACCCTTTCTCTTGTATCTGTTTATCAAATTTTCCACAGATCACAGGTGTTCAGTTTTTTATTGGAAAAGCTAGTGCATTCTTTGAAATTATGTTGCTCCCACACCTATATCCCATTTCCTAAGCATTTTCTCCAGTCTATTAAGATGTTCAGATATGCTTCTGTCAAAATGATGCTGTTTCATTCCCAGAGATAGAATACTGAGCAGGCTGAATGTGCACTCAAAGGAAGTAAGTGTTTTATTGGGTGATAGGAAGTGAGGGACCCTGCAAAATCATGTTTTTGAAGACAGTTATAACATCAAATGAAATCTTGAACTGCCCAGATACTGCTCAAGTGGAAATAAGTTGGAAAATGATGACAATGTTTAGATATAGCAGAGAGGAGTATTCTTAATAGAAAAGACATGATGGAATCCTAAATATTTAGCTGTACCTTACAATGTGATTGTCACACCAAATACCTTGGTAAGCACTTGAAACATTGTATGAAAATAAAATTCTCTTATAAGTTTCCTAAAGATTTTCTTCAGAGGGATTATTTTTAGAAAGAACTTATTGCATGCTACTAGGGGAAATACTGTTCTTATTAGTCTCTGGTCATAACATAGTTAGTAACCTGTTAATACATAACTGTTTTGTGTGTGGGTTTCCATCTAAAGACACCTTATTTAATACATATTTTCCATTTATTTACATTGAAATAGCAACAGCATCATACCTCATGCCTCAGCAAAGCTAATCTAATATGTGTTTTCTTCATAAGGCACATCACAGCCTACTTAGGCTTAGAAGCATTAGATAGAACTTCAGCATTATTCTTTGGGGCCATTTTAAACTGTAAAATCACTAGCAAAAAGTACAAAAATGCAAAAACCATGGTACTAAATAGACTGCAAAAGGGACACTTATTTACAGCATGAGAGCTTAAACAGTAAGGCAGCTCATTGCTTTATTTGACCTCAGCTTGGAACATACACATTGGGTGACAAATTTTTTGCCACACTGTGCATGTCCATGAATAACCATGAAGGCAATGCATGTATTAATATTGGGCATACAAGTAAATATTAGTGAGCAGGCAACTTAAAAGAAACATAGAATCTATAAACAATAAGGATCCACTGTACTTGGAAATAAATATTTATTGGGTCACCAGTGCCCTAAAGGAAGCAACGTAACCACAATTTCTTAGAGGTTGAGTTATTTGAATATTTCAAGGTATTTTAGATCAGGTCATAATTATTTAGTTAGAACACTAATATTGAGATCAGTCTTACCATTTATGCATAGGAAAGATCAATCTTACCACGTTATATATAAGAAAGATAAACTCTAGAGAGGTAAAGCGGCTTTTTCAAAATTGCATTATAAGTCACACAGTGGCAAAACAGGACCAACATCTCTTGATCCTAAGCCTGTTTCTCTTTCTACTACACCACCCCATTTAATGTATGTGCACTTTTAAAAATGCACTCAGTGCAGAGATTGACATTGTATCAATGATTATGCCAATTTCTTTTCTGAATTCATCTTTAAAAAGTGGGAAGTTCAGCAAAGCAAAAGCAATGAGTATTGATAGTCAATCTTGACAATTTCACTATTTTCAGTGGCAAATCTCTGAGTTTAATTTTTACGGCTAATCATATCACAGATTCACCATACCCATAGAGGTATATGCTGTCTACATTTACACAAACAATTTTTAGTCTTCAGCAAGTAGTATGAGTAAAGTCAACCAAGATGATTTTTAAATGGATTGTTAAAATGATAAAACTAATTTAAAATATTTTATAGGAATATGCAGTATCAAAAACTAGACTTTAATTTTCTAACTTATTTTTTTGTACTGTATGTTCATTAGGATCCAGTCCAAAGTGCCTTAGAACACTCAACTAACTCAACTTCTGAAGAAAAAAAACTATGGTTGTATTACTTCTATAAAGTACTGGTGATCTTAGAAGTGTTTGATAAAACAAAGTGATGAAGAACATAGAGTATATCTACTTTAAAATTAGTGATAGTTTCAATAGCGCCAGGCTTATTCTAACATAGACGACAGAAAAATAGATAGATAGAAATATAGGTATCTCAAATGTTAAAACATATCTAATAATTTTAATAACATATTTCACTGGAAAGTCTCTACACCCAAGACAACTGACATTTTTATCTGTGGGATTAATGATTTTCAATTTGTTCTCAATTTGCTACAGTAACCAGTGATCAAATTTTAATATTCTATTGAGTTAAAGTCACCAATTATTTAAAAGGGCAGAGGGAGAGAATTCTGTTAAATAATTGGTTTGTGAGACTTGAGCTGTATTCTGGAGAAGTCATAAATATCTCTTTGTTAGTGTCTTCTTTCAAATGTGACTACAAGTGTAAATGGGTTCTATTGCCTTCTCTAATGATTTGGCATGGATCATTAACTGTCCAAGGACTTTAAATATTTCTTCCACTAGGAAATTGAGGATATAACTGATAGACTGCTGCCCAAGGGCCAAGGGGCCTGGAGACAAGAGACTTACTAACTTGTTGAGGGAAATTCTGTTTGAATATAGTAGTGAGTAGGTAATGAATAATTATTCATTTTACTTAAAGCCATGATTAATTCAAGCACAATAAGTGATTTTTTAAAAGAGCTGTGTTGCAAAAATAAGTTACAATGATAATGTAGAGGTTGAAGTAAAGAGGCCAGATTTAGAATTAATAATTTGATAATCATAAAATCTTAGATCCTATTCCCTACAGTATAAATGTTGGCAAAACCTAGTGTCTTGCTAAATGAGAGCTACTCAGCATTCCAACTTCTGGTTAAAATACAGACCAATAATATGTTTCAAAACCATATTGAAGTTTATTCCTGAATAACTTTAGTAATTCTTATTTTACTAAAAACAAAATTTATAAAAATTAAAATAATCTCAAAAATGGGTGAATGAAATTAATATCCTGGCAAAGAAAGAGCATGGGCTTTGAAGTCAGGCAAAATTCACTACCAGACTGGTTGGTCTTTTGATTTCTCCAGGCTTCCTCTGTAAATCGGGGCAACAATCTCTACATCACAGTGTGGTTATGAAATCTAAATGAAATAGTCTATAAAGTACTTGGCAAATGTATGTCATCTATTGCTACATTAAAAATTACTCTTAAATTTAGTGGATTAAAACAGTGAAGATGTGTTATCTTGCTGTTTATGGGTCAGAAATCTGGGCCTGGTTTAGCTGAGGGCCTCTGGATTAAGTTCTCTCAGGAGGTTGCAGCCAACTGTTGACTGAGTCTGAAGTCTCATCTGAAAATGTTACTGGAGGAAGATTTTCCTTCAAGCGTGTTCATGTGGGCCTCTATTCCTTAGAGATGTTTGATTATTGGCCTCATTTCCTTGCTAACTGCTTACTGGGGGTTTCCCTCAGTTTCTCTTCACATGGATCTTTTCACAGTGCTACCTGATGACATGGAAGGTGACCTCCCCAAGGAAAGAGAGAGAACATCTAATCTAATCTGAGAAGTGATATCCCACCACTTGTGCCAAATTTGATTCATTAGAAGTTGATCAATAAATCCCACTCAAGAGCAGGATGTGACAACCAAGAGGTGAGGGTCCATGTACCACTGCATTGGACCAGGCACAGTGCTGAGTTCTCACAGATATGATCTACATTAATAACTCACTTCCTAAGTGGACAAATTCCTGTTGTTGTTTTTTTTATGTATACCCTGGCCACAACAATTATGACATTCGCAATCTTTAAATTGAGCTTTTCATGTGCGAAGCAGTGTTTTAAGTGTTTTTATAAATTTTGAACTAATTTAATCCTTGCAAATTGTCATGCTTCTTTTACAGACAAGAAAATAAAGTTACAGAGAAATTACATAATTTGCCCATAGTCACAGAGCTATTAGGTGTTACACCTGTCATATGAACTGAGGCATTTCCAAAGCCTGGAATCTTAAACATTAGGCTATACTACCTCAGAATCAATGGCCTTTAACCTTTAAGGGTGTTGGACCTTTATTGTGAATCTGATGGCAACTAAAAGCGCTTTTCTAGAAAAATATACAGAGGTACATTTTCATATGATTGTAGGGGGCTCTCAGAAACCCTAAATTCCACAGATGGATGCCTGATTTAGAACTCTTGTGTATAATTCTCCAACTTGGATAAAATTCAGTAAAGGCTAGATTTGTACATAAAACAAGCTGGTACAGTGAGAAAGAAGTAGGTTGGGAGTCAGCAGAATTGGCTTTGGATTCCACTTCAATGGGCAAGTCATTCAACTTGAAGCCACAGTTCTTTTATGTATAAAATGGCCACAAATAAGTACAATGTTGGCGGGAATGTAGATTGATACAGCCATTATGGAAAACATGGAGGTTCCTGAAGAAGTTAAAAATAGAACTACCATACAACTCAGTCATTTCTCTTCTGGGTGTGTACCCAAAGGAGATGAAATCACCACCTTGTAAAGAAATCCACACTCTCATGCTTATTATAGCATTATTCACAATAGCTAAGATATGAAAACAACCTAAATGTCTGTTGATGGATGAGTGGATAAAGAAAATGTGGCATACATATAATGAAATATTATTCAGCCTTAAAAAGGGAGATTATGCCATTTGCCACAACATGGATGAATCTGCTTGGACGTAGACATTATGGTAAATAAAGTAAGCCAGACTCAGAAAGGAAAATACTGCATAATCTCACTTACATGTGAACTATAATTTTTTCTTAAAGCTCAGATATACAGAGATAGAAAATAAAACAGGTTATAATGGACGGGGAAGGAGGTTGGGGGAGAGGAGATGGGGAGATGTAGGTCACATGATGCAAAAGAGTAGATATGTAGGAGCAACAGGTTTAGACATCTAATGTATAATATGAGACTAAAGTTGATAAAATTGTATTAAGGGTTTTCATTAAATAAATAGATTTTAGTGACTTTTGTCACAAAAAAGGAATTATGTGAGATGATAGATATGTCAATATACTTCATTATAATAATCATTTTACTATCCATAGGTATTCCATCACGTCATGTCGTAAACCTCAATACACAATAAAATTTATTTTTTCAAAAGAAAAAATATATTTTGAAGAAAATTGACACAATAAGCTTTTCTCCATGTAAGCACTAACATACGCTGAGTGTCAGAGCCCACGTATATTACCTTGTTCCAAGCACTACTCCAGGTGTCTTCCTTATAGCATCTCAATTAATACTTACACATCCTCCCCTCTTCTCTGCAAGATAGATAGTATTTTAACCCTATTTAAGAGATGAGTAAACTGAAACACCAAAAGATTAAGTACCTCGTCTAAGGTCACCTGCTAAATGGCAGGGTCAGAATTTGAACAAAGGCAATCTGACTTGAAGTCCATATTCTTCATTGCTATACACTGTCACCCCACGGGGCTACTACAAGAAAATAGTAAATATGCATACATGAAAACACTCTATAAGTGGCAAACTGCTAAAATATCCCATATGTATAGCTGAAAGAGAAATGGAGTTGATTTACATCACAATCATATAACTTCACAGCTGTGTGACCCTGAACAAGACACTTATTTCATTGGGCCTCTGCTTCTTCAACTGTGCAAAAGAACAAATAAAAAATGTGATGCCTATAGGGAGGTACTTAGTAAACTGATAAACTATTAAATTAACATAGGTTCTTCTCATATATATTTATATTTCATCTGATTCAATTGACAAAGATCTTTAGAATGGATAAATAACTTTTCAACAAAACAAAACCTTGAGTTTATTTTGTAAAGAATAATTTCTAGAAAGTGGTAAGCCCAGCTACATTGCTATTGTCTCTTATATTTAAATCTCTCTATGTGGAGGTCAGTGTAAATCTTTAAAAATATGTTTGATTTCCTTCTTAAATTTTTCTTCATTTACCATCACAGAGAACACATTTTTTTTTCTTTTAAGATAGGGTTTCACTCTGTCACACAGGCTGGAGTGCAATGGTGAGATCATAGCTCACTGCAGCCTTGAACTCCTGGGCTGAAGTGATCCTCCTGCCTTGGCCTCCCAAAGTGCTGGGCTTACTGGTGTGAGCCACTACACCTAGCTGAGAACAATTTCTAATCCTAATGTTTTTATTTTAAAACACACTGAATAGCTAAATGCTACTTAATATGGAAACAGGATTCCAGTTTGCTGTATGATGAAGCTTCACTACACAGGTATTAAAAAGGCAGCATGTGTAGTGTTGAGTGTTGACAATGGGCTCAGGCTGCCAAGGTTCAAATCCAAACTCTATCACATATAGTCTTTGTGACCTTAAGCAAGTAGCTTAACTGCTTTATACCTGCTTATACATCTGTAAAAATGGAGGGTAATAATAGTAGTAACCTCACTGGATTGTGATGTGGGTTAAATGAGTTTTGTACATGAATTATTTAGAACAGTGCTTACCACTTATTAAACATTCACTAAATATGAGTTATTATTACATTTGTATGATTTGAAATTTCTTCTCTTCCCATATCTCATTTTAATATTCATAAAGTGGGAACACTGTTACATTTTATTTCTGGTTAGGATTATAGTACATTCTTAAGTTGCCTAGAGAATGTTTTAAGCTCTGTAGGTGCTATGGATCTACAAAGGGTAACTGTTGTTCCATTTTTAAAAAGCAAAAGGTAATTACTATGTGGTCTTTTTTTTTCAGGAGGAGCATTAGTCAACACGGTTTTGTTTTGTTTTTGTTTTTGTTTTCTTAGCACACACACAGGTGGAAGCTACTGTGGCATGATTCAAATGACGTAGAAAGCTCAATTCTGGACTGAATTAGAATGTTTTTCCCATATCAGAATTTTTGTAACTGCAATAGGAGAGCAGGAGAATGTCAGTTTCCATGTGGAAAAGAGGGCCTTTCATAAGAAACACACAATATTTTCAATAGAGTACACAAAGAATCTGTTTTAAACTGCCTCTCCCCTTAAAAAAATGAAACCACATATTTTTCTTTGCATGCTATGTCCACAACGGCCCTCTGCTTTACAAGTAGTTTAAAGGTATGCCAGGAACCTCCCAGAACAGCTTCTCACCAAGCCCATTTCTAGTTTTGTTCCCTGGTAGGAAACAGCAAAGCTTACAAGCTTTGTATACGAATTATTTAGAACAGTGCTTTCGGATGAGGGTTTTCCCCCTATCACCACTGGGGACTATCTGAGCCCTCCTATTGCCAAACCGTCACCTCATAACATTGACTAAGACTGGCTCAAAGGAAAAATCTATTTGAGTTTATAAAATAAACAGCTATCTGTTAGTAAAAGATTGTGACTGATAGAATCCTGTCATTAGCAAAACTGTCATTTAATTAAAGAAGCAAAAGTTTCTATGAAAGCAACCTCCTCCTCCCAACATGTCAAATTTAAAATCAAGCAGAAAAGGATGCTTAGGATTTTTGCTAGTTGAATGCAACTGAGCTGTGAGCCTTATTTAACAGGATTCCTGATGTGCTATGCCAGACTCAGGTGAACTCCAAAGAATGGACAGGGAATGTATCCTTATTAGGATACATACTGGAGGAAATGCAGAGGGGAGCTGGGGGAGAATTGTCGCATTCTGAATGCAGAATGCACCCAGCCTATCAGGGAATAAGGGTTAAAAGTCTCCACATGCCTGAGTGAAATGAAACCTGGAAGAGTTTAGAACCAAGGTTCCTGCCATGTGTCTCTAATGGGTCAAGAAAACCCCATAGCAGAGACCAAGAGAAGTCCAAGACACAGCCTGAGTTAAGTAGAGCAGAGTCTTAGAGCTCAGTCATGTCAGTGAAGACAGAGCCATGACCCAAGTAAACAAGGATTGGGAGGGGAGATGGAAAAGGTTTCTGAGTAAAATTATTATCTCTATTCCTTAAAATGGGCAATATGCATACCAGCCATGGACACCAAGAGAGCCATTGGTTTCCTCACATGAGGATAAGTAATCTGCTAGAAATTTAGATAATCTCCCAACAGAAAGGGGGAGAGAAGAACTCTAAATTTGGCTACCCAAAATAAAATGAGTTTAGATTGGAAGTGTTTAAGTATCAATAGGTAAGACTATACTTTTGCCTTCTAAGCACAAGAAGCAAATTTTTATCCGCACAGCTAAATTTGGTGTAATAGGTTCCATCACGGAGGACAAGAAAGAAGAGGAGGAGTGCTCACCTCCATGTGGGGAGAACCAAAGGGTACAGAGAAAGGAATTTTGAAATGAATGCACTGTAGATTCTTAAGGCAAAGTCCTGTAACTTTCATTTCTATCTTCTCTCTTTACTTTGAGAGAAGGCTGGGAAAACAGTTACGAGGGCCAGCTTGGGTTTGGAAGCCCTGCTTAAAGTTTTGCAAGGCCTGGGATAGACTTCCCATTTTCACGGTTGCCTGCAGCCCACTTCCATATATTGATCTGCACCTTTCATGTTTAAAATAAGACTTATGGCAAACAGCATGGGTTCATTTTAAAATCTGCACAGATACCAGTGGTTGGATGGGGGTTGACAATGACTTAGAAAATGGTGCCTCTGAGTTTTCGAAGCGTTAAGCTCCTTTGTTATTTGCTTACTCTTTTTTATGCCCCTGGCTTCCAAAGCAGCAAATGAAATGAAATCAGTACAATTCCCAGAAATGAGGTCTCCCATGTTTTCCCTGGCAAGCAGGGGTTATAGCATGTGAGACCAAATATTGAATTTCATCTTTAAATTGACTGACTCAAACAATCGCTTGTTTTATACATAACAACATGCGTCCATTGACAAGAAAAAGTATTCTGTGTCAGGGGCCAACAACCAATTTTAAGGAAAAAAAATGGAAGAAGAATTGGGATATAGAATAAGAACAATAATTTACTGAGATCAATGTCTCTTATGAGAATCTAAATGTTAAAGAGAAGATCCATCTTTGAAATTGAGATTGAACAGGTGAACCGGTACTATACTATGCTAGTTCTGTCAAGTAGATAGTTGGGAGACTGAAAGATGATAGTAGAGAGAGTAGAATAGGAGCTGAGGACAGGACTCTTTTATGTTCATTAATTAGGTAAACATAGGTTGAACATACACCGTGTACCAGACACTGCTTTAGACACTGGGAGATAAAATGTCACCACCCTGATGGCAAGAGAAACAGGCACATAAATAAAGAAGATAATACACATAAACAGTGAGGATAATATGATCACTACTGGTGGTGTTTTGGTGAGATGTTTCTTCAATAGGGAGAAAAGGGAGGGTGGGATGCACTTTGCAGGCAGAGAGGATAGCTCATTTATAAGATCTGAGGGGAAAAATGTACCTGTAGTTAACAATATGGTATTGTATCCTTTAAATATAAGAGCATAGGTCTCATGCTAAGTGTTCTTGCCAAAAAGAAAAAAACTCCAAATGACAGAAAAAAAAACAAAAACGAACCTCACACACAAAAGAACACAAGGAAAATTTGGAGGTAATGGATATGTTTAGTACCTGGGTTACAGTCATGGTATCGTTGGTGTGTGCATATGTCCCGTATGTCCAAACTCATCAAGATGTGGACATTAAATATGTGCAGTTTTGGGGGTATGAATTATACCTCTAAAAATGTTTAAGAAGGAAGGAAGAACAAAGATCTGAGTAAGCAAGGAACCAAGTAGAGCTGTTTTTGTGGTTGTCGTTGTTGTTATTGTTGGTGTTTGACACAGTGTCTCACTCTGTCACCAGGCTGGAGTGCAGTGGCACAATCTTGGCTCACTGCAATCTCCACCTCCCAGATTCAAGCAATTCCCTTGCCTCAGCCTCCCAAGTAGCTGGGACTACAGGTGCACACCACCAGGCCTGGCTGTTTTTTTGTATTTTAGTAGAGACGAGGTTTCACCATGTTGGCCAGGATGGTCTTGATCTCCTGACCTCGTGGTCTGCCCATCTTGGCCTCCCTAAGTGCTGGGATTACAGGCATGAGCCACCATGCCCGGCCCCAAGTAGAGCTTTTGAAGAACAAGAGGAAGTCAATAAAGCCAGGGGGCCTGGTGTACAATGAGAAGGGAAAGATGGGTCAGATAAATCTGGACGTACAAGCAAGGACTCGAGTACGCAGGATTTTGAAATTTGCTTAAGAACATTAGGAATCTTGAATAATTTTAAAGCAAGTAAATGGTAGATGGGATGATGCTTATAACTTTTATGAATTTTACATATTAAGGTATATTTACATGTATTGATGTATAATTTATATACCAAAAAATCACAAATTTTAAGCATCTTATTCAATAATTTTTAGTAAATTTACAGTGTTGTGCAACAATTCTCTCAATCCAATTGGGAAGGTTTAATCATGAAAATTTCCCTTTAGCATATTTACAATTAATCTCTATTCCCTTCTCCAGCCCCAGTCAACCACTAATTTGATTTCTTATAGATTTGACATTTCTTCAGATTTCATATAAATGGAATTGTATAATATGTAGTCCTTTGCTTCTGGCTGGTTTCACTTCACATAATGTTTTTGCAGTTCAGCCATGTTATAAAATGTATCGATATTTCATTCTCTTTTATAACTGAACAGTACAGTGTGTGGATATGTCATATTTTGTTTATCCATTCACCAGTGTCAAAAGACAAAATTACAACAAATTTAATTAATATCTCAATTGGCTTTATTGTGATTTCAGAATTGGGCAACACTTCATTCCATAAAATAGAATAAGTGTTCTGATGACCTGAGCAAAAGGGGTTGTGTTAGGGCTTCATGCAGAAGCTTTGTGCAAAACAATTAACATCTTAACTTAAAACAGTCTATTACAGATTCACACTTACAACTTAATTTTGATAGTATACATCAACTTTGCTCTCCTGTAGCTCCATTGCCTCCTTACTTGTGTACTATTATTATACATATTACTTGTTAGTACATTTCAAGCACATCAACACAGTTTTATGTCTTTTAACCATATGCAAGAAGAAAAGTGTTACAAAGTAAAATATATTTATACTATCTCTCATATTTGCTTATGTAATTACCCTTATTAATCTTTCTATTTCTTTGTTTCAGAGTTACTCTCTAGTTTGTTTTCATTTCTCCTAAAGGACTGCCTTTAGTTTTTCTTGTAGGGCAGGTTTTGTAGGGATAAATTCTCTCAGTTTTTGTTTATTTAGCAATGTCTTAATTTCTCCTTAATTTTTGTCAGATAGGTTTGCCAGATATAAAATGATTCATAAGGAGGGTGTTCCAAGATGGCCAAAAAGGAACAGCTTCAATCTGCAGCTCCCAGCAGGATCGATGCAGAAGACAGGTGATTTCTGCATTTCCAGCTGAGGTACCTGGTTCATCTCATTGGGACTGGTTGAACAGTAGGTGCAGCCCATGGAGGGCAAGCCGAAGCAGGGTGGGGTGTCACCTCACCCGGGAAGCACAAGGGATTGGGGGATTTTCCTTTCCTAGCCAAGGGAAGCCGTGACAGACTACATGGAAAAATGGGACACTCTCGCTCAAATACTGTGCTGTTCCCAAGGTCTTAGCAATTGGCAGACAAGGTGATTCTCTCCCGTGCCTGGCTCAGCGGCTCCCACTCCCACAGAGTCTTACTCACTGCTGGCGCAGCAGTCTGAGATCAATCTGCAGGATGGCAGCCTGGCTAGGGGAGGGGCATCTGCCATTGCTGAAGCTTGAGTAGGTAAAGCAGCCAGGAAGCTCTGACTGGGCGGAGCCCACCACAGCTCAACAAGGCCTACTTCCTCTAGACTCCACCTCCGGGGGCAGGGCATAGCTGAACAAAAGGCAGCAGACAACTTCTGCAGACTTAAACATCCCTGTCTGACAGCTCTGAAGAGAGCAGTGGTTCTCCCAGCATGGCGTTTGAGCTCTGAGAACGGACAGACTGCCTCCTCAAGTGGGTCCCTGACCCCCATGTAGCCTAACAGGGAGACACCTCCCAGTAGGGGCCGACAGACACCTCATATAGGTGGCTGCCTCTCTGGGACAAAGCTTCCAGAGGAAGGATCAGGCAATAATATTTGCTGTTCTGCAGCCTCTGCTGGTGATACCCAGGCAAACAGAGTCTGGAGTGGAACTCCAGCAAACTCTAACAGACCTGCAGCTGAGGGACCTGACTGTTAGAAGGAAAACTAACAAACAGAAAGGAATAGCATCAACATCAACAAAATGGTCATCTACACCAAAACCCCATTTGTAGGTCACCAACATCAAAGACCAGAGGTAGATAAAACCACAAAGATGGGGAGAAACCAAAGCAGAAAAGCTGAAAATTCTAAAAATTAGAGTTCCTCTTCTCCTCCAAAGGATCACAGCTCCTTGCCAGCAATGGAGCAAAGCTGGACAGAGAATGACTTTGATGAGTTGACAGAAGTAGGCTTCAGAAGGTCAGTAATAACAAACTTCTCTGAGCTAAAGGAGAATGTTCAAACCCATTGCGAGGAAGCTAAAAACCTTGAAAAAAGATTAGACGAATGGCTAACTAGAATAAACAGTGTAGAGAAGACCTTAAATGACCTGACGGAGTTGAAAACAATGGCATGAGAACTTCGTGATTCATGCACAAGCTTCAGTAGCTGATTTGATCAAGTGGAAGAAAGGGTATCAGTGATTGAAGATCAAATTAATGAAATAAAGTGAGAAAGCAAGGTTAGAGAAAAAGAGTAAAAAGAAATGAACAAAGCCTCCAAGAAATATGGGACTATGTGAAAAGACCAAATCTACTTTTGATTGGTGTACCTGAAAGTGATGGGGAGAATGAAACCAAGTTGGAAAACACTCTGCAGGATATTATCCAGGAGAACTTCCCCAACATGGCAGTGCAGGCCAACGTTCAATTTCAGGAAATACAGAGAACACCAGAAAGATAATCCTCCAGAAGAGCAACCCCAAGACACATAATCGTCAGATTCACCAAGGTTGAAATGAAGGAAAAAGTGTTAAGCACAGCCAGAGAGAAAGGTCGAGTTACCCACAAAGGAAAGCCCATCAGACTAACAGTGGATCTCTTAGCAGAAACCCTACAAGCCAGAAGAAAGTAGGGGCCAATATTCAACATTCTTAAAGAAAAGAATTTTCAACCCAGCATTTCATATCCAGCCAAACTAAGCTTCATAAGTGAAGGAGAAATAAAATATTTTACAAACAAGCAAATGCTGAGAGATTTTGTCACCACCAGGCCAGTGTTACAAGAGCTCCTGAAGGAAGCACTAAACATGGAAAGACACAATCGGTACCAGCCACTGCAAAAACAGGCCAAATTGTAAAGACCATTGATGCTGTGAAGAAACTGCATCAATTAATGGGCAAAATAATGAGCAAAAATCATAATGCCAGGATCAAATTCACACACAAAAATATTAACCTTAAATGTAAATGGGTTAAATGCCTCAATTAAAAGACACAGACTAGCAAATTGGATAGAGTCAAAACCCATCAGTGTGCTGTATTCAGGAGATCCATCTCATGTTCAAAGATGCACATAGGCTAAAAATAAAGGGATGGAGGAAGATCTACCAAGCAAATGGAAAGCAAAAAAAAAAAAAAGCAGGGGTTGCAATTCTAGTCTCTGATAAAACAGACTTTAAACCAACAAAGATCAAAAGAGACAAAGAAGGCCATTACATAATGGTAAAGGGATCAATTCAACAAGAAGAGCTAACTATCCTAAATATATGTGCACCCAATACAGGAGGACCCAGATTGATAAAGCAAGTCCTTAGAGACCTACAAAGAGACTTAGACTCCCACACAATAATAATGGAAGACTTTAACACCCTACTGTCAATATTAGACAGATCAATGAGACAGAAGGTTAACAAGGATATCCAGGACCTGAACTCAGCTCTGCAACAAACAGACCTAATAGACATCTACAGAACTATCCACCCCAAATAAACAGAATATACATTCTTCTCAGCACCACATCACACTTATTCTAAAATTGACCATATAATCGGAAGTAAAGCACTCCTCAGCAAATGTAAAAGAACAGAAATCACAACAAACTGTCTTTCAGACCACAGTGCAATCAAATTAGAACTCAGGATTAAGAAACTCACTCAAAACCACACAAATACATGGAAACTGAACAACTTGCTCCTGAATGATTACTGGGTAAATAATGAAATGAAGGCAAAAACAAAGATGTTATTTGAAACCAGTGAGAACAAAGACACAATGTACCAGAATCTCTGGGACACATTTAAAGCAGTGTGTAGAGGGAAATTTACAGCACTAAATGCCCACAAGAGAAAGCAGGAAAGATCTAAAATCGACACCCTAACATCACAATCAAAAGAACTAGAGAAGCAAGAGCAAACAAATTCAAAAGCTAGCAGAAGGCAAGAAATAACTAAGATCAGAGCAGAACTGAAAGAGATAGAGACACAAAAAACCCTTCAAAAAAAACCAATGAACCTAGGAGCTTGTTTTTTGAAAAGATCAACAAAATTGATAGACCACTAGCAAGACGAATAAAGAAGAAAAGAGAGAAGAATCAAATAGACTCAATAAAAAATGATAAAGGGGATATCACCACCAATCCCACAGAAATACAAACTACCATCAGAGAATACTATAAACACCTCTATGCAAATAAACTAGAAAATGGATAAATTCCTGGACACATACACACCCCCAAGACTAAACCAGGAAGAAGTTGAATCTCTGAATAGACCAATAACAGGCTGTGAATTTGAGGCAGTAGTTAATAGCCTACCAACCAAAAAAGTCCAGGACCAGATGGATTCACAGCTGAATTCTACCAGAGCTAAAAAGAGTAGCTGGTACCACTCCTTCTGAAACTATTCCAATCAATAGAAAAAGAGGGAATCTTCCCTAACTCATTTTATGAGGCCAGCATCATCCTGATAACAAAGCCTGGCAGAGGCACAACAAAAAAGAGAATTTTAGACCAATATCCCTGATGACCATCAATGCAAAAATCCTCAATAAAATACTGGCAAACCAAATCCAGCATCACATTAAAAACTTATCCACCATGATCAAGTGGGCTTCATCCCTGGGAAGCCAGGCTGGTTCACCATATGCAAATCAATAAACATAATCCATATATAAACAGAACCAAAGACAAAAACCACATGATTATCTCAATAGATGTAGAAAATGCCTTCGAAAAAATTCAACAGCCTTCATGCTAAAAACTCTCAATAAACTAGATATTGATGGAATGTATCTCAAAATAATAAGAGCTATTTATGACAAACCCACAGCCAATATCATATGGAATGGGCAAAAACTGGAAGCATTCCCTTTGAAAACTGGCACAAGACAGGGATGCCCTCTCTCACCACTCCTATTCAACATAGTATTGGAAGTTCTGGCCAGGGCAATCAGGCAAGAGAAAGAAATAAAGCGTATTCAATTAGGAAAAGAGGAAGTCAAATTGTCCCTGGGTTTGCAGATGACATGATTGTATATTCAGAAAACCCCATTGTCTCAGCCCAAATTCTCCTTAAGCTGATAAGCAACTTCAGCAAAGTCTCAGGATACAAAATCAATGTGCAAAAATCACAAGCATTCTTATACACCAGTAACAGTCAGAGAGCCAAATCATGAATGAACTCCCATTCACAACTGCTACAAAGAGAATAAAATACCTAGGAATCCAACTTATAAGGGATGTGAAGGATCTCTTCAAGGAGAACTACAAACCACTGCTCAAGGAAATAAAAGAGGACACAAACAAATGGAAGAATATTCCATGCTCATGGATAGGAAGAATCAATACCATGAAAATGGCCATACTGCCCAATGTAATGTATAGATTCAATGCCATCCCCATCAAGCTACCAATGACTTCCTTCACAGAATTGGAAAAAACTACTTTAAAGTTCATATAGAACCAAACAAGAGCCTGCATTGCCAAGAAAATCCTAAGCCAAAAGAACAAAGCTAGAGGCATCATGCTACCTGACTTCAAACTATACTACAAGGCTACAGTAACCAAAACAGCATGGTACTGATACCAAAACAGAGATATAGATCAATGGAACAGAACAGAGGCCTCAGAAATAACACCACACATGTACAACCATCTGATCCTTGACAACCCTGACAAAAACAAGATATGGGGAAAGGATTCCCTATTTAATAAATGGTGCTGGGAAAACTCACTAGCCATATGCAGAAAGTTGAAACTGGATCCCTTCCTTACACCTTCTACAAAAATTAATTCAAGATGGATTAAAGACTTAAATGTTAGACTTAAAACCATAAAAACCCTAGAAGAAAACCTAGGCAATACCATTCAGGACATAGGCATGGGCAAGACTTTATGACTAAAACACCAAAACAATGGCAACAAAAGCCAAAATAGAAAAATGGGATCTAATTAAACTAAAGAGTTTCTGCACAGCAAAAGAAACTACCATCAGGGTGAACAGGAGAGAAAAGTTTTGCAATCTAACCATCTGACAAAGGGCTAATATCCAGAATCTACAAAGAACTTAAACAAATTTACAAGAAAAAAACAACCCCATCAAAAAGTAGGCAAAGGTTATGAACAGACACTTCTCAAAAGAAGACATCGATGCAGCCGACAGACACATGAAAAAAATGCTTATCATCACTGGTCATCAGAGAAATGCAAACCAAAACCACAATGAGATACATCTCATATCAGTTAGAATGGCAATCATTAAAAAGTCAGGAAACAACAGAGGCTGGAGAGGATGTGGAGAAGTAGGAACACTTTTACACTGTTGGTGGGAGTGTAAATTAGTTCAAACATTGTGGAAGACAGTGTGGCAATTCCTCAAGGATCTAGAACTAGAATTACCATTTGACCCAGCAGTCCAGTATACCATTTGACCCAGCAGTCCCATTGCTGGATATATACCCAAAGGATTATAAATCATGCTGCTGTAGAGACACGTGCACATGTATGTTTATTGCAGCACTATTCACAATAGCAGAGACTTGCAACCAATCCAAGTATCCATCCATGATAGACTGGATTAAGAAAATGTGGCACATATACACCATGGAATACTATGCAGCCATAAAAAAGGATGAGTTCATGTCCTTTGCAGGGACATGGATGAAGCTGGAAACCATCATTCTGAGCAAACTATCACAAGGACAGAAAATCAAGCACCACATGTTCTCACTCATAGGTGGGAAGTGAACAATGAGATCACCTGGACACAGGGTGGGGAGCGTCACACACCAGTGCCTGTCAGGGGGTGGGGACCTGGGGGAGGGATAGCATTAGGAGAAATACCTAATGTAAAGGATGAATTGATGGGTGTAGCAAACCAACATGGCACATGTATACCTATGTATCAAACCTGCACATTGTGCATACGTACCCTAGAACTTAAAGTATAATAAAAAAATAAAATTCTTCATTAACGGTCTTTGTCTTTCAGCCCTTTGAACATACTATCCCACTTCCTTCTGGCCTTCCTGGTTTCTGATGAGAAGTCATCTGTTAATCTTAGGGAGTATTCCCTGTACATAAGCCTCTTCTATCTTGATGCTTTCAACAATCTCTGTCTTTCAATAGGCATTTTATGATGTGTATAGGTGTGGACCTGCTTGAGTTTATCCCACTTAGAGATTTTAGAGTTTCTTACATTTATAAATTAATGTTTTTCATCAAATTTTGGAAGTTTTGATAATTATTTCTTCAAATATTTTTTCTTGCCTCTTTGTTTTTTCTTCTCCTTTTCTGAGATTTCCATTATGCACATGTTGCCATACTCAGTGATGTCCCACAGTTTCTGAAGCTCTGTTAATTTTTCTCCAATCTTTTTACTTTTTGTCCCTCATATTGCATAATCTCAGTTGACCTTACTTCAAGTTTACTGATTCTTTCTTTTGTCAGTTCAAATCTGCCATTGAGTCCCATAACCACTTCAGATTTTGTACTTTTCAACTGTGGAATATTTACATATATTGATTCTCATCATTCTTATGCTTTTCTTTAGTTCTTTAGATGTAGTTTCCTTTCTTTCTTTAAATATATTTATAATAGATGATTTAAAGTCTTTGTCTATTAAGTCCAACATTTGGGCTTTATCTGGGAAAATTTCTATTGACTGATTTTTTTCCTGTATATGCACCATACTTTTTCTGTCTCATAATTTTAGTTTTTGTTAAATTAGACATTTTAAATAACGTAAGTAGCAACATTGGAAATCCAATTTTTCCTTCACCAGGGTTTGTTGTTGTTTCTTTTGTTGATGGTTTGTTTAGTGACTTTCCTGGACTAATTTTGTAAGGTCTGTATTATTTGTTATATGTAGTTTTGCCACTGTGTGAGTAGTCTGGCCCTGTAGCGTAGTCTTTGCTCAGTTATCTTAGTGGCCAGATAATTATTGGACTGAGATTTTCTTAAATTCTTTGAACAGATTAGCCTCCTAATCTTTGTAGAGTTTCTGTGTGTTTGTTGAGGCATACCTTCAATGCTGAGTTAGACAGTTTACCACTCAGCCTTAGCTTATACTCCCTGTTTGAACAGAGCCTGGAGGCTAACCAGAAGGAAAAGATTAGAGCCTTCTTCGGTTTTTCCTTGGCATAAGCACAATCTGCACATGTATGTGGCCTTACAGATTCTCACAAGCTTATAAACCCCCTATGGCTATCTCATTCCTCAGTTTTTCGCTTTAGGTCTTCTGTGGAGCCTCTTGTAAGTCTCAACAGATATTAATACTTGAAACTGTTGTGATATTAAATAATTGCCCCGATTGCTTTTGACAAATGCCCTAGGAATAAGACTGTTTGCACAGAGTGAGCTTTAAATTAGGTCAAATAAACATAAACTCTAAGAATGGAGCTATTCAGAACATTTTCAGACAGGTCAACTAGTATTAGTTCTCAGGGTATCGGGCTTTTTAGAAACGCCAAATGTCAATTTTTCCCCATCTGTTGGCTGCTGGTCTGCTGTCTTTTGCAGCTCTCATGGTTGTGAGACTATTGATTTTCAAGGTTGTTGCAGAGCTGGAGATGGGGTAATGGAAATAGGGTAAGTTAAAATGTCACAAAACTCATTGTTCTTACTGAGATTCACTTTTTTAAAAAAATTAGCAAATACTCCTCGGATTTTTGTAAGACTTTGCCTAATATCCTGAATTCTGATAAAGTTAATTTATTCAAATTTTGCCAACATTTTTATTGCCTTTATGAAGGAATAGAATGTTCAGGTTCTTACTCAAATATGCCAAGAACATGCCTCCTTAATTAAGCCTTTTGTGGTACAATGGTTTTTCATTTTAATGACATTCAATTTATCAACTTCATTCTTTTTTGGATCATGCTTCTGATGTTGTTTTGGAAATATTGCTTTTAATTTCTGATAAATATCTATGTGAAAATATTAGCTAGTTGGATATTTGAGTGTGGAGTTCTGATTAAATATCCAGGATGGGGATATCAATTTTGGAGTCATTAGTAAATAGATGTGATTGAATCCGACTATAAAAGCAATAGGTAGATAGAGAAGAGAACAGAGTTAAAAGATCATGCCCAGTGGCATTCCAACATGAAAAGGAAAAGGATATGAGGAAGAGCCAGCAAAGAATCCCAAGAAGGGTTCAGAGAATGGAAATCCAGGTAACTGCGGTGTCTTGGCAACCAAAAGAAGAAAGTGTGTGAAGGAAAAAAGAGTGATGAAGCCTGTGAAATTATTTTCCTGGTGCTAATAAGACAAGGTTGGCCATGGCTTTGGCAATGTAGCACTTATTAGTTTTGGTGGGATGTTGGAGGATAACACCTACAGGAAGTTCAAAAAAAGAAGGTAAAGAGACAATTTGAATGTATTGAGTATACACAGCTATTTAAAAGAATGAGGCTTCTCTGGGGCTGAAAACTGGGTGAAGAAATTAGAATGCTGGTAAGGGTTGCTTTACTTAACTGGCTACTTGTAGTTCTTCTCTCTTGACTATCTCTATCCTCTTTATTCAGGTAAAATTTTGGAATTTTACCAAGTACTATCCTATATATTATGTGATTTGACTATTACAAAAGCCCTACTAAGATGGAAGGGAAGTGATAATTATTACCTCAACTTTGCAGATGAGGAAATGAGAGTCACTTCACTGGAGGTGAAGTGCCTTACATAGAGTCACCTGAAAGAATGGTCTTGGCTGCAGGCCTTTTAACATCATCCCATTAAAAAGCTGGCCATCATTTTCAGGTTGACAACACTGCAGCAGCTTCCTATTATGTGAGGATTCGATTCAAAATTTAGTACTTATGACTAAATTTGAGTAAGGCCAAAATTACTTTTAAAAATCCCCTATAATCACCAGCAGGATATGGCTTGTTTGAAGTCAAAAGCCAACAACTAAGAGTTTTTCTTAAAGTTTTTTTTTGCATATATCTAATTCAAGTAAGTTAAATGCATCTATGATGAGACCCCACTGAATTTCAGTAACAATGTTTGAAACCCGCAGAAACTATATTATCTAATAATCTGTAAACTCCCTGAATTTCCCTTCTAGAATCATTATTCTCTACCTAAATGAACCTCCATTGTTCTAAATTTTGGAGAAGTCTTAAGGGCTCTAGGATTCAGTGCTTGGGGGCATCAAGAAGGTCCATTATCATAAAGAGCTAAGAAATGACCCTACTGTGTTAGCTTTGTTGCTAAACAACTCTTCACAGCGCAATTTTTCTGTCATTGTATTTGGACTTCAGCTAACCCATGTACTTTCTGGGAACTTTCACAGGTCTTTGAACATACAGAGTAAAAGCAAAGGATTCATATATTGATCCCTTGCTGTTACAAATTCAATGGTAGGAAATCTGCCATCTGCCTTAGTTTCAGTTATCTAACGTCTTAGGGATGAGTAAGACAGCTTGGAAAAATTGCAAATGAAATAAGACCCCCAATTCCACTTTGCTATCAAGGAGCTATAAGAAATGGGAGTTCAGGGACTTTACTTTCAGTGTTTCTAATTTTTTGTAACATTCTAGTATCTCTGCCATTTTGAATCTTAAGTTATACTGTAGGAATTTATGAAAACTTTTAGTCTAAAATACATTGCTAACATGATCAAGAGCTTAAAACCCAGCGTATTTCCAAGAAATCCAAGCTATTTCTAAAGGAATAGTCAACTAAATTGATGAAATAAAACAACTAGAAAAGTAATTAAATTAACAGAGGATTTTAACTTTGGAGTTTAACTTTAATTTTTTTTTTAAGTTTAAAATTGAATGATGTATTGGGTTAGGATAGGTTTGCAAAGAGCACCAATTGAAAAATACCCAAGTTTTACCACTTTCTGGTAATTTACTTAAACTTGCAGAACTTAGCCTCTTCTTCTTTTCCATCTTCTCTTTCTTCTAATGATATGGGGCTAGCAGTCTAGCAGGAAATATTAAATTGTGATTTTTTCCTCCTACATTTACCTTCCCCCTCATTTTAAAGTCATAGCTAGCTTTGTAATTTCTTGCCGCTGGAATGTTTGTAATGTATTCCATAGAAAGCAGAAGCTTTGATAATTCTCTTTCTGTTCTGTTGAGCTTTATTTTTTTCAGGATTTTAAAGCCATGAAAGATTATGCTAGCATTCTGAAACAGAGAGAGTTGGGAGCAGATGCATGAATCAGAAATAAGCTGAGCAGGGAGGGAAGCTTCTAAGAAATTGGAAAAACAGGAAAGTTTATGCCTTCTGAGAAGAGAGGATACCTGTGCTCAGGGATTATGTTGCAATGATGTCGAGACCTAAAAGAGAAATGGCTGCTATCTCCTAGGTCTCCCCGCCCTGCCCAAAGGTCACATGCCTCAAGCCTCACAGGAAAGCAGCAGAGCAACTTCTCCTGAAGTGACCGTGTAACTGAGATGATTACGGGTGTCTGAGTGGGCATCAGTATGGATGAGTGATCACCAGATGGGCCTCCCCAAAGTCTTAGTGCTATTTTGATTCTGGTGTTTTACACAACTCTGGGGTAAAGGGTGGGGAATGCTGCAACAATAACAGGTTAGATCACCTTTCAACCCAGGAAGCTGGGGACCACAGTCAGTATTAGGTTGACTGAAAATAAATTTTAATGAGAAATTTCTTGCATGCCTGATGTTGTGGGCTGAGAATCTGACAAGTAATATATACTGATTTCCTCTGTCCCTCTATTCTTTCCTTCCTTTCTCCTTTCCTCAGTCCCTCCCTCTCTTTCTCTTTCTCCCCCTCTCCCCTTTTCTTCCTTCTTGGTATCTTTCTGTAGTTGATCTGAATCATAATTATTGCTGACTTTCTGGACTGATTAGCTTAATGGGTTGGGGCATGATGTCAATGGAGCAGTGATCCCACTTCTGTTTAGTCATTGTTCAGAAAGCTTTGAACAAAAAAAAGAACTACTCAATGACTAAAGCTGACTCTTCTTTTCTTCATCAGTTAAAAAAAAAAAAAAGTCCCACAAATAGGAATCAATTGCTCAAAGAGAATTTTACAATATGCATTACTAAGACTTAAAGAGATACGTCCCACAGGGCCTGACCAATCAGAGCACTGTATCTGCTCAAGACAGTCACTGGTTCAAAGATGACAACAAGACATATGGCACTGATTTGAAAGTTCAGGAAAGAACTTTTCAGTAGGATCTCTGGGTCTAAGTATGACGTAAGCCTAGAATTGACAGTTGTCATTTTTGCCGCCACATGAGAAGAACATATCTAAAAAGTGAAGACATTGAGTCTCTGAATCCAGCCCATTTTAAGCTTTATAATCTCCTGAATTTCTTACATACATTAGCCAATATAAATTACCTCCTCTACTTTTTTCCTTAAACTATTTTGAGTTGGGCTTCTGTCACTTGCTTTCAAAAGTACCTGATTAATACAGAAATTACGTCAAGTCAGGGAATAACTGTAATCTATAAGGGAAAAGCCAGGATGCCAGAAGCAATTCGAAGAATTTGTAGCAAAAAGAATGGTCATAGTAATCATATATTTTGAATAATATTAACTCTATTTCTCAGTAGCATGTCTACCCTTGTTTACTTGTAAAGGCTTCCAATAGGGGTCACTCTATAAGAACAGAATGGTGTTTCCTCTGCTCTTCTGCAAGTTTTGTAATTTCTGAAACAGGAATTATTTCCTGCTGTGAACCCACAATGGCTTTCATGGAAGATAATAAGTTTGTATCAATTTACAGTTGTAAGCAGAAGAAGCTTTTGTCTGTTAAGGCTTGTTCATTAAAAGTTACAGAACATTATATAACACTACACAAAGCCTAGATAAAGAAGAAGGGCTACAATATCTGCCAAAGATGTTGCCAGTGCTGTGGATTCTTCTACCTGAGAGAAACGACATTTGGTTCATTTACTGATCTTGTTGGGTGACTGATTGCATTAAACCAACATATGCCAATTCATCACCAAAGCCAATTTCTTGCCACTGGGTCATAGAATAGGTGATACTATTTTATACTATGAGGCAGTACCTTGATAGGCCCTTTTTCTTGTAAGTGCTAGGAAAATAATAAATTTACCCTGTACCGTTTTGGGATTAAAGAAGGAAGGTGTTCTGCTTACTGAGAAGAAAATCAAAATTATTCTTGCTCATGATGACTATGCTTTTTTTCCGATAAAGAAAAAAAGTAGAAAAAAATGTTAATCTTTAAAACCTAGTGCATTTTGGGTTTTTGTGGGTTTTTTTTTTTTGGCTTTTGTTAGTTGCATCATTGTATCAACTGACAGCAGGTAGGTCAAGTAAGTTTAAGCAAAAAAGGGAAAGTCATTAGAAGGTTTAGAAATAGAGAATGGACAGCCAACTGCAAGAAAGAGTGATGCTGTTGGACCTAAAAAATAATTGACACCAGAGATGAGAATTTGAATTTTATCAAATGCTTTTATTAAATGTGTTAATAATAATTGTCTTTTTTCTTGTCATCTAGATGATTTATATTAATAGACACATATTAGTTAGGGTAGGCTAACTTCTACAACAAACAGAACCAAACAGCACAACAGTTCAAAAGTTTATTGTTGAGACAGAATTAGAGATGAGTAGGTTAACAAGGCAGTCTTCCTCCACATAATCATTCAGAGACCCAGACTAGCAGTCTCTACCATCTTTGAAATATAGTTCCTGTCATCTTCAGCAAACTAACACAGGAACGGAAAACCAAACACCCCATGTTCTCATTTATAAGTGGGAGCTGAATGACGAGAATA
Source organism: Nomascus leucogenys (assembly GCF_006542625.1). Taxonomy (NCBI): domain Eukaryota; kingdom Metazoa; phylum Chordata; class Mammalia; order Primates; family Hylobatidae; genus Nomascus; species Nomascus leucogenys. The sequence goes on along the minus strand of NC_044395.1, from coordinate 90,457,663 downwards.
CATGGACACATGGGGGGAACAACACACACTGGGGCTTGTTGGCGGAGTGGTTGGAGGGAGGAAGAGCATCAGGAAAAATAGCTAATGGTTGCTGGGCTTAATACCTAGGTGATGGGATGATTTGTGCAGCAAACCACCATGGCACATGTTTACCTATGTAACAAACCTGCACATCCTGCACATGACCCCTGAACTTAAAATAAAAGTTGAAGATAAAATAATAGCTCCAAGATCTTGGTATCATTTCTATTCCAACCACTTAAAAGGGAATAAGGGCATGCAGCAGTTCTTTGCAAGATGTACGCTGAAGTGGCACATGCTAGTTTTGCTTACATTCTACTGGCTAAAATGTAATCATATAGCCACATCCAGTTGCAAGAATAGCTGGGAAATGTAGTTTCAGTTTGGGTAGCTAATTTCCAGCAGCAAATAATATACCACAGATAATGGGACAAGAATTCTTAGTGGACAGCTTGTTATCTCTGCCATAATGTCCTAATATAGACACACCTTTGACTTTCAGGGATGAAACACACTTGGTTATAATGTATTATTCTTTTAAGGTCTTATATATATAAAAACTGGCATTACTATTCATAAGTGAGTAAACTTGTAGTTTTATTTTTCTATGCTAAATATTTTATATTTAGTTATTTGTATGCTTTTGGCTTTATTTTTAAAAATTGAGGGAAATTCTGGAAAAGTATAAAAATTATTTCTTTAAGCTTTACAAAAATTTACCCATGAAATATCTTGCCTAAGTTCTTTTAGTAAGTAACTTTTTTAAACAAATTTCGTCATTGTCAGGTTCACGACTACGCCAAACATCATGCTAAGGGTCAGGTTCCAGCCCCAGCTAAGGGCTGAGGGGAGTGGGTGTATGTGGCGCAGGGAGCTGGAAGAACACGCAAGAGACGGTAGGTAAATGAGACATGGCTTGATTCAGCATCCCCTTCACAGGGTCAGTGTTACATTTATACACCACACAAACAATAGTGGCTGAGAGCCAGATGGTGAGCTTCTCTATGTTATGTCTACATGGCTATGATTATATAAGACACGGGACTGGTAACGGGTATGTCCACGCAGTACTGGCTTTACTACCCAAACCCGGAGTCCGAATTCTCCGGCCCTGGTGTGTAAGTCCAGACCATGCAAAATGTCCACCCCCGGAATATGTTCAGGTAAAGGAGAAACATACACAGTATACAGGCACGGAGCCAAGTGGCCATTGCTAAGATACAGAGACACAGGTTTCACTTTCACCAACTGGCCCCCATAACCATCAATGAATGCAGCTTTGCCCGGAAACTTACCCCGGTTTCCATAAACAAAGCTGCAGTCTGCACCAGTATCTACCAGTGCTAGGACCCACTGTACATTGGTGGGAGGCCAATGGATTGCCAGTTCCACACGTGGCCTCTGATCGTCGAGCCCCCACCTCAAGCCGGGCACTTTGGCCAGTTCCCTATCAAAGGAAGGGTCTGGTCTCTTTGGCCGTCGGCAAACAGTCCTTGAGTACAGCATCTGGGTGGGGCTGGGCTGATCAGGAGTATTTTGCCCCCTTTCGGACATTTTCTGGAATTGCTGCTCCGGGGACAATTGCCTCCACAGAGCCAACGGCATCCCATTGGATTGCCTGTCAATTTTCTCCCAAGCAACCCCAGCTGCAATTGAATCAATCCACATGTGCACGTGGGTCACCCGTCGGGGCCCCTGTTGATCTCCTGGGGTGGTTACCTGCAGAGGGGACACCTTCCCCTTCTTTATGGCATGGGTTTCCCAGTCCTGCCAATGGCCTTTTGCCTCCCTGAGGGCTGCCATAGCAGTAGTCACTTCACGTATGTGGCATCCCACATACGGAGTGAACAGCAGCTAGAGAGCCAAAAGCACTCAGGGGCGCTGAGCCCAGCACAAGAGCCCTCATGTGGGAGGTAAAATGTTCATCATCCAGCCCCTGGGTATTCAGATCAAACATAGCCTGCCGCATACCCATCTCCTGGAGTACCTGCATCAAATCAGTATATGATTGACATTTACTCACAATTTCTATTATCTCTCCAGCATCATTCCGAACAGTCCGTATGGCTGCCATCAGCCACTCAATTAACATGTGGTCACCTTGCCCTTGTGCCAACTGTCAGCACAGCTGCAGCTGCTGATGAAGGGAGGAGTGAGTTGTGATATAAGCCAGCTTCTCCATCTCAGAAGTGTAGCAAGAAAACCTCATCCCAAAGGCGGAGTGACCAGGCTGGGAGGTGCTCCCCTGGGTGCTGCGTGGGCATTGCTTACCTAACTCCTGCAACTCAGTGGGGGTATAAGCACTATAAAAGGTGTGTTTCCCACTGTGGGGGAGTCCCTGGGCTCTCCCCTGGGGTCCCATCAGCTGCTCATCTTCTACCTTCTGACGGATCACAGGATGAGCCCATAGCAGAGGAGCCTCCTCTTCCTCCTCAGCAACAGCATCAGACTGAGTGGGAGTGTCCTGCCTGGAGGTCGGGCTCAAAGTCTCGCTGACAACTGTTTCTGATTCCAGGCTGTTTATCTGGGCCTCTAAGCGCCCTGCTTGCACCTGGAGGTCCTTCACCCCAAGGTTTTGCTCCAAGCTGTGCATTTGGGCCGCCGGGTCTCAACTTGTGCCTGGAGATCCCTTACCTGTGCTATGTCCCACGGGGACTCAGCATGTACTTCAAGTAGTGCAGTCGGAAACGCCCATCTGACTCTGCTGGCGAAGGTGTGTTCCTTCTTGGTGCTGTGAGCTTCCAGCTGCTTCAGTGCCTTCTCCACACTTGCTGGAGACCTGTCCACTGCCTCTCACGTTTCCATTGGGGCTCATCCAAGCAGCACCGCTGCCACCAGGTACCACAGCCCATGCTGCCGTCACATAGTGGACTGGGAGCCCTCAAGGGGAAGACCCACTCACCTCATCCTGCTGATGTCACCAATTGTCAGGTTCACGACTACACCAATGTCATGTTGAGGTCCGAAGGGAGTGGGTGGATGAGAAAAAAGCTGAAAGAACACTCGTGGCGGGGGCTGGGGGAGCATAGTTAGGTGAAATATGGCTTTATTCAGCAGCAGCTCTCATCAACAGCTTCTGTCTGTCCTGTCTCGGCTGCTTAATCTGGCGGCTCCCACACACAGCTATGAGGCTGGCTCTCCCTTGCCTTCAGGGTAAGCAGCTTAACTCTTTCTCTTTCTGGGCATGAGTGAGCTGAGCTGTGTCCTGGCTGCCCTCTGTCCGTCTGTAAAGATGGACGTATCTGACTCTCTCTCTCTTTCTCTGGGCACCAGCAAGCTGAGCTGTGTCCTGGCTCCCTCCTTTCTGTCTGCAAAGATGAGCAGCTCTGGCTCTCTCTTTCTCTGGGCACATGCCTATACAGTGTCAGCAGGGCAATTATACCTTTTATAGACAATAGTGGCATAGCCAAGGGATGGCCTTCCCATGTTATGGCTACACAGCTGTGTTTACATTATACATGGAATTGTGCACATGCACTGCAAACTCTCTGAGTCACTCTGGCCGGGATGCCCACTTCGGCCTATTCCTTGACCAAAGCACAGCCATTTTCCTTACAGTAATGTATTTCCTGTTGTCCCATTTTGGATATGTATATCTATGTGAGCCATTTTTTTTCCTGTTTCCTATTTGGGCTCCACTTATAGAACTGGTTGTAAATTCCCTGGTGCCCAACAGTCTCCCTGCAGCCACCTCTCTCCTACTGCATCCTTGGGCAGTCAGGAGTCTAACTTCAGCCCTGACTCCTTGAACCGTTATGTGCCCTTGAACAAGTGATTTGACCTTGCTGTGACTGGATCTTTTTGTCTTTCAGATGGTCTGAGAGTACCTATGCTGAAATGGAATTGTCTTTGAGTGGACACTTCTTAGATGAGACCTATTGTGGCCAATAGCTCCTGAGGAACTGAAGCCTTCAGTTCAAAACTTGTGTGAGAAAAATGAATCTTGCCAACTACCAGAGTGAGCTTAGAAATGAATCCATCCCCAGTTGACCCTTGAATGTAGCCTTGTCAAAGACCCAGAGACAAAGCATCCTGCTAATCTGCACTGGGTTCTAGGCCCACAGAAACTGTGGGACAATAACTTTGTGTTGCTATAAGCCACTAAAAACAAACAAATAAAATACTTAAGATGTTCCCCTGTGGAAGGGTTCCATTGCCAGGGATCTGCACTTCACAACCAAAGGGATTAAAGAGAATTGCCTTCTTCAGATTTCAGACTGTGGCCTGCTTCTGGTTTTTCTTTCTATATTCATATATATGTTTGTTTAAATCATCCTACTTTTGGAGCAGGAAAAATTACTATTACAGTTTATACAAAGGGAAGAAATCTGGTACATGCTAAAGTTATTCATCTGTAACTACCTGACAAGCCCAATTAGTTGCTTGCTCCTATGGATTCTGAGCCTAAAATCCCTTGAACAGATCTTTGACCTTTTCTCAGGTAAGTTTTTGGAAGTATCCTATTTGTTCACTTACTTGGGCCAGAGACTATAGAGATTAAGAGAAAGTTTAATATTTGACCCTAATTTTAGGCTAAAACAATTTAGGTGGAAAGAACAGACACAATTCAATTTAACCATATTCAACTGCTGTGCTTTAGAAAGCTGGGAGTGTGGAGAATGGAGTAGGTATACAGAAAAATAAGAACAGTTCTGTTCTTGAGGGCTTGATAAAGGCCGTTGTGAGTTGGATGGACAATAATTACTACTGAGTAGGTCTAGCTGGGATAGTTAGGGGAGACTTTCTGCAAGAGGCAACACATGAGCTGGGTTCTAAATCTCCAATAGGATTTGATGGCTGAAGATAAGGGTAATAAAACAAGAGAAACAAATACATTCCAGATAGAAAAGAATAGCATAAGCCAAGAAAAACCTATTCCAGGGCAGCAGGGAAGAGTCTGAAGTGGCAAAACAAAGTAGGAGGCAAAGCTGTCAATATAAGTAACTTGGTAGAGAAACATTAGGAGTTTGGATTTTATCCCATTGACTAGGAGGATTTAAAAACAGAAAATGCCCACAGGGGCCAGGAAAGTTATGAGTAAGTAAAAGGGCCAGGTGTAAGTGCAACAGGGCCCATGGACATAGGAACTGGGGATGTGGAAAACCAACCTTTGCTAACAGTGAGTTCTACTATGCAGCTTTAGCTGATTATAGCCAGACTCGAAAGCAACCTCTATAGGATTGACAGTTCTTGTGATTGTTCAAGAAAAAAATTTATGTAAAATCTACTGACTTGAAAATACTTGATTAATTTATTTAATGTTATAGAGCTCAAATAAAACACATTTGTCTTATTTGTAGCCCAAGAGCTTTTGGTGGTGATGGTGGGTAACAATTTTGGTAGGAGAGAAGGCTATCAGTTGAATGGCATCTTAGGAAGATTTGGCGTTTTTGATAGATTGGGCAAGGTAGAGATATAAAAGAAAAAATGTCTCAGGCCGGGTATGCCGGCTCACACCTGTAATCCAAGTACTTTTTGTGGCTGAGGTGGGATTCAAGGCTAGCCTGGGCAATTCAGGAGCCTTGAATTGAAAAAAACTCAAGGCTAGCCTGGGCAATATGGTGAGACCTCGTCTCTACAAAAACATTTATTAAAAAATTGGCAAAGCATGATGGTGTGCACCTGTAGTCCCAGCTACTTGGAATGCTGAGGTGGGAGGATTGTTTAAACCGAGGAGTTCGGAGCTGAGGTTAGCTGAAATACCACCACTGCATTCCAGCCTGGGTGACAGAGTAAGACCCTGTCTCAAAATAATAATAATAATAATTGCATCAGACCAGTTAAACAGGAAGACCTTATTCAAGATTACCATAATAAGGAGAGAAATTGAATTCAACTTTGCCGAATGAAAAGTGGGAGAGTTTTTAAGCACTGAGATGCACTAGTAGAAAAATACTGAAGGAAGTTAGTGGAGAGGTTGATCAATGTGATGAGAACATCTGTAATTGCTAACTGGCTGTTTTAAAAGTTAGGCTCCCATCCCTCCACAGAGACTGGACTATAAGAGTGCTGTCTTTCTTGAGGAGTACATTTCAAAAGGATGGCTCCCAGGTCCTTCCCATCCCAGGTCCTTCAGACATTCCTGGGTTATAGAAGATTTATATCTGTTAAAGCAAAACTAAATATGGCCAGAGAAGGACTCCTGATTTCTGTACTTGAGTCCACGTGAACGAAATGCAACCTAACTTAATAGGTAGACAAGATTGAGAACCTAACTTGGGAGTGTGTGCCTGTAACAGTGGCTGGGCCTTGGCCAATCCCAGCAGCCATACATCAACCACTCATACAGTGTGGAGTGTTCCAACTGTGTTCAAATAAGGTAAATGCCAACCTGTAACCAATCCAGCTGTTTCTGAACCTCACTTCTGATTTCTGTACATCACTTTTCTTTTTTTGTCTATAAATTTGTTCTGATCACGAGGCATCCCTGGAGTCTCTCTGAATCAGCTGTGATTCTGAGGACTGCCCAATTCACAAATCATTCATTGCTCAATTAAACTCCTTTAATTTAATTCAGCTGCAGTTTTTCTTTTACCACATCTAAAAGGCAGAGAAAGAATTTACAACTGCAAGTTTTCTAAAGTAAATGCTCTAAGAAAAGGGAGGACAGAGGCCTAAAGTTAGAAATAAACTTGTCTAGGCTGGGCGTGGTGGCTCATGCCTGTAATCCCAGCACTTTGGGAGGCCGAGGCGGGCAGGTCACTTGAAGTCTGAAGTTTGAGACCAGACTGGCCAACATGGTAAAACCCCGTCTCTACTAAAAATACAAAAATTAGCAGGGCATGGTGTGCATGCCTGTAGTCTCAGCTCCTTGGGAGGCTGAGGCAGGAGAATTGCTTGAATCAGGGAGGCGGAGGTTGCAGTGAGCCGAGATCGTGCCACTGCACCCCAGCCTGGGTGACAGAGTGAGACTACATCTCACACACACACACACACACACACACACACACACACACACACACACAACTTGTCTAGAGTTTAGTCAAGCTGAATGTTTAAGCCAACTCATTCAGAGGATAAATGCAGGGAGAAGAGTTAGAAGCTATGGCAATAATCCACGTGACGTTCTAAAGTCCAAAATGAAGGACTAACACCTGAACCAAGAAATTTTGTGAAAGGCCTTGAAATGAACGAAAAAGATTAGTAGGTGCTTTCAGCTGATAAAGTAGGTGTTTTCTAGTGAGCACTCTGCCAGTTTATTTGAATCTATGAGGTTTTTGTCTTTCAATGCCTGTGAGCTGTTTTCCAAGGATTTACAATGTAAGTTGTGGTTAACTGATTGCAATACAAATTAATCTTCTTTATAGACATGCAGATGAGATCTGTCTGCTGTGGGAACAATTCATTTTCCTTCCTCCTCTACTCACGTAGTAAACCAGTTTTATATCTACTTATAAATTATTTACATCTATTTATAAATTCATGTTAGCATTTCTTATTGCTTATATATGGGTGGTTCTTTGGAATAGCTTACTGGTTCCTTGTTAATTAAGAAGTTACAATATTTAACATGTGTTTGTTTAATTACATGAGAGTCTTAATTACATAGTTTTAAGAAACATTATTTAATGTCTATAAGAGAACAAAAATATAAACGTAAGAGATTTAAAAGATAGAATCAATACAACCCAGTGAAAAATGTGAAGGTTAAGAAAAAGGAAAAAAAATGATGCTGTTGAATTTTGTACCGAGGGGCTTGGATGGATGATTTGTCGTAGATAGAAATAGGAGTAGCAGGAGGAAGAGAAGTTTGAGTGCCAAAGTGGGAGGAGAGGCATTCCTTCTTTTACAAGTATTGAGTTTGAGAGGAGGTTATAATATGCTGGTGAAAATGTCCAGCATTTGGACATGATGTGATTGGAGGTCCCATGGGAGATCAAGGCTAGTGGTATCATCTGGGAGTTGTCTTTACACGGGTGACCTACAGAGACGATGATATCCCTGAGGAAGAAAGTAACAAAAGGAGATGAGGGCAGAGCCTTGGGGATTACCCACATTTAGGGACAGGATGATAAGCTGAGGCAGCAGAACAAGATAGATTATAAATGGTGTTTACAGTTTTTCTCAGGAGTAGGAAACCCTTTAATCCTTTCCCTATTTCTCTGAGAATTTTGTCTTAAACCTCATAGCCTTTCTTCTTCTTCTTCTTCTTCCTCTTCTTCTTCTTCTTCTTCTTTTTTTTTTTTTTTTTTTTGAGATGGAGCATCACTCTGTTACCCAGGCTGGAGTGCAGTGGTGTGATCTCAGCTCACTGCAACCTCCGCCTCCCAGGCTCAAGCAATTCTCATACCTCAGCTTCCCTAGTAGCTGGGACTACAGGCGTGCACCATCATGCCCGGGTAATTTTTGTATTTTTAATAGAGGCAGGGTTTCGTCCTGTTGGCCAGGCTGGTCTCGAACTCCTGACCTCAAGTGATCCTCCTGTCTCGGCCTCCCAAAGTACTGGGATTACAGGCATCATACCCTTCCTTCTATCTATAAACCTTTTCTTCATTCATACATCCTGACTTCCCGCTTTCCAGGATTCATTTCTCTCTTCTGACAGTTCTGAGCCTGTCTGTCAAATAACTTGGAATCTAGAAAATGTAGGTGTGACTTCCAGAGCTGCCATTTTAAGCTGTGCAACTAAGCACAGTGAATTCAGTTCACTGAGCATCCGTTTTCTCATATGACAAAAGCTGACCATGATACTTTCTCTATACAGTAATTGTGAGAAATAAGTAAGGTAACATAAGGCACTGCCAGGCACAGCACTTGGCATATAGTAAATGCTCTTTGAATCTAAGTATGAATTGCCAGATAGGCTCCCCTATAATGGCATGATTCATTTGTAACTTTTGCCCACAACTGAAAGATTTACAATTACACCCCATTTATTGGGGAAAGAGCTATTTATCACAATGAAGTATTGTGCTTTTTGAATTCCAAGAGAATTAACCTTCCTCTAAATTCCACTTCCTTATTTCATCGCCTTTTCTGTTTTTGGCTTTTAGTGTATGAAGGAAATTTTTTTTCTTGCTTATGCCTCATTTCATGATAGGCTGTGGTAAGTTTATAAGCACAGACCACAAAAATATCAGGAAAATATGAAACTGTAAAACTAAGGTTCCGTCAGGTTCAGAACTTTGGTTTAATGTGAATCTTTGTATCTTTTCTCCATGGAAATTTCATATTGCAAGGAGTAGATAAGTGGCTTGCTGTAAGAGTTTAGGAGTGATTAGGTAATTTATTTTCTGCCTCTGTTGGCGCCTGCTTTTTTTGTTACATTTTATTCTAAACTTTTGTTAAACACATATTTATAATTGAAAGGTGTTATAGTCCATTATGTGCCTTTTATTAGCTATTGAGTTCACATGAAGTTTTCTCTAGGAATCAGCCTGAAAATAATGCTTCTTTATTTTTTATCTTCAAGGTACCCAACCCAATTGAAGGGGATAAAGAATGTCTGTGAGATTCTGTTAAATTTATATCCCTACTCCTATAGTTTCGTAAAGATCAAACAGACTCCACACATTGGCAGCCACACAGACCAGAGACCAAATCAGATGCATATGTGAAGCTGCAATAAAAGAGAGCTTTACAGAAAGGAAATAAAGGCCTAGCAGGCATGGCTGGCTGACAGCTGAAGAAAGTGCTACTACCATTATTAAGGGGAAGCAAATATACTGCCAAGGTTCAGAGAACATAGTATCAAACATTGCATATGGACACAAAGCTGGGTGACTCGTTCTTTTGCTTTTATTGTAAATGGGAGAGCCAAGTGCCTATTCAGAAAATCTGTTGACAACAAGATATAATCTAAAACACTTTAATAGTTGTTGAGATTTGTCAGATTCTTTGTGCAAGAACTGTGCTGAGTAACCCAGCATCTGTTGTCTAATCCTACTTTTTAACCATCCAGTTACTTTACTTATGAACAATTTTTTCCAGCTAGGGTACAACATTGAAGGAAAGCAGTGCAGTCATTAGAAATAGGTTATGTCATCACTGAGTTTAAAATTATGTGCTTTTAAAATTTTATTTCAGGTGTCTCTTTCATTATATTTTTAAGATACTAATGTAGTTTCACATTCCTCAGCTAGTGGGCTTGCTAAATCTTATAATGTATATTGATTACTTATAGATGGAGAGCAACTGAAGTTCCTAACTAAATCCACTCCTTTCTCCTTTCCCTCCTTTCTTCTCTTCTCTCTTTCCTTCTCTCCTCCTTTCCCTCCTTTTATCTAGCAAATATTTACTGAACACTTACTAAGCTCTGGAAGTAGAGTAGTGAAAGCCCTTCTGCACTTAAAAACTTCTAGTCTAGGAAAATTAAACAAATAATATGAGTATTCCAGATAATCATCAATGGCATGAACGTCGTGAAACAGGATGCTGTGATGGTGACTGGGCAGTGGGGGTCCTTTAGATTAGGCAGGCAGGAAAGGCCTGTGACATCTGCCTGTGACTTGAATGATAAGGAGGAGCCAGCCATGGAGAGAACTTAGGTCAGGCCTACCAGGCAGAAGGAACAGTAAGGACAGGGGTTCTGAGGGTGGATAGAGCTTGGTGTTTTTAAGGAGCCAAAAGGCCATTGTGATTGGTCTCTGATAAGAGTGAAGATTGCTGAAGTCAGAGACTGAGGCATTGTCTTGTTACTTAGAACCTTGCGAGTCTCTGTCAGGAGGTTGGGTGTTGATCCCAGTACCAGGGAAATTCATCTAAATGTGGACTTGATATGATTAAAGTTTACAAAGGTAACTCTGACGCGAGGTGAGGAGAAAGAACGTAAGGAATTAGAGTAGAAGCAGAAAGGTGCTTTAAGGAGGCATTTAGAGTAATGTCAATAGAGATGATGGCCATTCAATTTGGGATGTTGTTTCTAAGGCAGAAGGGAGTAAAGGGTGGTAGGTAAGAAACTAGCAATGCTCATTTTAGATAAGATAGTAGAAGACAAGTAAAAGGGGAGGATCTGATTTAAGAAGTGAGAAACAAAATAAACTTGGTTAATCTATATAATTTTTGGAGATTTTGGAGTGTTATGACAAGAATGTGATTTCCTTGTAAATATAAAAATCTACCTAGATCTCAGTTTCATTTTTCTTCAAATCTCTCACAGATGTCACAGCTGAGGCCAATGATGTTACCTTCCTCCTCCTGCTCTCTTCTCTACAACTCTTGCAGGCTCATCACCACTCCAGAGTCTAGGGAAACTCACAAGTTAGGAGAATTTAGGAAGATCCAGATCTGAGACTCAATGCTAAAGCACCCTTCTGATATATGAGGATCACATCGCCTTTAGAGACTTAGATTGACTGGTATTTAAAAATGAACTGTCACAAATTTATATTTTTTAATGATTAAAATTCTAAACACTCAGTATTTTGAGTTTGATATTGTTGTTCATTTTACTAATGAATGGTTCTTAGAATTTTATTGTGCCTGTAGTAGGGAGTCATGTATAAATACTCCTTCTGACAGATAATTTCAAGAGCATTTTAATGGAGGGCCTAAAACATGTATGGCATGACATTTAAGGTAGAGGAAGGCAGAAATCAAAAGTGTTCTTTTTTCCTTTTAATTAGTGTTGGTAACCTCACTATCACAGCTCTCTAAAGTTAAGTTTGACTATATTTGTTATTCTTGAAAATAGGTTCAACTTGACCGGCCAGCCAAGTATTTTCCAACAACCTTCCACATACTCCATTTACACTGAAGCTAATATTGCCCCCACATTTCAATATTATTGTGCTTACAGGAGCATGGCTGAGCTTATTTGATAACACCTCTTTAAATTCAGTTAATTAAATGGAAAAAATGTTAGTAAAAAATCGTTTGTTGCTATAGTAAAAAAAGTTTATTTGACTGGAATCTTTTCTTCTTTTTGGACTGATTGTTTTGGCACTGTAAATCTGCCTTCCAAATTCACCTACAAACATGTTTCTGTGGAAACAGAGCCACAAATAGAAGCAGTGGTTATTGATTTTTCTTTGGGGCTACCACCTGGTTTCTGCAAAACCCTGGAGAGTGTGTGCCAATTTCCATGTGTATTTTATCTCCTCTTTTCTCTCCTTATTGCTCCTATACCCACATGAGTTTTAAAATAATCAGTTATTATTTATCAAAAAGCCAGTAAACTGGCTGTGTCTTACTCATCTCAGGCTGCTATAACAAAATATTATAAACTGAATAACTTATAAATAACAGACCTTTATTTTCTCACAGTTCTGAAGGCTGGAAGTTTGAGATCAGGGTGTCAGCAGGATCAGGTTTTGGTGAGAGCCCATTTCTTCATTTATAGACAGCCACCATATTTGTGCTGCATCCTCATGGCAGTAGGAGGAAGGGATGTCTCCAGGTCTTTTTAATAAGGATATTAATCCTATTTATGGGGCCTCTGCCCTTATAATCTAATTACCTTTTAAAAGCCCCATCTCCAAATGCCTTCACATTGGGGGTTAGGTTTCATTAAAATAATTTTAGGGAGACAAAAGCATCAAGTCTATAGCAAGCTGATACAACAAGGGCAGGGAGTCTGGACTTTTCCTGTTATTTGAGCCTTTTTGATTTGGTCCGCCTATAGCTGGTTTCTTCTGACTCTGGTTTTTAGGAAGCCCACTCAGGCTCAAGCTAACCCATCATCTTAGCCACATCAAAGCTGTTCTTCCTCATGTTCCCCAGTGTCCTCTAGCCTCTCCACAATACTAAGTTCCTTGTCCTTTCATCTGAGCCTTCCACCTGATATGGTTTGGCTGTGCTCCCACCCAAACCTCATCTTGAATTTCCATGTTTTGTGGGAGGGACCCAGTGGGAGGTAATTGAATCATGGGGGCAGGTTTTCCCATGCTGTTCTTGTGATAGTGAATAAGTCTTATGAGATCTGATGGTTTTTAAAACAGGGAGTTTCTCTGCACAAGCCCTCTTCTCTTGTCTGTCACCATGTGAGATGTGCCTTTCGCCTTCCGCCATGATTGTTAGGCTTCCCTAGCCACGTGGAACTGTGAGTTCTCTATTAAACCTCTTTCCTTTGTAAATTTCCCAGTCTCTGGTGTGTCTTTATCAGCAGTGTGAAAATGGATTAAAACAGTAAACTGGTACCAGGAGTGGGGTACTACTGAAAGGATACCTGAAAATGTAGAAATGACTTTGGAACTGGGTAACAGGCAGAGGTTGGAACAGTTTGGAGGGCTCAGAAGAAGACAGGAAAATGTGGGAAAGTTTGGAACTCCCTATAGACTTGTTGAATGACTTTGACAAAACTGCTGATAATGATATGGACAATGAAATCCAGGCTGAGGTGGTCTCTGATGGAGATGAGGAATTTGTTGGGAACTGGAGCAAAGGTGACTCTTGTTATGTTTTAGCAAAGAGACTGGTGGCATTTTGCCCCTGCCCTAGAGATTTGTGGAACTTTGAACTTGAGAGACATGACTTAGGGTATGTGGCGGAAGAAATTTCTAAGCAGCAAAGCATTCAAGAGGTGACTTGGGTGCTGTTAATGGCATTCAGTTTTAAAAGGGAAATAGAGCATAAAAGTTCAGAAAATTTGCAGCCTGACAATGTGATAGAAAAGAAAATCTAATTTTCTGAGGAGAAATTCAAGCTGGCTGCAGAAATTTGCGTAAGAAACAAGGAGCAGAATGTTAATCTCCAAGACAAGGGGAAAAATGTCTCCAGGACATGTTAGAGACCTTTGTGGCAGCCCCTCCCAACAGAGGCCCTTCTCTGTGTGTCTTTGCTGTGTTTCTCTTATAAGGATACATTTCATTGGCGTTAGAGGCCACCCAGGTGATCCAGAATGTGGAGATCCTCATCTTGAGATCTTTGATTACATCTGCAAAGAGCATTTTACCAAATAAAGTGATATTCACAGATTCAGAGGATTAGGACATGGACTTATCACTTGGGGGAGGGTGGTATCATCATTTAGTCTGCTACACATAGTAACTATCAAATAAACACTCTGAAGAAGAGTAGGTGTTAATAATAGGATGATAATAAGTACTTATTGGTAGGAAAATCAGAGCACATCACTGGCTCTCTTTATGTTTTCTTTCTTCTCTAAATTTATTTTATTTTAATTTTTTTAACTTTTACTTTACATTCAGGGGTACACGTTAAGGTTTGTTACATAGGTAAACTCATGTCACAGGGGTTTGTTGTACAGATTATTTCATCACCCAGGAATTAAGCCCAGTACCCAATATTTATCTTTTCTGCCCTTCTTCCTCCTTCTACCCTCCATACTCAGGTAGGCCCCAGTGCCTGTTGTTTCCTTCTTTGTGTTCATAAGTTCTCATTATTTAGTTCCCACTTATAAGTAAGAACATGTGGTGTTTGCTTTTCTGTTCCTGCATTAGTTTGCTGAAGATAATGGCCTCCAGGTCCATCCATGTTCCTGCAAAAGACATGAACTCATTCTTTTTTATGACTGCATAGGATTCCATGGTGTTTATGTACCACACCACTTTATCCAATCTGTCATTGATGGGCATTTAGGTTGATTCCATGTCTTTGCTGTTGTGAATAGTGCTGCAGTGAACATGCACATGCATGTGTCTTTATGGTAGAATGATTTATATTCCTCTGGGTATATATGCAGTAATGGGATTGCAGGGTCGAATGGTAGTTGTGCTTTTACCTTAGTGGACTGTGTCATGCTACTTTCCCATATCAGTGACCTCCCTCTTGCTACTGTTGTGACATGAGAGACTCTTTTGAAATCTTTATATCACTCATTCCTTAAGGTTTAGCTAAAGTTTAACCTCCTCTATGAAGTCTACTATGATCAATACTGGTGATAATGAAAGCACCTAACATTTATCAAGAGCTTACTTGTCATAGTACAAGAAGCATTAATCTCTCTATTGATATCCCCACTGTTCTTCCTTCCTTTGACTTCCTGTAACATTTGTATCTGTACCACCATAAATTCTATTTAATTATATATTCTCAGATGTAGTAATTATAGGTTATGCGTGTAGCCTATGTATAAATTCTTAATAATATATATTATTCATATAGTATTTTACCACCACCATTACTACTATGGTTAACTTTCATTAGAGTACTTAACATGGGCCAGGAGCTGAGCTAACTACAGGTGACCTTCAAACAATACAGGGCTTAGGGCTGCTGACCCCCACACAGTCGAATACATGTATATAACTTTTGACTCCCCCAAAACTTAACTACTAATTGCCCACTGTTGACCAGAAGCCTTACCAATAATATAGACAGTCAACATATATTTGGAATGTTATATGTGTTAAATATTGTATACCTACAAGAAAATAAGCTAGAGAAAAAATATTAAGAAAATCATAAAAAAGAGAAAATATATTTACTCTTCCTTAAGTGGAACTGGATTATCATAAAGGTTTTCATCCTCATCCTCTTCACATTGAGTAGGCTGAGGAGGAGGAGAAAGAAGAGGGGTTGGTCTTGCTGTCTTAGGGGTGGCAGAGGCAGAAGAGGTGGAAGAGGTGGAAGGGGAGGCAGGAGAAGCAAACAAACTCGTCCTATTATTGGAAAACATCACCATATAAGTGGACCCACGCAGTTCAAACCTGTGTTGTTCAAGGATCAACACTGTCCTTAAATTTTCTCTTTTAATCCTCAAAGCAGTTCTGCAATGTATATGCTTCCATTATTCTCACTCTTTAGATGAAGAAGCTGAAGTTTATAGTTGTTATTTGCCCATGGTCTACAAGTGACGGAATCAGAGTTGAGCTAAGGCCATCTAATTTTAGAGACCACACATTGTCTTAAATATTTGCTGCTATATCACATAAGGATTAGCCTTGTCTTCCTAACCATTTGGGTAGATTTGAAGCTTCTTAAGGCTACACCTCTGCTGTCCACGGTTGCCTGTTTCGCTGAGTGTTTGGAATGAATGCAGGTTTTGTCTTGTCTTATATTTTAATGTAGGGGATGATTTAAATGATTCCTTAGCCAAAGACTGTTTGTTTGATTTCCCTTAGAAAGCAGGTAATACCTCTTTGCAATGCAGAAGTAAATGGCTGAAAGACAGCTTAAAAGGACAAAAACTGCTTCTTCAATTTACCTTTGCCCACCTCCTCTTTTGTAAACTTTTCTTCATCACAGGTAGACAGTCAAGAAATTCAGCATAAATTATTTTCCTCCTTGATATTGTAAAGGTCATTAATTAGATAGCATTACTAGCATCAGTGGGAGACTGAGAACTGAAAAAGGTGTGACTTAACATGTGACAAAGCACTCTAAAGTCCAAGTAGAGGAAGATAACTAACATGATTGTTAAGGAATTTATAGGCCTGCTTTATTTGCTATTCTTCAATAGCAAAACCTTTGCTCTCACGGAACCATGTCCACATAAACTCTGACCTGGTGAGATTTCCTTTCCATTCATTTCACTCATCCAAAGAAAAAGAAGATGGTAAGATTTAAAATACATATTTTTTTTTCAAACCATCCTCAGACAGTTGTCTTGGTAGGTAGTTTACATCAGATAGGGTAGAAAAAAGCAGAATTATGGATGTTAACACAGAGAAATACCATTGAGTTTTCTTTGAATTTTATTTTGTTAATATTCAGTTGGTTATTTTATCTTCCATTTACTCTGCAATAAAAAGATTTCTTTTGAAGAAACAAATTAAAAATTCCCCCATCTTAACGAACTGATGAAAATGTTTAGTTATGTTAAGAGTTATCAAAAATTTCTAATAAAATTACCAAACTAACCTGGCAAATAAAAAAGTGAGTCATTGTGTTATAAAAATGTTTACTTTGTCAAATAGATTTTAGGAATAGCAAAACAAAAAACAAAAAAAGGAATAGAACAATTATCTCCTTTCTTATGGCATTCATTTAGTTCTAACTGGTGATGATAATAGTGTTGTTTATGACAGCTCACCAGTTTATGGTCTCGGAATTTTTCATCTTTACTGCATTTGACCTTCACAACAGCTTTATGGTGAAGCTACTGTTTTAATGCCCAATGAACTGATAAGAAAAATAAGAATCAGAGATTGTATATTTTCCCAAAGTCATATAGCTAGTGAACAATAGTCAAGATTTGCTCCTAGGCAGTTAGAATATAGAAAGTGTACTGCGAACTATGCTGCCCTCTCTAACAATTGCTAATATTTTGTTCTTTGTCAACAAACATTTTATATAGTTGACAATGTGACAATGTTGAATTTTGAGTCCTTTGCTCCCAGAAAGCAGCAATGGGGAAGAAATCCTCCTACCCTATAAAGTTCACCCTGACTTGGTGTATTTCAAGCTAAGACCCACCTCCATCCTTCTTCATTACTCCAAAAACTCATGGATGGCTCTCTTTCTTGTCTGTCTTTAAAAAACCCCAGAACCCCTTCCTTTTCTTTGAGATGTTCCTCATTAATGAATATTCTCTCTACTGCAGTAGTCTAAATAAAATCACCTCTTTGGTACACTTGTCTTTCTCAGTTTAGTGCCGTAACCAGGATATGATCAGCCCTTGTCTTGGGAGTACCTGCTTACTCTTCTTAGGTAAGGCCTCTTGGAGCCCTTTGTGGTCCACTCCTGACTGGTGATCTGGGACTCAGGACCCAGTGATGATTCCGACTTCTGGTCCTGTGATGTGGGCTCTTGTCTACCAGTAGTGTGGTAATGATTTGATTTTGTTTCTTTTTGAATATTCACTTGATTCGCGGTGCCCACTTATTTTGATTTTGTGGTCTGAGCATTTGCTGATCTCTGTAAAGAAATGAATGATTTATAGAGATCTTGTCTTTGTTGGGTGAAAGATGTTAGAAACTCTATTATGTTAGTCTTTTGTGCTTCCCTACATGTCTATTTTGAGGACAAATCAATCAAGAGCTTGTACCCACTGAGATGAGAATAGCTCTTTAACATGGACTAGTGAGTTTTGTATTTCTCTGTTTATGCTTGACCCATGACTGAATTTTAGAGTTCAGGCTATAAACTTTTTCTTTCTCTTTACACGTTTATGTCTGTATTTCAGAAAGGCTTTTACCTCTCATTGTATGAGGGTATAATATTTTCCTGCTTCTAGATGGTTTTACCAAATTTGATTATAAAATCTCTTAAAGTTCTATTCTAATTGGCTTAGAGGTAAATTATTGCTCATAAATGGAATATTCCTAAAATTACCAGAAATTCTAAGACTTTCAGTGTGCTAAATTTTTAAAATGTCCTTCTAAAAACTAACTCAGAAAAGTTTTGAGGTTTCAAGCTCATATAATTTAGGCAAATCTTTACCAATGAGACATAAATATTTTTAGTTTAATAAAACAGCCATGTTTTATTTAACTTATCAATGTTAACTATAATACTCATGTAGATTTTTGTTTTACTTGGTTATGTTTTCCCTAAACTTTTACAGGTTTACTGGTAACTATGCTAATATTTCTTCTACTTAGTGTTTAAGTCATAAAAATATAAATGTGTATTTACCAAATTGAATAATTATTTGTATTTACCAATTGAATAAAACTTTATTTCATTAGCAATTATACTTTTTAGTATGCTAGCTTGAAGATAATTTCCAAAATCTTTAGGTAGCTTAAAACCTTGAATTGATAATAAATTGAGTTACTAATGGGCTATTCGTTAGATTCCTCGCTTATTTCTAAGTACCATAAAATATCAAAACAATTACTTATTATAGTTTTAAGTTTGTATGCTTTTTATTTTTACTTTTATATGCTATAAAGAAGCTATATATTTTTGGGCTTGTTAATGAACATGTTCATTTTCACCACTTTGAAGAGTTGTATTGTAAGGATATATATGGCTATAAAAAGGTATAAAAGACTTTTGGAAAAGGAATTTATTTGTCATAGCCAAAGCTGGCTAAAGTTTGATTTATTTATCGCCTTTTTAAAAAGAATATTCTGTCAAAGATTATACTGTTGCAAAACTAGCATTTAGTTTTCTCCATTAAAGTAGCATTTTTAAAATTACTGGTCTGCTCTTCATAAGAGAAAATAAATGGTTATTCCTTAGCATCTGTGTAATCTACCTCAATAGCAAAGATTGTGTTTAGGACTTAACAGACTAACCTGTGGTTTATGCTGACTTTATTATATCCTTGATTATTTAAGAAAACCATGGATTTTCACATAGACTATGAAAAGTAAGCAAGGCTGTGGACAATATCACCAAGAACATGCACATTCTAGCTGAAGAGCTTCAAGACACTTAACCAATGGTATTGCATAACCATAAGATTTCCTCTAGCAACCTCTTAGAATCTGCTGCACTGATTACTCTTAGGTTCAATAACCGACTTTTTAGTGCCACCTATTTTACTAATATTTTCTCTTTTCCAGTTTAGGCATCACTTTTTTAAGATGCCTCACCTCAGATCTCTAAAACAACTGACCGGTTCAACTAGTTTTATAGTAACAATGCCAATAAGAACCATTGAGACTATTTCTTTAACCCTGCCTCACCCCACCTAGGATGCTTATTATTGCTTCTGAGTTGTTGAACGTTGAGTGAAGAATGACATTCGTTTGACCTGGACAAAAGGAAAAGACTGACAATGTTGGACTTTATCTGAGCTCTGTGTTCCCAGAAAAGAGCCATAAGAATAAAAGCCACAAAGGACCACCCTGTTCTGCCATATTTCAAGTTAACGCCCACCTCCATCCTTCCTCGTATCATCTGTCCTATAACACCCATAGGATTCCAGGGTGAACACCTTATGTATCTGCCTCCATAAAACACCAGGCTCCTTCCTTTTCTTTGAAACTATCCTCATTAATGGATGCTTTTCATGTTGCAGTAGGCTAAATAAAATAATTTCCTCAATTCTCCTTTGCATTTTGTCTTTCATATAACTTATTTCATCCAATTCTCACAACAACCTTAGAAAGCAGGCATTATCATTATCATCTTGCAGATGAGAACACTACAGTCAGAAAACTTCAGAAAACTTAATCAAGGTCATATAGCAAGTAATTGATGAATTTTTTTCTGATTTTAGAGTCTGTGCTCTTAACCTATAATTTATATATCAACATAAATTAGTCACATCATTATGTTTTCATACATCACATTCAACTTAGTAATGAAATATTCAATAACTTCCTTAGAGTTGGAGAGAAGAGTATACTATATTGTTCTTTTAGCTTAAAACCAGAGCCACAGTCCACCATTTGATGAGCACTATCTTGAGCAGAAAATTAAATATGTTATTAAATATATTATTAGTACTGGGACTCTGTTGAGCTAAATTTGAAGCACATGGCCGGGCCACTAAGTACATATACATTAGTGGTGGCAGAAGACCATATAAACTGGAGCTCCCTTGAATGATTGCACCAAATACTTTGCATGAGTCCTGGATAGAAAAACCCTCCCAGACGATCACATATCAAGCTAATTTTGTGCATATTGATCTTAAATCTTATTTAATATTATTTTAATTGTCTTGTAAAGGTTAGTATGTCACCCTGCTAAGAATCCTTAGTACTCCTTACATTTTTCAGTAAGTATCTCGCTGCAAATTCTGAAACTTACATACATATTTCTGCAACAAAGAAGGCCATAGAGAACTTTTTAGCTTTAGTTTGTTCCTTTTGAAGAATTTTTTTGTCTCTGAATGAACCTAACAAATAGAACAAGCAATCAAGATATTACTTTGAAGAGTGGCCCTTAACATTTTTGTCAATGCAAGATTCTAAAATAATTGCTGGAATGCTCTGCCTCTCAGAAATGACTCTCTTGGTGCTTTTAACTAACACAGAAGAATTTGCATACATGAAATTATTCTAAGATAAAAGCAATGGTTTGATATTGTCTTTAAAATATCTTTAATTAGGATCGAGTCAGTTTTATCATGCATTATTCAAATTATCTGCCTTTTAAGTGGAGGAAGATTTAGTACAGCTAATAAAATATCAGGAAAATATCATAATGTCTTAAAGAAACCTGCTGTTGTTTAGAAAACTGCAAGAACAATTCCCATCTGCAAATGGTTATTTATTACTTAGTTATTTTTAGATTTTATTTTTGGGTGCATCGTTCACAGTAGCCTCTAGGTGCATTTGCAGAGTTTAATAATTAGCTTTCCTAGTATAGCTTACACACAACATAGAAGACAACATAAACACAGGCTGCATTCACATATGTCAGCATATAAGTCACAAACAAACGAGTGAGGATACTTTTCACAGGGAGTTTATCACCCTATTGGATGATCTAACAATTCTTTAAAAGCCAATAAATTTAAGTATTTGACTGTAATCAATGAGCTACTTCTTTGTGCAGGGATTATGGTTGGTTTCTGGGCCATGCCTTGTGCGTATAAGTTTTTATGAGGCTATAAAATGTTTATGTTCTGAAAATGAAGTTCTTAGCTCTGAATTACAGAAAAAAAAACTGCACATAATTTCATTGTAACATTGTATACTAGTTTGCTGTAACTCAATTGTAAAATAGTTTACCTAAACTCTTATATGGAATGTGTAAATTTTAAGCACACTAGATATGACCATGGGAGGGTCTGTTATAATTATGAGTACCAAGGGTTTCCCAAGATTTTGAAGCAACTGGGCTTGTTGTTGTCAGAATTAATGCACTGGACTTGTGTTGGCTTATGTTCAGAAAATTTCATCCCACCCACAGACCCAGATGACTGACTTTGATTTGGGACACAGGTGACTTGACCACTTAAGCTGGTAAACTGTGATTTCAGTGGCCTTGTTCAAACAGGTAAATCAATTAGATTCCTCCTTTTGGAAAGTTGAAAGTATGTGAAGGACTGTTGACCTGAAAGATCAAGTAACAATGACAAAGTCAGCCATTAGGGGCCCACATGCATGGGGATATGGGAAAAGCAGAGACTCAGAATTGAGAGAGAGGTAGAGACAGGGATGTGGGGTGGGGGATGGGGAGAGAGAGTGAGAGAAGCCTGGCTAATCATCTGTTTTTGTCTTTGAATCTTGCTTCCTCAGCTCTTTTCTGGACTCCTGTAAAATCTGAGTCTTCACCACTGTTCTATATACACTAGCTTGAATTGCTTTCCATTCCTTGCTACCAAAAGAACCTTTAATAAAACAGAAGCTATAACAGAACGCAGCCCATCTTGCCTTTCAGAGAACAGGCAGCACCAGACCCGTGAAAGGAATCATTAACCACATTTACAAATCAGGACACCTGGGGCTAGTAATCATCACTGCCTCTTAAGTAAATGTGAGTGGTATTCAGATGCAGAACTGTGAACACTCCCCTCTAACCCCAGGACTATCTCTCTAACCTCCTAGGGGTGCCCTCCTATCCATTTCCCCGCACTGGGAAGAGTGACTGAGCCTAGAATTAGGTACTAAGTGAAGGAAGGAGAGAGAGATGGGGTGTATTAGGTAGTGGTGTGGTAGAATTAAATTGTGCATTAGATGCTTTGTATTCACTGGGCTCCTTTTGGGAAAGCCTTTACTCTTTACTAACTTTTGAATCACTCTGCCTAATGATTTTTCTTTTTTTCTGCCCCAGATCATCACAGAGCAAGCTTTCTTGTCATATAGTCCTCAGCTCAACTCTTACCTCAGTGAGACTTTCCTTAGCTACCCAAATAGAATTGAAACTCCCTTCCCTGACACTCCATTATTGTGTATTATTTTCTGGGTAACATTTATTGTTGTCTGCAATTTCTTGTTTGTTTGAGAGTAAGGACCTTGTTTTCACTTATCACTACTGCTTAGTGCTTTAGTGCTTAGACTAATGTCTGAGACAAAGTAGATGCTCAGTAAAATTTTGTTGGCTGAGTGAAAAATGAATACTGTTAACATTCTGAATGTTCAAGCTAATGTAATATACAGCCATTTTACAAGAAAAACTGCCAAAAATTCCAAGTTGGTTGAGGAATAAGTTTTAGATGATGAAGGCCTAATAAAATTTTAGTATCATGTTATCACACTGGTGGGTTGCTTGCAAACCTATCAATTCCTTTAAAGAGAACCTATAAGAACCATTTATAGACAACACGTTCTTGAGTTTCAGATACCATTGCGAAGTTTGCTAGTCAAAACAGTCTATGTATCTATTACGCAGTTCTGATGGGGTCTTAGCTCAGGCTGCAAAGACAAAATACAGGGTGATTATCCTTTATCTGAAATGCTGGAGACTAGAGGTGTTTCCAATTTTGGAATTTTTTGTTTTTTGGAATATCTGCATTACATTTACTGGTTGAACATTGCTAATCTGAAAATCCAAAATCTGAAATGTTCTATTGAGTACATCTTTTGAGTGCCATGTCAGTGTTCAAAAACTTTTGAATTATGAAGCATTTTGGATTTTGGATTTTTGGGTTTGGTCTACTCAACCAGTATCACAGTCTGAGTGGCTCAAACAACAGAAATCTATGTTCTTATAGTTCTGGGGGCTGAGAAGTACAAGATCAAGGTGCTGATATACTAGGTTTCATTTCAAGGCCTCTTCTCTAGGTGTTGAGGTGGCCGCTGTCTTGCTGTATACTCACATGAGATTTCTGTGTGCTTCCTGAAATGGTATCTCTTCTTATAAGGATACTAGTCCCATCATGAGGGCTTCAGCCTCAGGACCTCATCCAATCCCGATTACCTCCCAAAAGCCCCATCTCCAAATACCATAACACTGGGAATTAAGGCTTCAACATATGGATTTGGTGTGATCACAAGCATTCAGTCCATGACAGATGGTTATTGTTTTAAAATGATGTCCTATATTTATGTTGTATTTTTATGGTTGTAGAATTCTTTCCCATACACTTTTTCATATGATCCATATTCATGATTTTGTGAAATAGGACTGATGCTATAGTACTCATTTTTACAGACAAGAAAATTTAGGCCTACAAAAGTGAGTTGTCTTAGCCAGAGGCTCTGCAGCCAAGAGGCTGGAGAGAAAAACCTATAGCCCTAGGATCTGGTCTTTGCTCCAGGCCCTCAAGCAAGTCAAGAGCAATTGCTTTGGTCAAATGTTTACATAGCTCTTTTCAAGGGTTGCTATGAATAGTTAAAATTTCACTGTAAACTTACAAATTTAAAGTTATAAATTTACTTCCAAGTTTAAACCTATATATGAAGGAAGAAAAGGTCTCTTTGCTAAAAACCATCCAAAGGAAATGGGTAGTGTTTGTACCCCCATATAGCCTTTGGAGATGACAGCCTAAAATCTCTGTGTTTATTCAGAACAAGAGCTGATATGTGAGACTAACTGAGAAATAAATTGGAGGAGCTTCAAGTGTACATAAAATCTGATGTGTGACATGCTGTTCTCCAGAGTCAATGATGAGAAACCGAAAGTTAGCATCCTTATGACACCCATACTCTCAGCTTTGTTTGTTTTAAATTTTTGTTTTAAAATATATCAGTTGGCTAATCCCTAAAATTTTGTTTCTATCTTTAGCCAGGAGTGGAAAAAAGTGAACAAGTTACAGAAATAATTTTGGGTAGATTTCCCAACTGATCTGTACCCTGTGGGAATTTCTTCCACATGAGAATATCCTTCCTACAAGTATAGTCCTTGTTTTGAAAAGCATGTGCTAGACAAGCTTTTTCTAACACTTAAACAAATCAAAAGGAATGCTGGTCTGATGAAGTAGTCCGGATGCTGGCAGCCTGTAGAAATGCATGTAAACATTCTTATGCTGGAGAACAGAGGCTCTCTGTGAGCTTTGGTGATGGCTGTCCTTGGGCAGTAGGTGAAAAGTGTTGATCAAAATCAAAATGGGAGTGGAAGGGGAGGAGTCAACTCTCAAGAGAAGACTCCAGCCTGACTTAATGTCATTGACTATATTTAAAGGGGCTGCCAATGATTTTGAAACCCTTTTTTTTTTTTTTTTTTTTTTTTTTGCAGGGGATATACCATGATCTCTAGTTTTTATAAAAAGGATCATGTTTAGACATCTGGGGAAAACTCTTTGACATGAACAATTACGCGTTACTGCAAAAGGCATGGTGGTGGTAGTATCTGTAGAACTGAAACACCATCCCATACCCAAACCTTGTCTTGATTCACCTCTGCCCCAAGTTTGCTCCTGATTGGTGCCAGCAGATGAGGCTATGGATAATTTCTGTCTGCGCCAGGATTGGTACTTCACTTTCACTGAATCTCCACAACCACCCTATTTCCTAAGCACATATGAGGAAAACAAAGAGCTAAAAGGATGGTTCTATCTGACAGAGTGGATCTCAACACCAGTGATGCACCACAGTATCAGTGTTAATAATGGGTTGTGTTGCAAAAACCGAGTTATTTCAATTAAAGAGGGGCATTTTTAAATAGACTTGCATTTAGAAAGCGAAATCTGAGATTATTTAAGGTTATGCCAATTCAATTTCACCCACTTGGCCTCTGAGATGCATTCATAAATGAAGGAGAAAGTGATATCATTGCAGCTAGGAGGCCCGGAAATGCCTGCAACTCAGTCTATTTAGTGAACGCTGCAGTTGCTAATCTGGGTTTGCTCAAGGGTGTATGTAGTGCATATAAACTACATCTGTCCTGTGTGTAAAGGTGGAAAGGGTTGAGAATCCTATCATGCAGTGTTTTTCATGGATCCTACTTTGAGCATGGCATATCAGAGTCCTCCCTCACTGCTTCCCTTTCCCATTTCATAGTGGATCCTCAGCTTATCTTTCTTTATTTTCACGCATGCTATTGTTGTTCAGTGAGCTTTTGCCATGGGACTCCTTCTGCCCTGAGAACCTTTCTCTATAACTTCAATTAGGTGCCACTTCTTTCTGCCCCTTGTGTGACTTCTATCGGCATCTTACCACCCAAATGTGTTGACTTGTCTGGCTCTTGCCATCTAGACCACAAGTGTCCACACAGGACAGGCAGCAGCTGTCTTAATCACCATTGTGCCTGGCACCGTGCTGCAATCAGAGAGTCAGAGAATGAGTAGTCAGTCTTTCTCTCCAGGGTTGATGTTCTGTTGCTGCTATGGTCTGAATGCGTTCTCTCTAAATTCTTCTGTTGAAATCCTAACCCCCAAAGTGATGGTATTAGGATACAAGATTTATGGTGAGGTGATTAAACCATGAGGGCTGAGCCCTTATGAATGGGATTAGTGCCCTTATAAAAGAGGCCTCAGAAAGCTGCCTTGCCTTTTCTACTTTGTAAGGACCTAGCAAGAAGGCGCCATCTATGAACCAGGAAATGGACTCTCACCAGACATTGAATCTGCTGATATCTTAATTTTGTACTTCCCAGCCTCCAGCTCTGTAAGAAATCAATTTATATTGTTTATAAGCTATCTAGTTTGTTATTTTGTTATAGCAGCTGAAATGGAATAAAACACTAATTGTAATAAGAAACAAATATGCTCTTCTGATATCTTAAGTTTTGACCAGTGCTGATATGCATAAGATAGATTAGGAAGTGGTGGTGAACAGTCATTGAAAAACCCAAGAAAAAACTAGCGGAGTGAGTCACATTTTATAAGGAATGATGGGCTGCTCAAAATATCCCCATCCATAAATTTGGAAATGGGAGCATGGAACCAGCTCTCCAGGGCCTTCTCACCACCCCCACCCCCATCGCTTCAGAACTTGAAAAGTGAGATAGATAGTTGAGAGGCTGGGGTGAGCAGGTGAAAAAGCGAACTTCTAGTTCTCTCACAACACATTCACTGAACTTTCTTGGCAAAGGGAAGCCTCTACCATTATTCATTCACATTCTACTCTGGGTCAAGTACAACGCTAGTTGCTCAGGATATAATGTCTGTTCTCAGTGAAGTATCACAGGCATGTTTGGGGAGATAGAGGAGTAAACAGAACATTGCAATTCACTGTGGACCACAGTCCTCAAAGAGAACAAAAACATTTATAATGGGCCTAGCTTGTATCCCACAGGGCTTCCTATCGTGCTTTGTACAGAGACGATCTGCTGGCCTCTGCCACTTTCTATATAAGCAAAGGCTTCACAGTGTGATCTGGAACATTTGTACCACCACTGAGAGAATTCAAAGCCAGGGATACATTCTTTGTGGTAATAGGTGTGTTTGGTGGTGGAGAGCTTAAAGAATTTTGACTAGTTGATGACTAAGAAAGGCAAGAAAACAATTTTTTCCTCTTTATAGAAAAGAGGGGCTGGGCACAGTGGCTCGTACCTGTAATCATGGTGAGCAGTTTGGGAGGCTGAGGTGGGAGGAGAACTTGAGGCCAGTTTGAGACCAGCTTGGTCAGCATAGTGAGACCTTGTCTCTACAAAAACCAAAAATAAATAAATAAATAAATAAATAAATAAATAAATAAATAAATGAATAAAAATAACTAGGCATAGTGCCACATACCTGTAGTCCCAGCTACTCTGGAGGCTGAGGCAGGAGGATCACTTGAGCCCAGGAGTTAGTTTGAGGTTGCTGTGAGCTGTGATCATGCCACTGCACTCCAGCCTGGGTGACAGAGTGAGAGCCCATTTCAAAAGAAAATAAAAAGTAAACAAGGTTCGGGGACTAAGACAAGGTAGATTTTTATTGGTCTCAAGCAAAGAATCTTTACTACTGTTTATGGGTTCCTAGAAATTCCTAGGATGATTTCAAGGAGGTTTGCTTTATGAATTAATTATTTAAATGGGCAAAGAGGTAGGGGTGTGTGTGTGCATGCGGTGGGAGAAGGCTGGGAGGGGGCATGCTCTTCCCAGTTGGTCCTAACCTATCTCCAGCTCCAGTTAGTTGCTTCTGTTCCATCCCAGCACCATGTGCCTGTGCATTCTCCATGGCAGCCACTCCAACTCTTACTATTTTTCAGACATTGCTCTCCTTTCCTTGGGAATTCTTGCTTACTTCCTCCACACTAGATGCTGCTTTACTCTTTGCACAAAGGAGCAACATTCTCATACCTCCATCATAACACAAATCCCCTTGCTTCATAATCTGTGTACGCATCTGTGACAGCCACTAGCTTGTATGAACAAATGGGCATAGACTGCATCACTAGCACAGGGTCAGTCTACACTGCGGAGTCACATATGTAAGGCCTTGTTCTGCTACATAATTAGCTATATAACCTTCGGGCAAGTTAGCTAATCATTGTAAGCCTTCATTTCCTTTTCTATAAAATGGTGATTATAATAGTACCTACCACATAAGAAAGCATTTAGTTATGCAAATAAAATTACATAATATACATTCAAAGAACTTAGCACAGAGCCAGGTATGAGGCAGACACTCAGTTAATCTTACCTGCCTTGACCAAGTCCTCCTGAGAGTAGAGATTTCCTCAGCAGCATTCCTGTTGCATTTTAGTAATTCAGATTACCGACACCTAAGAAATGCAAATATTAAAGTCCTCAGGCATTGAAAACTTTAAAATTATCTGGGATAGGAACAAACAGCAAAAGGGAAGCATAATTCATAAAGTTTCAACACGATTCAATTAAAATATCCAAGCTTCAATACAACTATCATCTTTAGTACGGCGTTCCATCTCACTTTTCATCTCCCTGAAAGCATTGCATAGCTATACCGGATTGACCTCATAAACTGCTTTTGGGAAACAGGTCCCAGCCTGCTTTTTACCATCCCAAGAAATATCCTTCTAATGAGCCAACAATAAATATTACCAGTTATTTGCTTCTGGTACGTATGAAACCGCACAGTGATAGCACATTGTGGAGGTACAGAGAGGGTTTGAGGGGAGAGAACATGACCGTTCTCACTTTTAGAGAAACCCGGTCTTCCTGCTCTTCGAATGAACTTCAGTAGGGAATAAATTGAGGCAAAGAACGTCTCTAGAGCCAGCATGAAGATACTTTTCTCTCAGCTCCTCCACCAAGGTTGAGGCCAGGCGGTTACAGTTAAACTTATTCATGCCAAAATTTCAAGCTGCACTAGCTGAAAGACGTTAGAAAAACCAGGGTCCACTCCAGGTTTCATTTCTTCTTTTTCTTTCACACTGATTACAATTCGATTTTGTGTGTGTGTCCGGTTATTTAAAAAGATAAAAGAAAAATCAAACGGCAACAAAAAGCAGCCCTCCAGGTGTCCTTTTCCGAGCCCGCGCGGTTAGGTGAGTGAGTGCAGGGCATATCTATAATTCAGCTCGGGAATATTTCCCTTAATAATTAATTAAGCATCACAAAAGGAGGAGGCCCAATAGAGCCCTTGAACAAAGCTGCTGCCCCGAGGACGACAGTGACAGTCCCGACGCCAACCAACCAGCGGAAGGGCGGATTTGCTCCAGCAGTCCAGGCATAGCGCTGCCACTGCCTGCTTGGTCCATCAGGCGAGCTGGGAGAGGTGTCTAGGGAGACCCCGTCGCCACGTGGGCTTCTGGTTATTTGTGTGTGTGTGTGTGTGTGTGTGTGTGTGTGCGCGCGCGCGCGCGCGCGCTCGCGTGTGTGGGAGTGGGGGTGGGGGGGGGCGGATGGACAGCAAAACCCTTTTTTTTTTTCCTTTTTAATGGAGATGGGCAGTGGGAGAGATCACTAAGATAGAGACCTCCCGGGAGCCAAACCTCTCGCCCGGTTGATTCTGGCAAGCCTGAGACAGGCAAGCTGTCTACTTTCCTGTTTTGATGTGGTCCGAAGAAATAAACAAGAAACAAGGAGAGACCCTTCCTTAAACTGTAACTCCAGCCAATTAGCACGAAAAGCTCAAGAAGCTATTAACCAGAAGTTTCAGCTTTAGGGGACCAGGGACTTGCCTGAGGCCCTGGCATGCGCAGCTAGGTTTAACTTTCAACTCATAGTGACCTTTTCCTTAATTTAATGCAAAAAATCACGCCCAGAGGTGGAGATTTAAGATGCTAATGATACATACGTCCTATGAAGAAGCACGTTAAACCACTATGCATGCACCAGAAAAACTCCACCTCTACATGCCCTGTCTATAGTTCTCCTTATTTCCCCTTACGGAGAGGCCCGTAAAAGAAACCCACACCCTGACTTCGAGGAACAGCCCACTTTTTTTTTTCTTGGTGTTAGCTCCCTTGTGCGCACAAGCTTTAATTAAAAGAAAGAAAGAAAGAAAACCAAAAAACTTGCTTTTTGCTGCGATCTCCCTTGATTTCTATCCTGAAGGATCCAAAGAGCCCTCAGGGAGTCGATATCAGAGCCGCATTTGTTTGTGCAGCAACAGGTTGGCTGCGGGATCTTCCCCCGCCTTCCAAAGCCCTCAGCCCCTGGCCCACCCTGCAACTTACTCATCTCTCCAACCCTCCTCCCCTAGGACTGCTGCCTCCTGTGCGCAGCCCCTAGCCTGGGCCTGATTCCAATTTCTGTAACATTCCCCTGCCCGGGGTTGAATACAGGTTGAAAGTCGGTCTCCTCTGCGCCCCGGAGGCCCAACCCCGGCGCTGAAGCCGCCCAACTCCTGTGTGCAAGGGAGGCGGAGACTGAGGGATCTGGGCGCGCTGGCAGGCACAGGAGGGCTCCCCGCCCGTGGCCTCGCCGGAGATGCACCCGGCTCCCAACCCAACAAACCCGCTTTGGGAGGGGGTGGGGTGGGGAGAAGAAGACGGGGCTCGGGGCTCGAGGGGAGATATAGAGAAAGCAAGTTAGGGAGAGGAGAAGATGTCCCAAAGGACCCCATTTTCGAGACTGCACCTCCCATTGGAGCTCCCCGCTCCCAAGCCCTCTGGGGACTCCCGCGCTGCCGTCGAAACCCCTATTCCGGCCCCAACGGGGACACTTCTCCAGGATTTGCTCCTCGCCTCTGGGGACCACAGCCAAAGACTCCTGGAATCGATCCCAGATCCTGGGAGTCGGGGGGCCAAGGCGGGGTGCGGGGAGTCTCGGCGTCGTGACTGCGCCCCCCCCCCGCCGCGCCTGGAGGCGCCCCTGGCGACCGTCGCGAACGCCACACCCTCGGTTCGGCCCTGGCCCCGCCCCCGCCCAGCGCGCGTTCGCGGCCAGGGGAGGCGTGTGCTGCTCCCGCAGCCAGCGAGAGCGAGAGAGGGATGGATGTTGGAGGAGGAATTCGGGCTTAACAAGTGATCGCTGCTGTCTAGGATTTTGTTTCTTTTCGGGGGAACCTTGACTTCCTTTCCCAGGCAATCCCTCCTGTGCTGAACTCCAGAGGAACCAGGAGTCTTGGGGTCTTCTCTGGGGCAGCCCCAACCCCCACCCCCAGGCTCCAGCCGCGAGGACTCTGTGCACCCCCCGGGCCAGGCAACAGAACTTGTTCTGTGGATATTTGGAGCCTCCACCTGCCAAACCCGAGTGATTCCTTTTACCACCGCCCCCCCGCCCCACAAGATCATTCTTCCCCTCCTCCAGCTGTTGCAGCTTGAGGGGGAAAAACAAGCCAGCCGGTGGATTTTCTTTATTTTTATTTTTCGCCCCGCCGGGGAACGGTAAGTATGATACCTTTTTTTTTTTTTCGATCTTTTCTCCACCCTCTTCTTTTGGCTGTTAAGAAACAGTGGACATTTGAGGGATAAATAATATTGGGAATGTGACAGAAGGGCATGAATGGAAGGCGGTTAAAAATAAACCAGGAGGTGGGAGAAGGGAGGTGCGGATGCTGCGCGGCGCTCCGGGGGGCCAACAGTTGTTATTTTCCCAACCCCGGGGATGCGGTGAGTGCGCCCTGCTTAACGTGCTGGAGCGGGAACCGAGGTCTGGAGGCGAAGGCGCGATTAAAGATGTCGTTTCCCAACGAGAGGGGGGTTAAGATTTAGCATCGTTTCGCCTCCTCCCAGCCGCACCGGTTCCCTTCTTTTGGGAACAGCCGGTGAACGGGTCTAAATTTCTGCCTCTCCCAACGTTTGGATTTGCGTGCATTTTCCGAGCATCTGAGCAACATACATAGGGGCTGCATAAATGGCGTGCGTTGAAGTGTATATTTCTCACGGTGTTGGCTTTTCTGATTCCCTCTCTCAGTTTCTCTCTCTTTCTCTCTCTCTCTCTCTCTCTCTCTCTCTAAGGTTCAGGTACCACCCTGACAGTGACACAGTTGCAGGAATTAGCACTGAGAGAAGAACAGCCTTGTTGTTGGAGGGGTGAGAGGAGGAGGGGCGGGATGCTTGGCTGTTGTTTGGGGGCGCCGGGATTGGGGAATAGGTAGTCTGCAAAATCCTATTAGTTTAATGGTGTTAAAGAAGAAGACAAATTCCTCTGCAAAGATCTCTCTCATAAAGGCTCCTGGGAATTGGCTTGAATAGATTCTCCTAACAAGAGTACCTTGAGAAAGAAGAGGGATTTTAAACCAGTCTGATTTGCTGGGAGGAATGATTTTTCTTTTCTCTTCTTTTCTTTCTCTCTCCCTTTCTTTCTAGATCAGGGATAGTGAAGTAACTAGTAGATGATTAAAAGGAAGGCAATTTGCTACTTGTAGGGTGGAGAGGCAGTTAGGTAAACAAAAACTAATAATCCCAAATAAATAAATAAATATGAAATTATTTGGTGTAGAGCAGAAAGAGGGCAGTTCTAGAACTCCCGAAGAGCTGTTGGTGAATTAGAAGACTCGCGAATTCATGACCTTCTGGGAGTCAGTTGGGTGGGAAGGCAGGTGTGTGTAGTATTCAACTATACAGGAACTTCGGTTACATTGGGGCTTCATTGAAATTATAATTGTTTTGGGGGAGTTGGGGAAGAAACTGAGCAAACTCTCAGGCTATTTGGTCTGTACCAGTCTTGAAAGGATGTTGGCCTGACACTCCACAGTGAATGTCACCCCAGGATGGTTTTGTAAGTAGGGATTTGGAAACTCCTTGAGGGTAAACATTTCAGAGTATGAGATGATGTTAGGAGTCAGGCAAAGGAAGGGAGATGGCATGTGAGATGCCCTCTGTGGTGTATTTTCTAGAGTTTGTGTCACAATCAAATGCCCTTCTTGCCCTAGGAAAATGTGTATGATTGGGAAGGGGTGTATGATTGGGAAGACCTCTGTTTGCCACTTCCATGCTTGTCACTTCATAAAATTCAGTGTGTTTAGGCTTTTAGGCTGACAGGATCAGCAAGGAGCAGCAGGTGGTCAAGAGCTGAATCCTGTTAATGGCTTCAGAAAGCCATTTCTCTTATGCTTTCCAAGTGCTTCCAGTAATAGAAGCTGGTAGATGCCCTGAATTCTGACTATCATCATTCTCTCCAGTTCTCTGGGTTACTCCTTGCATTCTTGGAAGTCCTGTTGAACAGAGTACGTGGAAAAATCAAGAAGAGACAGGAGATTTGGATGGGGGCTTTTACAGGACCTGGCTGAGGAGATGAATTACCTGGATCTTGGGAGAGCAAACTAAGGAAGAAGAAGGGCCAGGAATAACAGGTGACAGAGAGAGCAGATCGGAGATGCAAGGGACATGCAATTCAGAAGTGTGAGATTGTAAATAAAAGTGGGCAGAGAGAGAGAAAGAGAGAGGAGGGGGGATGTTAGGGATGTGGATTTTATTGAAGTGGGGGTAAGTACGATAGGCTAAGAATGAAGTCCACACAAACTGACATTTAAAAAAATAAGGAGATTGTCCCTTGAGCAGAGTGGAGGAGGAACCATTGAGGTGAACATGGAGTGACCGCCAAGGAGAGAAGACGGTTATTAGAGATGTGGAAATTGGCATTAGTTCCTAGTCTGTGGGTGGTAGGGAGTGTTCAGGATTCAAGGGAACAGAAAAACAATGGGGACATGCTGCAGGGAGTCAGGCAGTGCCAACTTAACAAGGACCATTGGTGAGTCTCAGGATGTCCTGTATGTCCTCACATCCCATCTTCCCCTACTTTAGTTTGTGGCCTAAGGACACAAACACTTAGGGCTGTGCAGATAGACAACAAAAACATAGGTTGCTGTCATGTTATTCATAATTGCCAGTGTTTATTGCCATTCATTAGGTAAAAGGCACTGTGATATTCTATCAACATCCATTATCTCTTTTAATCCTTACAAACATGGGATGGGGGAGGTTGTGTTATTATTTGTACTTTATAGATGAGGTGACTGAAGTGCATTCAAGTGGTGCTGTCTGCACAAAGAATAAGAATATTATTTTTTTTTCTGACTTCCCCAGTCCTGAGTCAAGACAGAGAGCAGTAGAAGGGCACTTAATTCAGAAACACTTTATGAGTGGAAATTTTAAAAATTGCCTTGAAATAGATGAATGATGGAAGCAGCTGTAAAGTCACAGCATTATTTTTGTGGAATGAAGAGAGTAACAGTGAGAATTAAGACCTAGCATTGGTGAAGGGGAAGATAGAAGCAAGAGCCATGTGGGCCATGAGTGGAGAGAGGAAAAATAATTGAGTTACCATAAAAATAAACTGAGCTGAAATAATAACTGAAGAAGGAAAGAATGATGTTTAGTGAGTGAGAACAGCCTACCCCATACTCTTGATAATATTGGTGCTTGGTGTGTTACATGACTTTCTTGAAGAAAAGAGAAGGATGTGTATGTGAAGAGAAATGCTCAGTTTTCTCTTTATGATTTGTTTCCTTTTTATTTTTCTCCTATGCTTGTTTCCAATCCTTTTTCAGGTGAAGTGCTTCTTCTGCATGATTTTGGCTGAAGAATGCTCTGCATTTCCTTGATTTCTATGGAGACCTCAGAGCTGGTTTTGCTTCTGCTGACACCTCATCTAGCACCTTCTCTACCTCCCAGGGTCTTTGCCTCTATCTATGGTTTGGCATTGTACCTGGGTCCAGGAAGCCTTTGATGAACTTAAAAGGGGAGCCTGGAGAATCATCCTGATAGACTTTGAGTAGAAATGGCTGGACATACTTCAAACCACATCTTAACATGGTTCGAGCCATCACTAGAAGGCAAGTGCTAACAGTAAAGGCTTATCTGCGTTTTATTTACATTTAATGGACTGAGCATTGGCCAATTTCCATGGCAGAAAAATATATTTCATTTTCTAGGCACAACTTCTGGCTGTCAGACACTTGCTGCCTTTGAATCTTGCAGCATCATCACTAACCACATCCCAGACATATTTCCAAATTTCAACATCTACCCCCAAAACATAGGTGTCTGAGAGACTCCAGCATTTTCGGACTTCTTAGTCTTGAGAGTGCTAGGCTATTTATCTCGACCAGCCAAGCTCTGGAGAGCAATGTTGAATCCCTGAGAAGAGAGAGCATGGGGCGTGCTGATTTAAAAACAGAAAATGCAAAGTTGGACTGAAAATATCCTTAGTCTTCCAAGCAATCTGCTTAAGGGTTCCAAACTTACCTTAATTTGGTGAGAAAAGAAGCTGCCCTATTTTTCTTTCTTCTTCTTCTACAACTGGAACCAGCCATTTCTGAAAACCACCACCATGGAGGTTGCAATGGTGAGTGCGGAGAGCTCAGGGTGCAACAGTCACATGCCTTATGGTTACGCTGCCCAGGCCCGGGCCCGGGAGAGGGAGAGGCTTGCTCACTCCAGGGCAGCTGCAGCAGCTGCTGTTGCAGCGGCCACAGCTGCTGTCGAAGGTAGCGGGGGTTCTGGTGGGGGCTCCCACCACCACCACCAGTCACGTGGGGCCTGTACCTCCCATGACCCTCAGAGCAGCCGGGGTAGTCGGAGGAGGAGGCGACAGCGGTCTGAGAAGAAGAAAGCCCACCACCGGCAGAGCAGCTTCCCTCATTGCTCTGACCTGATGCCCAGTGGCTCTGAGGAGAAGATCCTGAGGGATCTGAGTGAGGAGGAGGAAGATGAGGAGGAGGAGGAAGAGGAGGAAGAAGAGGGAAGGTTTTACTGTAGTGAAGATGACCATGGTGATGAGTGTTCCTACACTGACCTGCTGCCTCAGGATGAGGGCGGTGGCGGCTACAGTTCAGTCCGCTACAGTGACTGTTGTGAACGTGTGGTGATAAACGTGTCAGGCCTACGCTTTGAGACCCAAATGAAAACTCTGGCCCAGTTTCCAGAGACTTTGTTAGGAGACCCTGAAAAGAGGACTCAGTACTTTGACCCTTTGCGCAATGAGTATTTTTTTGACAGGAACCGCCCCAGCTTTGATGCCATCTTGTATTATTATCAATCAGGAGGCCGCCTGAAGAGGCCAGTCAATGTCCCCTTTGATATCTTCACTGAGGAGGTGAAGTTCTATCAGTTGGGGGAGGAGGCCCTGTTGAAGTTTCGGGAGGACGAGGGCTTTGTGAGAGAAGAGGAGGACAGGGCCCTCCCCGAGAATGAATTTAAAAAGCAGATTTGGCTCCTCTTTGAATATCCAGAGAGCTCCAGTCCTGCAAGGGGCATAGCTATTGTGTCCGTCCTGGTCATCTTAATCTCCATTGTCATCTT
The DNA here is from genome assembly GCF_006542625.1 of Nomascus leucogenys. Classification (NCBI taxonomy): domain Eukaryota; kingdom Metazoa; phylum Chordata; class Mammalia; order Primates; family Hylobatidae; genus Nomascus; species Nomascus leucogenys. Next base: position 90,421,535 of record NC_044395.1, on the reverse strand, counting down.
TTGCCTGGAAACCTTGCCTGAGTTTAGGGACGACAGGGATCTCGTCATGGCACTGAGTGCTGGCGGGCATGGTGGGTTGTTGAATGACACTTCAGCACCCCACCTGGAGAACTCAGGGCACACAATATTCAATGACCCCTTCTTCATTGTGGAAACAGTCTGTATTGTATGGTTTTCCTTTGAGTTTGTGGTTCGCTGCTTTGCTTGTCCCAGCCAAGCACTCTTCTTCAAAAACATCATGAACATCATTGACATTGTCTCCATTTTGCCTTACTTCATCACACTGGGCACTGACCTGGCCCAGCAACAGGGAGGTGGCAATGGTCAGCAGCAGCAGGCCATGTCCTTTGCCATCCTCAGAATCATTCGTCTGGTCCGAGTATTCCGGATCTTCAAACTCTCCAGGCACTCCAAAGGCCTGCAGATCCTGGGCCATACCCTCAGAGCCAGCATGCGGGAACTGGGCCTTCTGATCTTCTTCCTCTTCATTGGGGTCATCCTCTTTTCCAGCGCTGTGTATTTTGCAGAGGCAGATGAACCTACTACCCATTTCCAAAGCATCCCAGATGCATTTTGGTGGGCTGTGGTGACCATGACAACTGTGGGCTATGGGGACATGAAGCCCATCACTGTGGGGGGCAAGATTGTCGGGTCCCTGTGTGCCATTGCTGGTGTCTTAACCATTGCTTTGCCAGTGCCAGTGATTGTCTCTAACTTCAACTATTTCTACCACAGAGAGACTGAAAATGAGGAACAGACACAGCTAACACAGAATGCAGTCAGTTGCCCATACCTCCCCTCTAATTTGCTCAAGAAATTTCGGAGCTCCACTTCTTCTTCCCTGGGGGACAAGTCAGAGTATCTAGAGATGGAAGAAGGAGTTAAGGAATCTCTGTGTGCAAAGGAGAAGTGTCAGGGAAAGGGGGATGACAGTGAGACAGATAAAAACAACTGTTCTAATGCAAAGGCTGTGGAGACTGATGTGTGAATCTCTTTCTCCACCTGCCACTGCTCCCCCCTCAGCATCTCCAAATATATTTATGCATAGAGAGTGCAGTTATGAAAATGAAATATGCAAATGATCCAATGCATACAGTAGTACACTATTTAATGGTTATACATGGCATAATTGTTACTAAACTTGTATTACATATCAAATAAATGATACATCTTGGAGAAGAGGGAGGAATAGGAGCAAATGTATCTTTATATTTTTATTAGAATGCAAGAATTTTGCACATTAACTGGAAAAGATGTTAACAGTAAAGATGGAGAGAGAGTGTGTGTGTGTGTGCGCGTATGTGTGTGTGTGTGAAGTAAATTGTCAATGTTAGTAATTGTGCGGTGATGGGAAAAGTTGGCATTTTGAAGTATTTACTATGTAAGAACTAATGAATTTGAGAAGTCACTTATCAGTGCTTTAACAGCATATCATATGTCTTTGGATTCTGTAGTTGTTTTTTAAAAATTGTAAGAAATACTGTGTAGAGAAAAAAGAAAGTAAATTATTTAATAGAATATAGGTCACAATTTTATCTTGGATTTAATTAAAATTTATTTTTAACTGGAAATTAACTTTTAAAACGGCTGCAAGGGCCTTTAGAAATTGATTATATTTTGTTATTAATTTTGGGAAGATTTAACAGCAAATGTCTAACATTATAGAATAAGTGAAATTGGAGAATATGTAATAAGTTTTGTTTGCAGGTAACAGGACTGGATTTTTTTTTTCTTTGCACTACTTTATATGCTGGAGATTGAGAGAGACTTCATACTGTGAATGTTTACTAATGTAACAGTTCAATGACAATCATTGGAAGAATGATTTCTTTAGTCTTATTTTATTGTTTACTTTTCATTGTTTGAGACTAATGACCATGCAGATAATATCACAGGATTCTCTCCTCTTTTAAAATCTACATAACTGATTGACAAAGGAATTATGAAGTAAAATTTAGCAACTGAATCTTTTGAAATTGGTCTGTTACAATGATGCTTCTGAAATCATACTATTTTATATATTCTTCTGCCTTTTAACTCCAGAATAATTTAACCAAAGTTAATGCATGCACTGAAAGAATTCTTGAAGAAGTAAGATGCCAAGCAGCTACAGTGATTATGGCTTAAAATTTTTCTATTAAATGTGAAACATAAACGCTAGATTTATTAAGTTTATTTTTTTTGTGCAGTTATATAAGAACAGAATTTGGGGATTAATCTCTGATTTTAACATTATATTTGCTAAAATGGATATAAGGAAGAATTGTGTCAAACATTAGGTTTCAACATCGCCATCATTATCATCTTTATTAAAGCAATTTATGACACATATAACTGCATTTAACTCATGACAAGCATTCTAGAATGTGAGATAACAACTAGCGATCAGCCTTGCACTATGAAATCATGAGGTATAGGTTAGAAAACTCAGAATGCATAAGAGGCCTTATTATACAATATTTAACTTCTGTTCTTTATAAAATAATTGTCTTGAGCTCTGGTTGGGGACGGGGGAAAAAACAAAACAAACAACACTGCATACACTATATCGGCACATAGTGAACTCTGGTAACTGTGAGCTAAAAGCAAACAAACAAACAAACAAACTGACCTAGAATAGCCTTTCTCAAGCTTTTTAAATTCCAGTCCATCATTTCATAATTGCATAAATCCTACCTCTCCTTTAATGGTATTTGAAATTCAAAGTACATTCAACATTAGGGTTAAAAGTAAAACTGCACCCCCTCTCCACTCTTTCCCCACCACTTGTAGAGAAATACTTTTCTAGAACACCTTTTAGAGAATGAAAACAGCAAGCAGGGCTTTTGATTGAATGTGAAGAACAAAGATCAACAGAAGACAATAGAGAATGATACAACAAGAAAATGCCATCTTACAATAAGATTTCAAAGATAATGTTTTAATACATGTTAGATTTGGGGCAAAAATGTAACAAGCATTAGACAATGGGGGTAAGGCTATTTGGACAGGCTATAATTCATTTGGAAAAGTCACTTAACATCTCTGCACCCAAATTTCATTATTGGTAAAAAAGAGGGCAAATGAAGCATGTTACATTACAGAGTTATGCAAAACAAATGAGAACATGCGAAAACTCTGAAATGTTGAGTTCCATACAAATGCCTGATGTTATGTCTAAATTGTTTAATCTTCCTCTGGGAGAAAAAGGGATTTAGAATGCACAAGCATACATCTACTTTATTAGGATATTGTAAACACTATGAGTAATTGCTTTAACTCTGCAGTCCTTACAAGAAGTTGATGTGCAGATACAAGAGAGTCTATTGCTGATAGATTCAGGGATGTTATGGTATAGAAATTTGACTCTGTGAACAACAGACCATGTATCTTACAATATAGCCAACTAGGTCAGATTATATCTTAAAATAATTTAAGGGCTAGTTAGTATATAAGGGATGTTTATTGAACTTTCTATGACAGCAATGACAACGATTTGGCTATGTTTGGAAGGGAAATGTACTGTATTTCATTGTTTCTATAATACCTGCTTTTAAATCTGAAAGTTATATTAAATTTGATTGACAAAACACATTATATTGACAATTCTGAGAATCCAGGAAATGTAGTCATTTGGGGCTTACCTTTATTTCACATGACTGTTTTTTTCTTTTTCTTTCTTTTTTTTTTTTTGGATAAGAAGGTCAAGAAGTGACAGACATGAGCTTTCAAACCAAATATTATTAGGTTATCATTACTAAGCTCATTGTTTCTTTCCCCCTGCAAGATGCATTTATTTTAGAGTATCTAGATCTTGATCCCACACTGAGAAGGAAGCTTTTAAGCCCTCAAGATTTGTATGGGGGTACTTCTGTATGGAACACTTCTCTTACAAGATAATTCATGAATTCAGTACATCCAGTACAGTTGTGAATTCATAACATTTTTCCAGTTGAAACTAGTCAAAGTGCTTTAGAACCATTTGTAAAGAATTTATACTGTTGAATATGCTTTCAGGATGTATTTATAACTAATTTAGGAAACTGTATCTTAAAGGCCACTATACACATTTGGTTGTAAGATAAAAGGGAAGTGACCTTCTTTAGAGATCATAATTCTTGGGATCTGGGATCCTTTTATTGCTTTTCAGATGATAATAGATGTTACCAAAAGCACACGATTTGAGGGTCAGCCTAATCAGAGTCTTTTCAAGGGAAGATGCATTGTTCTCTCTTGCAAATGATTGGAAAGGAAACAGGCATAACAGTTATGGGGAAGAAAGAAGGAATAAATAGTCCTTTTGATTTCTGTGAAAGGGAGTCAGTGGGTGCTAGAGGAATGACAGCTGGTCAAGGGAGTCAAGAAAGCTGGCTTGTTAATCGTGGGCAAATCGTTTTATCTCCTTGATCCTCGGGAGTGTGTGTATGTTTGTGTGTGTGTGTGTATCTAACACGGGGATATTGGGCTACATTATTACTTGGTTCCTTTTAGTACCACAATTCTACTGTGGAGTAAAAGAAATATCGGACTAGCTTCATATTTTCTAAGTACCATTCCAGTCGTATCAGCTTGGATTTTTTTAGTAAGTAATAGGAGCAAAAATAAATAAATAAAAACAAAAATCTCACTGTTAGGTTAACCGCAGAACAGGTGTTTGAGTTTTTTCGAATGTAGACTAAGCTGAATGAATAGGATGTATTTTGAGCTGTTGTTGTTCTAACAACTTCTAAAGGGAAGGGATTCATTTAACGAAAAATAACTCTTCAGTCCTCAGTTGAATACATATGGTGAAAATTGGTAAGTAAACATTTTGATGTCTTGCTTTGTTATCGTGCAGTCTTGTCACTAAACAGCATTTTGACCTGTGCTGGGGAACTCATTTTATGCTTAAACACACGTAGTGTTTCCCAAGTGCTACTGCATGCTTTGTCAAGTTTGTTTTAAACAGGATCACAGAAGCTTCCTGAAATTTTTTTCATTAAGCATGTGTTGAAATAGAACCCAATATATGAATAAGAAAGATGTAAAGAAAATACTCTGAACTAAGATACATATTTTCCCATTTTAAAAAAGTCAATATTAACCAATGGAAAATTATTTTTAATCACATTGGAATCACAAACAGTAGCCCCTCTACCTTCCAACAAATCAGAAATGGTGTTCTTCGTTGTTGTTAATTTTCAGGGTTTGGATGAGCCTTTAGTACTAACATTGCAGCTATTGCTAGGGAAAGTAAGAAATATACCTAGATTCACTTCACATTTTTAAAATGAACCTGTGGTGATGTGCTCATGTGCAGGAAACAAAGTGTAACATCCTTCTTTATGTGTGTGTATGTGTTTTTATTGATACAGTTTAAAATGATTACGGGGTGTCATTCAGTGACAAAAGGGCCTGTTCCAGGAAATCTCCGTGACCCAAAAGTCACTCTGAATTCTTCAAGAGACATTTGATGTGGATATAAGGTACCTTTTGGTTTTCCTGCCTGTAAAGAAACTTGACTTTAGGCAAAGGATCTTCCACACCAATGTAGCCATTGCAGGTCAGAAGACAGTGCTACTTTCTAGTATGGAAATCAGTATTCTTATTTGAGGAGAAGGTTGTTGGAGTGGTTGTGTTCAATATTGAATGAAGCAGAGCTATTTTTTTTTGTAATAAATGGGAATATGTACTTCTGAAAAGTAAATTAAGATTAGGACTGTGATATGAGTTTTATTTCTGGCTTGGTTTTGTTTCCATAGCAGTCCCAATTTCTCACAGTAGCTTCTTCATGAAAGTATGCTAATACATATCAGACCAAATGGCCCCATTTGAGGTTTAGAAAATATGGTCATCTTATTTATGGATAAATAAATTAATCCCAGGGCATAAGTTGGTTGCTTAAAAACATGGCACATATTTAATGAGCGGTGGCTCTAAGTGAGATTCAAGCATCCCCCTTTCAGGCCTGTGGGATGGGAATAAATGTATGAGGCAAATAATGTGCTCAATATAAAGTTGTGCTGTCATCTTGAAAAGCATATTCCCAGATTCACTGGAGGTAGTGTTGCTGACTTAAGGTTCAGCTTTTGGTCCATTTGTTGTCATTGGTGTCTTGGAAGGAGATTTTGCATCCAGGGTGCCAGGAGCTAAATGATTTTGTTAGTTGATCCACAAATAGTCCATCCTTGCTTCCTACCTGCAAGCAATCTGTTTTGTAGGTTATCCATAGTTGGTTTCTCACCTGAGGCTGGCTTTACTCAGGCTCAGAAGCCTATTGTCTTGTGTTAAACAACCAGTCCAGAAAAGGTAAAATTATAAAAAGATAAAACAATCCAGTACAAAGAAACAACAAAAACACTAGAACTAGAAAGCCAAGCAAAACCTAAGTGGGAAGCCAAATCTGTTGTTCAAACGGTTACATATGCTAGAACTAATTATGCAGGATTTTGGGGTAACATTGGTCCTGCCTCTTCACCATTAGCAGAAATAACCAAGAAGTGACTGTTGTGATGGAGGACATAAAGCAGAAATAACCTGCCCCATGAATATATAGATCAACATTTTCTGTGAAAATGATAGAAATGCCAACCTACCTTAGCAGTGGTTTTAATAGTAACTATTAGAAATGACTAATAAATATGAAAGATATGCTGGTGTTTTTTCCAGTTATTAGTATTATGTGGGAATGTACTTGGATTGTTTCTCATGATTCCGTACACCAAGGGCTATTTCAAAGTCAAAGAGCATGAAGGCATTTTTATCCACAGCTACTTAAGCTATTGGCTGTTGAGGGGCCAGTTACCTCTTAAATCAATCAAAACAGTTAAATAAATAGTCCCTGTGGATATCAACAAAAGCTGTGCCAGTGCTAAGTCTAAGAATTATATTTGTTTCAAAATAATTATATGAATATATAATATATTCATATGTTCACATACCTTATGTATTTTATATTCTGCCAACAAATATAAGCAAAATGAATGATCTGAGGTATTGGAAGAGACTTCTCAAAGTGAAGTAAAAATGTATAATTCCCATTAGTAGGCAAATGCATGTATTTTGGAGAAATGGTGAGGCTGGAGGATTAAAAAACCTTTCTTTACACTTTTGTGCCCCATAACCACAATAATACTAGTCCTAAGCTCTGAGACATTCCATAAAGGTATATAGAGTTTCATTCCCAGAAGAAAGGGTTAATTTTTATGCTGTATGGAACACTGCAAAATGTTGATTTTATTTTTTTAATGCACATTATTCTCATTATATAAAGGATGCATATAGCATGGAAACTAGACCATATGACCTGTAGAACTACTGTGTGCTCTTTAGAAATAGAATTACTAGAAGCCATTATCTTTCTGTATTTTTTTGTGGTAGCTTTTTTTGATGTAAATTACTTAATTCTCTCAGGTTCAATTACAGCATTAAAAGTTTCAGGTTATTGTTGTTTTTGGTGAATGTTCCAATACATTTCTTAGGCTCTGAGGGCACACAAACAACCATTCAGTAGTTGGAAAATACCATATCTCTTGGAGACTAAGGCGATATTACCTGAACTCTCTCTATGATAGCAGCCACATTAGTTAACATGGAGGATGTATGTTTTTCTATTTATAAACTTAATGCACTCGTACCTGAATAGAATGATGATTTCCCTAAAGAACCCTAACGGTGTTGATAGCACCTGAGTGAGCCTTTTTTTCCTCCTGTTAATTGGTAGGGATCATGATCCAAATGAGGCTTTCATTTGCTATCAGGCAGAGAAGGAAATAATTAATGAAGCGCCCACTGGACTGAAATCTATCAACAGGTGATGGAATCTCTAGGGAATGCGTTAGGATTTTTATTTATTTACTTGTCATTCCTAGTTGGTGTCATTATGGCATGACTGTTGGGGAAAGATATTAATTTTAGGATGATTTACCTAATACTAAAATGACTTGATAAAAAACAATTCGAAATTATAAGCATTGCACTATCTTATTAGCTTTAGGAATATCTCCAGTTAAAAATTTTAAGAAATTAATATGAGATTTGGAGATTGCAATAGTTATTTGGAGAGAGGTGTATCCAAAGAATAATGACTCAGTGATTCAGATTTATTGAGAAATCTGAGTTTTATAAGCTTTGCAAGAGATTCAAAAAGTCTCTTTCAAAAATTTTGCTGCAACCCCGTCAGATTTCAGAAATTCAAGAATTCCTCTTGAGAGGAAAATGGTACCTCTTTTTCTTCTTTTGTGTGTGTCTTTTTCACATTCATGATTAAATTGGTGGATTTTATATAATCATTATCTTCTAGCAAATTAAGTGAAAGACTTGGCTACAGATTGATTAGAGGATGACAAGATTGTCTAATAGTCTTTCTTTGCAACATTTGCTGTTGATCAGTTTAGAAGCTGATTTCAGTATATGTGAATTACAACACAGAGAAATGGCTATGTACTATATTAGAATCTAAGTGACAAAGCGAGAATATTAGGAATAGGATTTACTTTTGAGTTCCTAGAACTGTTATTAGAGCTCTTGACCCATGTTCTCCAGATCTGATCTAGCCAATGAGAATTTAGGAAACTCCTTTTTTTTTTTTTTTTTTTCCCTAGAGCAGCGACAAGATATAAACAGGATCAGTGTCAATTGGGAGATAGGAACAGGAGCAGGGAGGAGGGCAAGGGACGAGGAGTTATGCCTAAATGAAATCACTAATTTGATGGTGAAAATAGCTAGGTCAGTCTAAAAACTGCTTCATTTTGTCGTGCTAACTATTAATTTTTGTTAACCCAAAGAATCCAGGAAAGTGAATTGATCTCTTAGAGTAAGCATATATGTGTATATGTCCGAATATTCCCTTTGCTCCTCGTCTTCGAGGGCACTCACATACAAAACCATAAAACTGCTGCTGGGAGTTAAAACTGTATGTCTCATTAAGGATAAGATTCACCTTTCCCTTCAGAGTAAGGGACTCATGTCTTTAGGAGATTACCACTTGGACATTTACGTTTCAAAGGGAGAGAATTCTCCCCCTTAATCTAATATAGAATGTCAGCATAGCAGTGCATTCAAGCTAAGACAGAAGTAAGCAACCAGTAGAAGCCCTGGGAATGAATGTCACTAACACAGAGCTGAATGATGTGTTTATGTTGTTTATTGCTGGTGTGCAATTCTTAGAAGAATGGAGAAATCATAAAATTTGTGCAACCTAATTAGAACTCTGCCATCATATGCTCCTTGCTGATTTAGCTGCTGCTGCTGCTGCTGCCGCTGCTTCTTCTCATCTACACGGAAAAGAGGTGTCATTTCACTACTAGAATCCACATACTTCACAGGTTTCAAGGCAGTGTGAGAAACAGTGGAGAAAGAAAGGGTTAGATTCGATAGATAAGGATGAAGCAACATACAGTATTTTAAGGTGTGAATCATCTTGTGACACAAGACTATTTTTACTCAAGGGACTAAGCAGAATCTTTGGATGGGAGAAGCTCTGTTCAAGAATTACCATTTCCTTTTTGTATGTCTATAGTATCACTATTAGAGATCAGTCTAGTCTAGCAAGGGGATAAATTCTTCCGTCATTGCTAAAACAAGCTGAAAATTACATGCTGAAACATTTTTTTCCTTATTTCGGTTAAGAAAAATTGTAGTTGTTTTATAAGCTTTGCAAGAGAGATTCAAAAAGTCTCTTAACTGTCAAAATTTTGCTCCAACCCTGTCAGATTCAGAAAGAAATTCAAGGTAGGGGAGCCTAATAGAACTTCAGACCAAATATAAACTTGTTCAAAGTAAGGTATCCAGGGATCTCCTTCCAGTTTCTTCCCCCATTCCCCCATGTTAAGTTTTTCTCTTCTTTCCTTTTAACTGCAGATCTAGACATGTCAAATGTTTGCTTTTCTCACTTTCCCTCCAGCCTATCTCATCCCATTCACCTTTGCATCAACAAAAGCCCAGATCAGGAAGCCTTTTGCAGTCCCTGTTTGCAGATTTCTCAGGGAGAGTTTTTATGTGTGATTTGGGTAGACATCTTCCCATTTTATAAATCAGGTCATGCCAGTGCATATCCAGAAAGCTTCTACAACCACCTGCAATGTGAGTCTGTTATGTTCTGTTGTTATGTTAGCTATTTTCTGCCTATTACTGAACAGCTGGGATTTTAGAAACAGCTGGATGATTAGTTGTGTTTTTTCCATTTTTTCACCCAGATGCTTTATTACTGTGTAGAAACAACCCCAATGTGGAACAACCTGGGAGTATAATAGCGAAAATCTGCTCTGATGCAACTGTTGTTATTAGGAGTTGAATCAAGCAAATTACAGGCAAACAGTTTTGACTATTGTCTGCTTTACAAACATGTTTGACACAGCATTCTCATTTCCATTTCTAGGCAAAATGATTTGATTTAGCAACTTTAAAATGCCTCTTCCATTATTCCTTAGGCTATCGAAGCCATGCTTTGGCTGTTACGTTTATTTGCTTAAGGGGAGATGTCTACACACAATGAGGCATCACCGGAGTTTTCCATTCACTGCTGGCAAGAGGAGTTGACAGAGGCAGGCAAGTGACACTCCTCACACTCGCCACAGTATTTTTAGGTTGGTGCCTTTGTGGCTGACTTCAGCCCTGATGGGATGGATTGACGTTCAAAGACAATGAAATATTTTATTATGAGGATTTGCAGATCTATAAAACTGGATGGTATTGTGAAAGTGACAAATTTAATTCAGGTGCTGTTAGTTGGTTCCTTACCCGGGGCTAAAATTAGAATAAAAAAGATGGGTAGACGCTTTTTCCTTTTCTAATTATTCTTTCAACAGATGTTTGTTAAGCTTATCCTAGCTGGCTAGGCTGTGTCATGTACCCAATCTCTAGATGTACTAAGATTTCAGAGAATCACAGTTCATGTAAGGATTTTTTGAGATATATATTCATTTTTCTAAATAGCAGGATTCTTGTTGATTATTGTGATTCCATTTTCCCCCTTTAGAATCTATATGTGTGGCTAGGTCTAGTTTCTCCTTGGGGAGTGAATTGCCAGGCATCATGCTTTAATAATACTTCCTTTTTATAAGTTCTATCTTGTTTCTGTTATGTACTTCATTTTCTGTAATAGCTTCTGTATAAACTGCAGAGTAAATGAGCCTGAATCCAACTTGCCAATTTTTTATGATTCTTGCATGAGCAAAAACAATACTCAGTGTTTTCAAATAGCAGAGGTGATTATATGAACCATATTTACTCCTTTTCATTCCTGTAATGTATTTCTTCTATTCAATAACATGTGATTAAACTATAACTCAAAGAAAGAAGCAGATTTAACTGAAATATTAAACGTTTGTAAAGCAATAAACAATCTTTTTTTAAATTTCAAAGTAATTTGCTATGACCATGGTTCTTCTTTCCACACAGAAACATTTTTTTCTTTTAATAATAACCATCTGTATCTTTCTATTTGGGAAAGATATGAGTGCCATTGATGGTTCCTTTACAAATTCTGGCTTGAATAAAAACCTGAGTTTATTTCTTCGATGCATGTGGAAAGGTTTGTTCTTTTTGTGGATATTCCTACTACCTAGGCAAACCAGATGGAATTGCATTCATTACTTGGCTAAGTCAGGACAGTTGAGGCCAACTTTAGGGATTTTTCCGAGGTGCCTTCTATCTGCATCGATTGATTTCAAGAGGTGTTTGCTCAGGTTTCCATTTGCTTTCAAGATAATGTCTGATACATTAAGTTAAAGTTAAGGCTTTACCATTTGAAATGCAGTTGTAATAACATTTTTAGCTCTCTCCAACTAGCTTTAATTTCTTAAGAACAACTTGAACTTCTATGAAACGTATTTTGAAAACCACCTTGTTTGTTTTCTGAGTGTTTCAGTACTTATATTAGAGCCCCTGGCTTTTAGTCTTCATTCAAGCCAAACAACCATTATCTTTAATTGAAGCTGCTTCTACTGGAAGCCAAAACAATTGGTGGAGTCACTGAAGAAAAGAAAAAAAAAAAAGCCAAGATGATTGTCTGGCATTGTGAAGCCATTGATTCAATTCTGCTTCATTAAAGCCATTAGAGGCAAACAGATCCTGGATTCTCTTTAACTTTGGGCATTTTTCAATTGCTATCTATTCTGTCAAGGAAATACCTTTAATTGTAAAACCATTGTCTTGTGGGATATTTAGTTTTACTTCAGCAAACTGCAACTATTTCTTCTGCTTTAGAAATGTGACATTCTGTATATTAAAAATGCAAATGAAACCATGATTTTTCTATCTTAAAATGAAGAATTTTTTTCCTTCACATTTCTTCATGAAATGTATTTGCAAACTTGAAAATGTATGTTAGCCTAAATTAGCTGACACATAGTTAATATTTGAAGATTTTTAGACAAATAACTGAGTTGCTCATTATTACTATATGAAGAAGGAAATGACTTACAATTTTTTTACACACTGGAAATTGAAAATGGAAGGCCATATATTTATTTACATTTTCTGAAAGAGACCAAAGGTCATATATTTATTTAGATTTTCTAATGGATCCTAAAATGTTCTGTGTGATTCATTCAGAAGTTCTTCAATGGATGTCAAATACATTTGAACTATGTCAGTCAAAGGGTACAAAGGCTCAGATGGGAGGAATGAGTTTGACTTTCTTTGAGATTAATTCCACAGCATGGTGAATATAGCTAATATTTGAATACTGCACATTTCAGTAACGCTAAGAGAATAAATTTCATATGTTCTTATCACAAAAATGTTAAATATTCTAGGTAATGGACAGGTTAATTAGCTTGATTTAATCATTGTATTAAAAAATCTTAAAATTTCTTTATATTCCTTAAATATATACAACTATAATTTGTCAGTATATAATAAAAATTAGAATTTTCTACACCTAACTAGAAATGTAATTTAGAAATGTGATATTATATTGTATAGATCACATTTCTGATATTTAAAATACATTTTATATTATGTAATATTACCCTATTACATGCCTGTTTTTTGTTTTTTAGCATACTAAATAGCTTAACAAGCTATGCGTGAATGTTGTGAAAATAATTTGACAGTTTTAAAGTCTATATCCCTAAAAGATCAGTTATATTTTCAGAAGAAAATACCTTTTTATGTTCTTGTTTGAATAATAAAAGTTAAATATCGTTAACCTTGATTTTAGATCGTAATCTTATAATTTGGCCTTACGTTTTTCTTTTTCTGTAGTCAAATGGATGGTTCACATGGCACTAATTATTAATTACTTCTATTAGGAACATTAACATTTACATTAAAAATAGGAGGAATAATTTGTACAGATTGACCCTTGAGATATTAACACATAAGACAAAATTCCTCTTTTCACTGGCTATTTAGAGCAATTTTTCAGTAATCATGTTTTTTTGTCTTTTAAAAGTTTCAAGCACATTATTTCACTATTTATTGCAGCCTGGTCATACTATTTATCAAAACCTGATTGCTGTGGAGAAGTAAACCTGTTGCTCGCCATAGAATAGTATTAAAAGCATTTTACAGTAAAACTTTTGCCAGAAAGATGGTTCCATTGCAAGTATTCAAGGAGAGTATTACAGACCACCCCAGGGTATATAATGGAAAGTACAGACATCTTAAGTGATTCAATTTCATAAAAAAAGTCTAGGTTCTTAGCAAGCTGAATGATGCCATAGCTCCGTCTTTTAAACCATGCTAGTTGCCAGCTGTTAATTAGTAGTGTATGGTCAAATAAAAAATTGGGGATGAAGTACATCAGTATAGAGGTTTTGCTGTTAAAAAAAAGAATTTTTTATTTTATTTTTTGCTATTCATCCAAGAAAGTCCTAATTATAGGTAATTCTTGGTATTCTAACTAACAGATAACAAGTACAAGAAGTTCAAAGCTGGATTAATCATGAATAAGGAAAATTTGCCTTTTATGTATTTGTGCCAGAGGCTGTACAACAAACCTATTATCTTATAATTTTTATCATTAGCCTGCTAATATCAGCATATTTTAATAATTTGTTAATTTTCAGGGATGCCTAGGAGGTAAATGCAGCTAGCTAAGAGTTAGCTGATGGACAGACATGGTCAGAGAAGTTTCCCATCATCCATGACTACTAGTTTTATGAACATAATTGTGCTTAAAGCTTTTGTCATATTTCTGTTTTTTGTCAGATTCTCAGAGAAGAAAGGTATAGACAGTTGCAATTTTTTTTCCTATTCTCTTTTCGAAATGGAGATCATGTAGCAATGGAGTGTTTGGAAGAAGCAGTTGTCTGTTTTTGTAGTCTTGGCCACGTATGTTGTTGGTACAATTCAAGACATTCATTCTTTGGTGGATAAAGTGCTTAATGAATGCTCCTTATCTCTGTGAAGTATTTTAAAAGAGACTCATATACAACCAAAAAAAAAAGAGTCTTCAATTTTATTCATGCTAGTGGAAAATAAGCTTCATCCTTAGCCAGGCTTAGGCTACTTAAGGACATTGGAGACTCAAGGGGATGGGATGTGCTCCACGCATTCCAGCAATTTGTAAGATGCTCTGGGTGTATTCCAATTGTGTCTTTATATTGATGAAGCTGACCAAATTATTTACCATGGCTTTTGTGGAGGCTGTGCAATTGTTTATATATATTTTAAAAAGTGCTAATTGAAATATGTTTATCTCATGATATTGATATAAGGTAATATATAGTAATATAGTGATTACATGTAGCCATGACAGCATGGGATTACAATGAAAAAGAGTAACAACTCTTGTAATTAAGGCCCAAGAAGTTATATTAAATATTTTTTTACTATAACATTACTATATTGTGTTTTTAGTATGTAAAATAGAGACAAGAGGAAAAAAATGTGTTTAGTTATCCGAATTTTCTCCAGCTCCGTTTTCGCTATGCATCTTTATCCCACCTCTTTATAATTGTAACATACAGTGTTCAGATACAACATTGACTTGTATCTGAGGAGGATACATTCCAGGACCCCCAGTGGATCCCTGAAACTGCAGATAGTACTGAACTTTCTATATGTTTTTGTCCTATGCATACAACCTATGATAAATTAGACACAGTAAGAGATTAACAACTATAGCTAATAATAAAATAGAACAATTATAACAGTATAGTGTAATAAAAGTTATGAGAATGTGGTCTTTGTCTCTCAGAATATCTTATTGAATGGTACTTGCCTATTTTTGGACCACAGTTGACCACAGTAACTGAAAGAAGCCACCAAAAGTGAAACTGAGGTTAAGGGGAGATTGCTGTATTAATAATCTAGGTTTGAATTGTGTTTTTCTCCAAGCATAGTATCACTGCCTTTTTCTGGTAGGTACATCATTTGCTACATTGCTTTTGTGGATGCTGTGCGATTGCTTTCAGATTTTTAAAAAAGCACTATTGAAGTATGTTTATCTCATGATAGTAATAAAATGTAATATATAGTAATATAATGATCACATGTAGCTATGATGGCATGGGATCATAAAGTAGAGTTTCAACTCTTGTAATTAAGGCCCAAGAAGTTATTTTAATTTTTTTACTATAATATTACTATATTATGTTTTCAATATGTAAAATAGAAAAAAGAGGAAAAAGAGATATTTTGTTATCCTAATTATCTCTAACTCCTTTTTCCCTATGCATCTTTATTGTACCTCTTTATAATTGCTATGTAGTTAGCAAAACTATTCCTTTTAATAATTGCTATGTAGTTAGTAAAACTGTTGTTATGTAGCTTTTTAATTTTTATTTCATCTTTTTGCTGTGATTTTGTGTCTACATCATATTTTATTCAATTGATGTACATACATTTCTTGGTCATTTCAGTATAATATTTCCCAGATTGCTTTACTTTTTAAAATTATACTGTTATACTATTTAAATCAAACTATGATGAATGTTTTCATAAACATAATTTTTTTTTACTATTCTCTAGGCTATCTTCCCAGAGGAAGTTGTTTTAAATAAAGAGATTTTAATTTTAAATGATATTGCATTATTTTATAATATAATGTAATATATTAATAATAAATCTAGTGGGGCATGAAGAAACTTTTGAAAATTATTTGTTTGCTGTTCTCAGTAGTTGAACTAGCATTAATCATGCAAGTATTATCAATAACGTAATACTTATATGTTGACCTCAGCTTTGCCTATTTATATAGCAAATTGTTTTCGATGCTAAATGTTGCTTGAGCAGCGGATGACAAAGTGGTTCCTATTTGTTTTCTGCTCTTCTATTGCAAGCAGACTCCTGCACCTTTCATTTGGCTCATGGTGATCAGGTTAACTACATGTCTCTATCTCTCCATGTCTTAGGTAAAGGTCTTGCCTTCAGCTCTCTAATCTCTTTTAATTCTACCATCACTCAATTGCTTGATTTGTCCTTGAGAAAACATAATGTCCTGAATTACCTAATCTCTGTATGGTTTGTGAATGGTTTCCTAGTAATTTTATGAAGGGGTACTTAACAACTGGACACTGTTTTTATCTTCAGTTGTTTCTCCTCTTTGTTCTCCTCTTTTTTCTTCAATTTCTTTTCTTTATGTTTCCTGAATTGAATATTGAACTTTTTGCTGACTTGATGATTCAATACTGAGGCACACGTAATAACTGGGAAACCCTCGGCACACTTCTTTCTTAACTACTTGGAATTGGAAGATCTCTTAGAAGAGCTTAAAACTGTTTAGACGAAAGCTTACCGTACTATTTCCTAGTAAGAGAATTGAGCTGCAAAACTCAGTAGTCTCACTGAGTTTTCCAGAGAATAAATATATATTTTTTAGTGTAATTGTTTTTGGAAAAATACAGAGAATAAATATATGTTTTTTATTGTAATTGTTTTTGGAAATAACACAGGTTATTCCTGAGAATAATTCGTGCTCTTGAAGAACAATCTCTATCTTCAACATTTTAATGAAAAAAGGCAGGTGTGGAAGGAGCGAATAATTTTTTTTCTTTCCAATGGCAATTGAAAGCATATTTTCAGCTCCCTTTTCCAGAGTTCCTGAAAGATTTCTGGAATCTTTTTAAAACTGTACTTTTTCTGAGCTCTGAGTCTGTAATTCTTTACTATGTTTCTTATTATCTGCTTATCTTTGGGATTGCTGGTTTGGGGGAACTGATCCAATTTGATTACAGTTGTTTCCAATTGTGCCTGGAGCCATCACTTATGCTAGGGAGAGACTGTAAAATAAACAAGTTTCTTTTTCCCTTTTAAAACTTTGAATCAATTTATGGTATCTTGTAGACAGCTTGCCAACTGCATTTGAGAATTCTTGGTATTTTAAACCATGAGATACCTCATGGTATCTTGGGGTCTTAGGGGTCAGCCATTTCAGTGAAGAGGCAGTAAAGCCAGGAGCCAAATCTCAGTTTCTACAACAAATGAGTAAACGAAGAAATTAGAACATTTTAACTAGCTAAATGAGAAAGTTAAGTTACGAATAATGCTTCTATTTTTGAAGCCTCATCAGTTGTGTTTGGGGCTGATTTTTGTGCAGTGGCATAGCAGTTCCAGTTGTTAAATGTTGAAATGCATTTGTATTGGTTAAGTAGTCAGCTGATGCTATGAAGTCCAACAAGTGTCAATTTAGGCTGTGTTCAGCTGGGTGGTTCTTCTTCTGATATAACCAGAGTTCCTGCATATAGCCACAGTCAGCTGGAAGGTCTACTCTTGGCTATTCTTCCCAAGATGGCCTTGAACACATGCCTGGAAATTGATGAAGTGACCAAACCATGTATCTCCAGCGTCCAACAACATAGCTTGGGCTGCTTCACAGGGCAGCTGGGTTCCAAAGGCAGCAAGAGAGGGTAAACATGTTGCAAGTACTTTTCAAGCCCCTGTCTACATCCTGTTTGTTAATGTTCCATTAGCCAAACAAGTTACACAGCCAATTCCAGATTCAAGGAGAGGAGAACTAGATTTCATTTTTTTGATGAGAGAAGCTGTGAAATATTTGTCACCATTTTTCTTCAGCTTACAACAACTTTTTGTGACCATTTTTCTTCTCATGAAGAAAGTAACACAGAACAAATAGTTTAAAGATAGCTATTCTTGTATGGGGAAAGTATGCATGGGAAGAAGATGAAATATTTTAATTTAGCCTGCTTTTCAAACTTTCTTATGCCTGATAAATCTTGGGACATTTATAGACTGTAGGTTATATGTGTTTGTGAAGGTATTGTTTTATAAAATATATTTTAAAATTATTTCTCTCAATTAGGTTTTTCTTTTTAAACTTCTTTCCTTCCTGAACAAATTATAAGTTTCAAGAGATCAAGGATTCACTATTTCTTCTGGTGTTCTTTCCTAGTCTGGGGCCTGCACATTATTGTTATTGGCTAAACTATACGCTCCACTGGCTGTATGTAGACAAGAATTTCACATTAAGCATGATTCTATCATTTTGTTATATTTGCTTGTGATTCCTTGTACTTTTGAGTAATTGTTTAAAACAAGTATTTGAAAAATACAGATCTTTGCGTTAATACATCTCTACTGCCTCTTTGGGCCTTGAATTTTGAGTCAATAACATTGCTTTCTCTGGTGAATTTAAAGCTTATCTTGCATGGAATTTTATTAGGAAATGTGTGTCCAACTTTGGATCTATGTTTTCATTTGTGGAGCGCAGGAATTTCATCGACCAGTAGACTGGTTCTAGTATACTGCTGATGAAACATCTAATAATGCTGTATCATACCCTACAAGCCATTTGGTATATATTAACTGAAGTATCAATCTTATAACAAATTTTTAGGTGATTCCAGAGCATTCATATTGGCTAATTGCTGACATTAATAACAGTTATGTTATACTTGGTACTTCTCTTGCCATGTTCATCACAGATGTGTTGTACTTAGAGGACAAAAAGGCTGGTATTTTTTCTAATATACCTGTGAGGAAATGACTTGAGACTTATGATGTTCTTTCTCCTCCCCATGGTATAAAGTTATTTTTCCAAATGCATTTGATAGTATTATATATTAGCAAATTTTTTAATCAATTTTTCAGGAGCTCTGGAAAACAATTGGTGGAACAGATAGATCCATTTATTTAGAAAGCTTCTTATCATTACCCATAGTCACATAATAATTGTCGCTTCATTATCTCATTTGCTGTGGTTGTATCAACACCTATGTGATTGTTTCTTGTTCCCTGTGGCTCAAAAGTCTAAATTCATTGTTCTTATCCATAAAAGTTTTTGAATGCTTCTTTTGTTATGTTTAAATTTCATACCTGAGGATTGCCTATTTATTTCCAAATAGCTATTAGGTGGCAAAGTCAGTGCTTTGCGTGGTGTCAGGGTTATTTAATAACCAAAGGAAATCCTTTTCTGTGTATATTTTCATCAGTTAAATTTCTCACAGAGCCACCCCTCTATACATACATGTAGAAGAATTCTCTTAGTGTTCTCTGCGTGTGTATAAAGTTTGAATAATAGAATAAGTGTGTTTTCTAAACACTTGTTTACTAGATAATACACACGCTCATTGCTTGGTGTGAGTGGCTTCATTTAATGTTCCATTTTCAGGGATTCCTAGGGGAAGATAATGAAAAGTGTACATTTTTATTTAATGAAAGAAGATAGTAGTCAAAAGTTGCTTCATAAATTTCCCTTCTGTTTTCTTCTTGAACTTTTGTTTAGCTTTTCGTAAAGAAACAAATGGCATACTTACAGGCCACTTCTTGTATGCTCTTTGCCCAATGATGTGGTAGCTAATATTAGTTAGAGGAAAAATATCCAGGAAAGAGAAATGATGGGGATGATAATTGAGGGATCTAGAAGATTTTGCAATATGAAGTATTTGTCAAAAATAAAACAAATGGCCAGACTTAGACTTCTCTTCTGTGTCCTTTACCATGTTGATGGGACCTTTAGTTGTATCTCTTTATATCACTGTAAAATGTGAATAATCACATTCTAAAAGCAAAAGGGGAGCAAGAAATTGTTTTCTTGGACCACTTATTGCTTATAGTGCACTCATCTGCACCAGTCGTCCTGATTATGAGCTCTTCTGTGCCTTGGTCTCCTCCCTTCTAACAGTAGGGATCAGTGATACTTGATCCTCCCACTTTCCCAATGGGTGCGAAGTAGTAGAAATGACAGTTGAAGCTCTAGAAATATAGGCCACACCATGCAAATTCAACCTATTAATTCTATTATGTTTGTTTCTTAAATAGCCTGCTAATTCTTCTTGGAAAATATGTCAAGATCAGATACAAACCATTTTTAAAAAATTATTTCTTCTTTTAAAATCATCTTTATTGAAGTATATGTACAATAAACAATATCCATTTAAAATGTATAATTCAATGAATTTTGACATATGTATACACCCATGAACTTACCACTACAATCAACGTACAGAATTCTGTCATATCCAAAGTTTTCTTCTCAGTCTATTCCTCCCTGGCTCTCAGATCTCTGGCTCCAGCAATCAACGAAATCTTCATTTTGTCACTTTAAAATAGTTTGCAATTTCTACAATTATGTATAAATAGATACACGTGCTATAGATTTTTTTTGTTCCTGGCTACTTGGTATAATGTTTTTGACCCATCCATGTAGTTGTGTGTATCAAGAGTTGGTTTCTTTTCATTGCATAGATATACCACATTTTGTTTACCCATTTACCTTTTGGAGGACAAGTCTATTCTGTCTTCATATGGTTTTTTTTCCACCAAATCTTGCTCTCTAGTACCACTTGCTAATAGTTTTATGTCCTTAAGCCTAGTTTTATTTATATTTTGTCATTTACTTTACCACACTGATATATAGTTTCATTATACATTACTAGAGAACCAATATATTATTAAGAATTTATATAAGGCATGTACGTTTAAGTGGAATTATTTATGATTTAAAAAATGAGTTCTTGATTTTTTGTCCCAAAGTAAATAGCATCTAATCAAGAATGTATAATCTTTTCTTCCAGAGAAAACTTTTTTGTCTCTGGCCCATTTTGCCACTTTGATGGCAGCAATAATGAGGATTCCTGCAGAAATGTATGCTGACATCTAAGTAGATCAGCAGCCCTTCAACATAGCACTTCCTTGGTTCAAAGAAACGGTACATGACAAGTAGGGAGATTTCAGTTACAAAAGTTGGTAAATGAAAGCTTTTTTATATTCCTAATTCAAAATTTAAGCTTTTTGAGACTTTTATTAATGTTCCCAAGATGACAACCATTTGAGCTGGAAGTTGCATTCACCAGGAGAGCAGCAGCCTCTTCACTGAGGCAAATTTAAGAAGACCAGCTTTATCCCTGTCAACCATAGCATTGCTACTGAAGTTAAAAGCAATGCGAGTTTAGGGAGTTGTTCTTTTCTTTTAAATCTTCAGACTTAACCTCCTAAATCTAATATTACTGTCTAAGTACATTCACACTTTTAATTTCTCTGGGGCCATTTTCCTTTCTGTCCTCTCTTCTCTCTCTGCAGTTTTCTTCCTCCTTCATTTTCCATCTGCATTTGCATTTTTCTCTTCCTCTAGTCATAAAGATCCTCCAGGGAAGGATTGGCCACTAGAAAAGAAATTCTTTTTTCAGCTCTGCTTTGACTATCTTGCTTATGAAATTTTGCTTTCCTAACACAGAAATCTCAATGATATCGCTGAAGCAACTTCTGTATCCTATACCCTGGCAAGGTTCCTAGAACTGGTCCCAGTGGGATTTCTGTTTTAGAAGCTGCCTTAAGCTTTGTAGCATCATTTGGTTTGGTTTCCTAAAAGAATTCCAAATGCATCTCCTTAAAATGTTTTGCTAAACTACTTGACCACTCCATCAGTGTAAAGATGGTATATATATACACACAAACATATGTGTGTGTATATATATGTACACACATATATATATTCTGCACACGCACACACACACACACACACATACATACACACCTCTCTAAATAACTAATTAAGCCTCTGAAAGCACCTTCCTCTTCTACCCCAATAGCATTTCCTTCCTCCTACTCATAGATGCTTTGACTGCACTGACTGTATGAGACTCCTGGCATTCTATCTCATTCCATTTCATGCTAAACTAATCACAGCATACCGTGGCTTAGTCATGATGACGTAACAATTAGGTGGTTCTTCTTGTGCTGCTAAATACAGGCTGGGCCCCTGGTGAACAAGTTGGTTTAAGTGAGTGACTGAATGAGCAGTGGGAGAGGTATTGAGTAGAGGTATTGATAGGCTGTCGTGGGTTGATTTTGAGCATTAGTAACAGAAAATTGCCATTTATTATTTGATTTATACCATATTAGCAATGAGTCTTCCATTAGGGAGAAAATACATCAGATGGGCTAATGGACAGTTATGGGTTTTGTAAAATGATTATGATTTGATATGTGTCACTTATTTTAAAATTCAAAACACCACTAATATATGGTACAATCATTTCTTAATTAGGTATTTAACCAATATTTACTGAGCCTGTACTGTATATATAGAACATTTTACTGTGCCAGTGAAATTGATGATACATTTTCTTGATTTGAGTACCATTTAGGTCTTTGGAATCAATTTATTAATTTATCATTCAGAAAACTCAGTGAGTACTCATACCACTCCTTTAGAGTCAACAAATATTCTGTATTGTGAAGATGAACACGAATGAAGAAGACACTCATTCCTACCCTTGAGTCTTGCAAGGGAGACAGACATGGGAACAAATGATGATAGTACATTGTGAAACACACTAATGAGAGTACATACACAGTGCCATGGGAATCTAAATTTCATTGTTACTTGGCATGCCTTTTATGCCAGACCCTTCTGGAAAACTCATGGGGGCGTGGGGGAAAGAAAACTAATTTAGTCAGCTAGACCAATTGCATTGCTTTAGGGGGCCTTCTCTTTAGGGGAAAACACACAAATTTTGATCTTATGGAAAACACACAAATTATGATCTTATTTTAAAAAATATTGTTAGAAATATGTGTTTAGAACTGTTGTTTTAGTATTCCTTAAATAGTGTTAATTGCGTTTTGTCATTTGTCTTTGGAATAATGTTTCCTACTGGAAAAAAGTATTTTATAGCCCACATTTATAAAGATGCTGGGGAGCAATGAATTAGAATAGAGCAAAAGCAGGGACATTCTGACAAATGATGATATATTTTCTTTGCAGATGATTCTAAATTCAGATATTAGTGTTTACAATCGGGTTGTGTCTATCTTTGCTGATCTTTATGATTTCTTCATGCTATCACTAATGTGGTATTTTCATGAACTGACAATTTTGTTGTTCATAGTGGGTTTTGGTTGTTTTCTGGCATCTACCTCTTGCAAAAAATAGCCTTGCAGAAAGTTAGTAATTGATCATCTTAACAATAATGGAATTCCACTTATGGCATTTTGCTCTTTCAGGTAATTGAATTAAGTGAGAAAGCACATAGGTCATTGCTGTGTTCTCTCTTTCTCAAAACTATGATAGAATGGACCCCAGTTAAGTAATAATATAATTCATCTCACAGGAATCCCCAGGTAAGCAGATATATTAGGCATTTATGTCTACATTTCTGTTTTTGGCTTATGAAGGATGGCTTTCATACAAAGTATCTGTGTGTTTGAGTCTCGAATAGAAGAGTAATTATCAGGTGCATTGTAGACTAGTGTCTGACTTGTCTAAAGTGAGTCCAGTAAGAGGGCTGTCTCATATTTCATGGTTGTAGCTTGAGTATTCTCCCTGAAGTACTGTAGAAGAAAAATAACCTCCGTCTTTTTTTTTTTTTTGAAGAACATTATCTAGTCCTGACTAATCTCACCTTGCGTTCCTACTCCATGGCTTCTATCTGCTGGTGTTGAAGGCTGCTTTTGTGGAGAAGGTGAGAAGGCAGGGACAGACAATCAATGAAATCAGAGCAAGTCACAAATAATATAACACATGTTAAGTGCCTACAGTGGTACCTGGCACATAGTAAGTGCTCAATGTTTGGTCATGATCATGATTATTATTCTCATTACTCCACTTTACTTTTACATGAATGTCTCATGATTATGTCAGATTGAATAATAGAAGTATTTCTCACCATTCCCCATAATCATTAGCAACAGAAAATGTTTACCTTTTAATATATCAAATTGACAAATAGAAGAACGATAACAGAATCTTTCCAGATTTTTCTTTTTGTGATTAATCTGTATATAAGTCACATTGAAACATATTCAGGCATTAGTTTCCTGTTGCTACTTCTAAAAATTACCACGAATTTAGTGGCTTGAAACAACACGATTTTATTACCTTACAGTTCTGGAGGTCATAAACCCTAAAATCAAGGTGTCAGCAGGGCTATTCCTTCTGGAGGCTCTAGGGGAGAATCTGTCTTTTGCCTTTTCTAGCTTCTAGGGGCAGACTACCTTCCTGGGCTCCCGGCCTTCTTCCATCTTCAAATCCAGCAGCCACATCTCTCCAACCTCTGCTTCACATCTCCTTTTCGGACTCTGACCCTCCTGTTATAAGGACCCTTGTGATTGCATTAGGCCCATCTGGATAATCCAGGATAATCCCCCCTTCTCAAGATCCTTAACTTAATCACATCTGCAAAGTCCCTCCCACAGGTCCTGGGAATTAGGACATGAACATCTTTGAGGTACATTATTATGTCTGATGCAAGATCAGGTGAAAATCATGACCATTACATGTTGGATGGAATGATAGAACTTTAGATCTAAGAAATATTTCGGATCATGCCTTTGGGGGATTAAAAAAACCTAAAACAATGGAGAAATATTATACCACCTAGGACTAAAACCCAGGTCTTAGATCCCTAATCAAATGACTTTTCCACTGTCTTTATGTAGCATTTCTTTAAACTATGCCCACTGGCTAATTAATCAGTTTTTATTAAGAGTCCATGTTATAAAATTCCAGATCGTATTTGAAAACTTAATTTGAGGCCACTTTGAAATGTGGCAATCTACCCTCTTGGACTTCAATTTTGACACACTTAACAGAAGAGCTGGATACTTCAAAATTAGTTCAGTGACATTTTTGAAAAGGGAAAATTACCTTAGGGCTTCCCCAAGAAACCTGTAAAATTTATAACTGTGGCTCCAGTTGAAATTGTGCAGCCCAGAATTCTTCCTCCTCAGAAGGGAAAATATAATCCTTGTGAATAATTCTCATTAAGGCCCCAAGTAAGAGACACTCATACTAAAAATGGTAAACAATTGATTTTTGTGAACAGAAAGCATGATTAGACTTGTGCCTTGTTTATTTTGAGAGACTATTTAATGGGTTGTTGAGAAAACTTCTGGTACCATTTGATTTCCTACGTTTCATCTGTGTAGTGTATCAGGATGCTATAGTCAATTAGAACAGCATGTTCTTATGTACAAATATATGTGGTTTTTATGGAGCTCACCCAAGAATAAGTTAGAAACTGGCTCACTGCCTCTATTTCCTTTTTCTTTTTTACTGTTTTGGCAGTTTGAATTTGTACAGTCTATAGAGGATATATTTGGTCACTTTGATGCTGCTTTATTTTCTGGGGTGCCTTTCAGGTGACCTGAAACGTAGACAAATGATCTTGCCATTTGTATTCACAAAACATTTGTGAATTACCTAACCCAATAAGCACATTTTTATTGAGCACAGTCTGTGTTCAAAGAACCACACTGGGGATACCAAAATGAATGAGACACAACCTTTTGTAGTAGGAAAGCTATCAACTTCAGATTCAACTTTAATTCTTATCTCCTTTTTAGCCCGTAGTAATAGTGAGACTGTGGCAAATACTTAACCCCTTTGATTTTGTTTCCTTGCCTTCAGAAGTGGAAAAATGAGACACATCTCACAAGGGTGTTATAAGGATTACATTGAGGTATTATCTGTGCAAATATGAAATACAATGTGTGGACAGAGCAGGTGCTTCCTAATTGTTAGTTTCCTAGTTCAGAGATCTCACTGTCTAGTAGGAAAGATGAGATGTCTATAAATAACTGTAGTACAGGGTGAAGGTGATGAGTGAAACAAGAGCCAACCAAACAAGGAGCTGTTGGAGTTCAGAGATGAACTGTGTCATAGGGATCGGAGAAAGCCCCTTAGAGCATCTTCATGGCATTTTAGCTGGCCATTAAAAAAGGAAAAGTATCTAGACTTGTAGAGATATAGGACCTGTGATTTATGCTCCTGTTTCCTGGTTGATCTCCCCACTTGATGACCTTCTATGCCATATCTTGTGCATTGCCTAGTGCTTGGATTTTCTGGTTTTGTCTCTTTCAATCTAGCTTCTGGCTATGCCTTCGTGTCATCAAAGATTAATTGCCTTTCCTGCAAGGGCACTCTGGGTTATTGCTTTTTTACACTTCTCAAAGGTATATGTAATGCAAATACAATAATTTTATTTATATTTTAAGAGGTAAGTAATATTTCCCCCAAAATAACTTCTGGTAGTGAGATGGATCCAATTAATCTCATGTGGGTGGTTTGCAGAGATTTAGGGCTAGTTTTGGGGTATGCTTTTGATGGGAATTATTCATGGCCCATGGAATCAAGATTTTCTGAGAAAATAAGCTATTGTCTATTTTTTATTTTCTTTTGGATGGTGTGGTGCTGGAAATCCTGCCCCTGACAGTTGCTCACACAGCTGGCTCCACCTGTGTGACTAGGCATCACAGCCCATCTTAATCACAGTATGACCTCCATTGGCCTCGGCAGACCTAATTTAGAAAATTGACTCATTTTGCACAGGCTACCGAGCAGCTATTTGGAGCTGCTGTCTTCTAGTGACTTACAGCTTGAACTAGTTGAGAGTCTCAAATTGACATTTTCCTTTCACTTACTTTAAAAAACATACAACCTTTACCAAATTCTATGTATTTCACATACCCACACTTTTGCTAATGTTAGACTGGCCAAGTTTTCTGAATCAAAGCTTGGAATATATTGTTTGGGGACACAATATATTGTAGGACACAATTTTGGGGCCTAATATATCTAATGTGTATGTGTGTATGCATACATATATATGTATATGTGTGTATGTGTATATGCATACATATATATGTATATGTATGTATGTGTGTATAAATATATCTTAAAGCTACTTAATTGTAGCTCTATTATTAATAAATAGATCATTTTCTCCTCTTTGGGATTTAAATTTTAAAAAATTAGTATCTTTTAAATTTCAGCCCTGACTGGTACCAAGATGGGTAAATCTGATTAGAGTATAAAGTATTAAGGGTTCTTAATAGTTATTTATAGCTCTTAATTAATAGTTATTAATAGCTCTTAATGATGTAAGAGGATGTGTTTATATTTGGGGGAAACTTCGGCAATGTGCTTGTACTTTTGTTTCTTCCTAGCTCATAATAAAACATTCCCAGGGCCTCTATTTTTGGTTTTGGGATATAGCAATTGTATGCGGACATGGCTTGGTCCTCCATTCTTGGCTGGGAATTCTCATTAAAGAGATCCTCTACCATTAACTCACTGTTTGCAAGATCTTGGTGATGAAGATTCAGAGAGGAAACATCTGCTTTCCCAGAAAGGAACCATGTCATTATTTTGTTTCTGTCTCTGCGTTTGGACTTCAACAAATAGAGGTTTGTGAGAAGAGAAAAAGTTTACGCATGCTCCTATGATCAGGTGTTGCTCATCTGAGTGGGCAGATGAGTGATGCATGGGTCACAGACACAGGATTCCCCTGGGGGCCCTGGCTACTCTTAACAACAGATTGAAGTTTTGCTTTAGGCTAAATGTCTAGAAGATAAAAGTAAAAGTCAACAAAGTATTGAAGCTTTGTGAAATTTTAGAACCTATTCAATATGTCTTTTGGAAGAGATAGAAACTGGGAATTTGATAGGAATGTATATGAATCCATCTAATCAAGTTTTGACATGTGTTGGGGTAGGATGATTTGTTGGGGAGTATAAGGACCTGGAATGTTTTTTTCATCCTGTTGTCAACCCAGTTTCTCATTCAGCTGTGGCTTTACCCTATTTAGGTTCTATGTGCTTTCTTTAAATATATGAATGTGGGTGTTATGGGATGGTTAGTCCATGTGAGTGTTGGATCGTACCCGGTACTTGACTTATTTACTTATTGCAGTTTTCAGGGAGTAATTGACTATGAGTTGGCTCTGTGTCCCCACCCAAATCTAATCTTGAATTATAATCCCCACATGGTGAGGGAGGGTCCTGGTAAGAGGTG
Organism: Nomascus leucogenys; assembly: GCF_006542625.1. NCBI lineage: Eukaryota > Metazoa > Chordata > Mammalia > Primates > Hylobatidae > Nomascus > Nomascus leucogenys. Next base: position 90,393,433 of record NC_044395.1, on the reverse strand, counting down.
ATTGGATCATGGGGACAGTTTCCCCCACGCTGTTCTCGTGATAGTGAGGGAGTTCTCACGAGATCTGATGGTTTTAAAAATGGCAGTTTCTCCTGCGTGTATGCACTCTCGCCTGTTGCCTTGTGAAGAAAGTGCCTGCTTTTCCCGTTTGCCTTCCACCATGATTGTAAGTTTCCTGGGGCCTCCCCAGCCATGTAGAACTGTGAGTCAATGAAACCTCTTTTGTTTATAAATTACTCAGTCTCAGGTAGTATCTTTATAGCAGTGTGAAACAGACTACAGCAATTATGTTCTTATTGTGAATGATATAAAATAGTCACAAGTGAGGGCAGAATTCTGTTCTCAGTATTTGTGAATCTTGAGCAATACCATAACTCCAAGAACTTCTAACTCTAAAGCATGAGCTGAAGGCATGAAAATCTTTTTTTAGGATGTGCTGCTATATTAAAATGAGTCAGTTTCAAACTCTAGGTCCCTGTTTGTACTTTGACTCCAGGCAAATATGCAGGAGCCTTGTGAATACCATCTAACGTACCAAAAATTCACTTTGATACAGGTAATTCTGGAGCCCTAACCAAGATTTTCATTTTCTTTTACCTTTTTAGTTTTAACCAGATATAGCAAAAGGACTTCACTGTAATTCTGTCTTTTTATAATATGGATCCCATGGATGAGGTAGTACAGCTTTCTGTGTGCTGCACATATATATGTGTGTGTGTATATATATATATATATATATATATATATATATTTCCTGTGTTGCATATATATGTGTGTGTGTGTGTGTGTATATATATATATAGGCTACAGGGAATTATAGTCTGTAGCAGTTTTCTCAAAGGATCTCTATAGGCAGTTAATAGTTGAAAGAGGAAACTGTTTCTGAATTTTTGAGTTAAACAGTAAAACTAGTTTCTTTGTGGTACTTCTCAGAGCCTAAAATCTGCTAATGTGTGTAGTGAATTTCCATGAGGATGATGTGTGGACTTTCTCCCATTTTTAAATGTAACCCCTCCTCCTCTTATTTTTTGGCAGAGTATCTTACTGGATTTTTGTTTCACAGAATTTGGTCAATGATATTTACAGGATTAGAAATAAGCATTCTTGAATTTTTTTGTTGAAATTCTATGAAATAGCTGTTGGATCTAGGCTTCTAAGAGTATAGTTAATGCTTCTAAAACTTTAATATGCCTGTACATTTGCTGGGTATCGTGTTAATATGCAGAATTTGCTTCAGTTGGTCTCCATGGGGGCAGTGATTTTGCATTTCTTCCCAGGTGATACCGATGCTACTGGTGTTTTAGCATTCTTTGAGCAGTAAGGCTCCAGATGTACTTAAGTGCTTTCCTAGGTGAAAAGTGTTAAAGATAATCTCTGCCACCTGGCCTGGAGGTAAGGTATTTAGAGAGGCTTCACCTTAGGGCACTGGAAGTTGGAGATGAGTAAGTAGTTATACAAGCCAGATTATTTACTTGTATATTGCTAATAATCTGTTTATTTTTCATTGTATATTTTTTCCTGGCTATGAGAGATACACAAACATATTTTCAGAATAAAATAGCAAATACCTATATGCTTTGACACTTGCTGTGTGTGTCCAAAATATCCCATGGCCTTTTGAGAGGTCTTTGGTAGGGGAGTTTAGATCTCTGTTCTGTAAGCAATAATATTGAATGGGAAATATACATGTGGAATACTTAGTTAGACCTCGTTTAACCCCTTGCCTATCTCAACATTCATGTCCTCAGCCGAGGACAAAGACTTAACTGATTTTCTATGTGAAAATGTATCAGTGATTCAGAAGGGGTTTTAATTGTTTAAGGCTGGGATAACAATTAAGGTTTGCCTTCTGTGTTAACTCTATACATTTGTTCTTTAATATCTAAAGGGATGTCTATAGAAAGACTCAAGGCTATGGTCTGAGCTTGATGAAAAAGACTGACACATTAGATTAACAATCTCTCTTCTGGGCATGGGAAGGAAAATATCCTCACAGGAGCTGAGCTGCATATTTGACATCCCTGATAAAGCATTAGGTTATGCTGACACCACATTGTCAACAGATGATCTTTGCACCTTCTGATTTGCTTAGTATCCATTGTCAAACACTTAAATATGGGTTAAGGCTACTATAAAAATTATTTACTTAATTATTTACTTCTGCTATTTTTTTTTTAGTACTAAAACTGCATTTTAGGCTGTGTGCTCAGAGTAATTGGGCCAAGATTCCAGTGAAATACCTGAATGGTGCTAAAAATAAATTCAATGAGATTCCCTTAAGTCTTTTCTCAGTGGTTAGATTGTTTACTCCTCAAATTCCTTGCTAACAAATTCTTCCTAATAGAGGTCCTGTTAGAGTCAATTAGTTAAGATTTATTTATAATTAGAAACTCCTATTTGCATGCAATTGAATCTTTCAAAGTCTTTCAGTAGGTTAAGTTTGTTTTTTGCAGTTTTGATTACAAATACTTCATTTTAGTTACAAAGTTAAGCTTTAGTTTAATTCTTGGTCATATCAAAAATTTTAAATTCATTGAGTCTAAATCATGAGTTGATTATATTAGAACTGTGTAATAAAGCATTAACAATCAACAGTTAAGATGCTTCTTTTATGTGGTAGTTCATCGGGACAGAAGACAGCATAATACAGATGCCCAGTGTAAAGAAGTTAGCAGATTCAAATTATCCAGTGGTTCACTCAGCTAGAAACTCTAATTTTTAAAGAATGACGTAAAATTTGCTGGGCATTTGTGTGTACTTGCGTGCATATGTTCTTGTGTTGTTGGTGTATATTGTTCTGCTTTGTTTTGTTGTTATACATTCAAATAAGAGCTTTTCTGATTTGGTAGTAGTAGGTCAGGATAAAGAGCTGGGGTGTGCTATCCCCCACTTGTGAGTTGTATATAATTTGTTAGGCTTCTTTTGTGTCCACCTTTTTTTTTAATTTAGATGGCTGGCTCTGACTGCTATAACAAGGTATGTATCACAGCTATGTAACGTAAGAATGCAAAATCTACTATAGTTGTACTATAAATTCAGTACCTGTTACTGTATAATTAAGATACTGCATTTGAAGACAATAAAAAAGCTAATTCAAATATGTGTACAGAATATTGTTTTCTCATTCTTATATTAGGAAAGATGAGAATGTAGATTACTAGGCAGAAAAATAATAGAGAAATTTGTGTCAGAGATACTTGTAAGCTTATGCTTACATTCTTAACGTTTGTGTATTTGCTTTCATGTAGCTTTATACAAATCACATTGTCTAATGCATGGGGCAGAAGAGACCATAGCATGATGGAGAATCCTCTTTGAGAGCAGAAACTGAGTCTTTTATATTTCTTTCCCTGCATGCCCTGTGCTGTGCTCTGTACAGAGCAAGTGTATTGATTGTAGAATCTCCAAATCATTTCTATGTCTTTGGGCTGTAAGTAGGCATAAAATCAGACAAAGATGATAAATGAGGACTATAATATGAAATGGTTAAAAATGTCTATCAAAAGTCATTTATGGTGAAGGAAGGAGAGAAGAAAGACTCAAAAGTATTAATTCAGTCAAAACAGGTGATAAACCAATTATAATAAAGTATTGGTTATTTGAGTTTCTTCAGATTTTTTTTAAAGTACATACAATTCCATTATTTTTGGTTTGTTAGCTACTGATACATAATTTTCTTGAGTGTGTTTTTCCCGTGTTGTGAGTCATTTTTCCAGCCTCAGACTTGCTGCTGCTTGGGCAGCACTGAGAGTTAAACTTAGGACAAATGAACTATCCTCTTGTGCTCTCAGCAGAACTGGCTCTGTTATCCAGAAGTCATTACCAATCGTCAACAACATAGGAGTTTTTAGCCTTAAAGAGAAATAAGTGTTTTGGAGTTATGTATCACTATGTAATACTTTATATAAATAGGAAGTTATTTTCACAATGCAGCCTGATGCCAAACACTTTATCATGTATATATAATTGGTACCTATTGTCAATGCATAACATGGCTGTCTTCTGTTTGCTTCAAGAGCAGCATGGGACAATAAGATTAGAATGTGGAACTTTAGCCATGAATCTGAATTGAGTTTGCTAAAGCGCTACTTGAAGTTTTTGCAGTAGACTTGAACCAGTGCCACTTTTTTCATTGAAACATAACTCATTTAAGCATCTTTTTCCAAGGTCAGAGAAAGGTTTTAATGAGTTAAAATATGCCTTATTCACCATGAGTTAGTGAGGATTATGTATTTTACTCTATGTAAAAAATAAAGGTAATATAAATTGTGATTATGTGCTGTAAGGACATTTCTGTTGGACTTCAATTCACCAAGTGTAGACTTTTCTTCTTGATTAGTCACCAAATCCCATTTTGTGGAGTGAAAATCAGTGTCCTGGGAGACTTCATTAGTTTGCCCCAAGTCAGTGAGTGAATCTGTGTTAGTAGCAATCAGATTCTGAATCCTATGCTTGGATCAAGCTGTTCCTCAAGGCCACAGTGTGTAGTTATCAACTTACTAAAAATAGTTAACATTTATTCATGCTTGTTATGTGCCAGTAACAGTATAAAACCCTTTGCATGCCTTACATCATTTCATTCTCACAACAAGATAATGTGGACTATATTATTTAGTATTTACATTTTTAAAAGATTATAAACTGAAGTTCAGTAATTATAAAGAACCCATCTGTATTAGTCCATTTTCACACTGCTGATAAAGACATACCCAAGCCTGGGAAGAAAAGAGGTTTAATGGACTTACAGTTTCACATGGCTGGGGAGGCCTCACAATCATGGCAGAAGGCAATGAAGAGCAAGTCATGTCTTATATGGATGTGGCAGGCAAAGAGAGCTTGTGCAGGGAAACTCTGTCTTATAAAGCCATCAGATCTTGTGAGACTTATTCACTATCATGAGAAAAGCATGGGAAAGACCCACCCCATGATTCAATTGTCTCCCACTGGGTCCCTCCCAGGACACATGGGAATTCAAGATGAGATTTGGGTGGGGACACAGACAAACTATATCACCATCCAAAGTCACATGGGTAAGAAATGGGTGGAACTGGAGTATGAAGCCAATTTGTCTGCCTCTAGGGTCCTTGCCCCAAAACAATATGCTATACATCCTCCAACATATTCATTCAGAGCGAGCCAAAAATTTAAATTTTCCTCACAGAACTAAAGGACTTCAACTTCATTGTGGTGGGATTGAGATATTTCATAACATGATTTGTGGAGGTGTAAAATACAAAATATTGCATCTATTAATATATTAGGTAAAAATTAGTTTTAATCCAGAAAGTCTTACGAATTAGTAAATAGAGAGTTTTTTTCATATTTTATTTCAGCTTCTGATTCTCTGGTGGAAATTACTAAAAACAGCTTAGTTGAAGCTTTCCTCCTAGGACATATTTCAATGTACTTTGCAAATAGAAAAGCAAATTTAGCTCCAAATTCAATTCATATCCAAATTTATCTTCTACAATAAATACCTAATTTTCTCTCCAGATGAGTTTGTGGAATATATATTCAAAAGGAAACAATTTTGAAAAATTTTTATATATTTTCCCAAAGGAATCCAGAAACCAGTGAATGTCTCAATGAAATGTGTTTCTTTTCCTTTTCTATAAGCAGAGTGTGCTAGTGGGAAAAGGGGGCTTAATTAATTTGAGAAAACATGCTACAGCACATTTACTGAAATGCCATAATAAGTAATTAAACCAAAATTGCTCTTGTCAAAATAAATGAATAAACTTGATAAGGCATTTTCCTTTACTTTGCAGATTTGTTCCACTTTACCACTAATTCATAAAATCCACAAAGGGTCTCTAGTCATTAGTGTGATTAGTTAAAATCTGCTGCTGTCACATTGTTATGAAAGAGAAATAAAAGCCAGAAGTGCGTATCAGGCCACATGAATAGGGTGAGAGCATGTCAGGTGAATCAGAGAGATACAGTCCTGGGGGTCAGGTGTGGTATCAGGAATAACGTGGGAGGCCGGATTGAAGTCTGGGCCAGGAACAATGGTAATTGTGGGAGACTCAACAAAGAGTGAGTATAGCTGAAGGAGCCTGGGAGCAGAAATTATATGCCTCAAGTGTGAGGAAGAAAACAGATTTTGGAAGTTATGAGAACTGTAGGCAGTGAGTTGAGCATAGTTTGTGATTTTTAGGGCCTCTAAAAGTATTAAGGCAGCAGCAGCTGCTGCACACAGACATGAGGGCTAGGTTAAAACAGTAAGGTCAAGTTGTTTGGACAGAAAGGCTACAGGGTGGGGTCCCGGCTCTTGTGTAAGAATTCTGACCACACTAACCATGCCTAGGAAGGAAAGGGGTTGTTTTGTAGAAGGGATTGGGATTTGGGAGATTAGCCGGACACGATCAGCAGGGAGAGCATGTGTGTTTTTATGAGAATTATGCCGAGATAGGTAACAGATGAGGAAGAAATTTGGGCTTGACTGAAGTAATGGGGGCTGTCTGAAGCCTTGAGGCAGTACAACCCAGGTAATTTGCTGAGCCTGATGGGTGTCAGCGTCAGTCTAAGTGAAAGCAAAGAGAGGCTGGGATGAAGGGTGCAAAGGAATAGTAAAGAAAGCATGTTTGAGATCCACAACAGAATAATGGGTTTGTGCAGGGAGGTATTGAGGATAGGAGAGTATATGGGTTTGGCACCATGGGGTAGATAGGTAAAAACAATTTGGTTGATAAGGAGCAGATCTTGAACTAACCTGTAAGGCTTGTCCCGTTTTTGGAAAGATAAAATGGGGGAATTGTAAGGGGAGTTTATAGGCTTTAAAAGGCCGTGCTGTAGCAGGTGAGTGATAACAGGCTTTAATCCTTTTAAAGCATGCTGTGGGATAGGATATTGGCGTTGAGCGGGGTAAGGGTGATTAGGTTTTAATAGGATGGTAAGTGTGCATGATCGGTCACCAAGGAGGGAGTAGAGGCCTCCTATACTTGTGGTTTAAGGTAGGGAGATAGAAGGGGAGGATGTGAAGGAGGCTTTGAACTGGGGGAAAAGGCAGCAATGAGGTGTGGCTGTAGCCCAGGAATAGTCAGGGAAGCAGATAATTTAGTTAAAATGTCTCGACCTAATAAGGGAACTGGGCAGGTGGGGGTAACTAAAAAGGAGTGCTTAAAAGAGTATTGTCCAAGTTGGCACCGCAGTTGGGGAGTTTAAGAGGTTTAGAAGCCTGGCCAGCAATACCTACAACAGTTATGGAGGCAAAGGAAACAGGCCCTTGAAAAGAAGGTAAAGTGGAGTGGGTAGCCTCCGTGTTAAGAAGGGGATGGACTTACCCTCCACTGTGAGAGTTAACCGAAGCTCGGTGTCCGTGATGGCCTAGGGGGCTTCTGAGGCAGTCGGGCAGTGGGCAGTGTCAGTCTTCAGCGGTTAAGCTGAGAAGAGCTGGGAAGGAGTCTGTCAGAGAGCCTTGGGCCAGAGTTCCAGGGGCTCTGGGAGTGGCTGCCGGGTTGGACAGTCCGATTTCCAGTGGGGTCCCGCCCAGACGGGACACAGCTTAGGAAGAATCCTGGGCTGCGGGCATTCCTTGGCCCATTGGCCAGATTTCCGGCACTTGTAGCGAACTCCTGGGGGAGGAGGTTCTGGAGGAACCCCTGGCAGCTGCAGTTCAGGCGTTTGGAGTTCTTGTGTGCTGGAGATGTGGCTGGGGTTTGTCTCACAGTGGAGGCAAGGGATTGCAACTCAGAAATACATTGCTACTTGGCTGCCTCTACTCTATTATTGTACACCTTGAAGCCAAGGTTGATTAATTCCTGTTGTGGGGTTTGAGGGCCAGATTTTAATTTTTGAAGCTTTTTAAATGTTGGGAGCGGATTGGGTAATAAAATGTATATTGAGAATAAGATGGCTTTTTGACCTTTTAGGGTCTACGGCTGTAAAACGTCTCAGGGTTGCTGCCAAATAAGCCATGAACTGGTCTGGGTTTTTATATTTGATGAAAAAGAGCCTGAACGCTATCTGATTTGGGATAAAGAAAAAGGAGCATTAACCTTGACTATGCCTTTAGCTCCAGCCACCTTTTTAAGTGGAAATTGCTGGGCAGGTGGGGGAGGGCTAGTCGTGCAACGAAACTATAAGCTGGACCGGGTGTGAGGAGGGGAGGTGATAAAAGGATTATAAGGTTGGGGAGTGGAGGCTGAGGAAGAATTGGGACCTAGCTCTGCCTGGCGAGGAGCAGCCTGGGGAGGAGGGGCCCTCCCCAGATGGGTCTGTAGAAAAGGAAGATTAGAAAGGCTCAGCGATGCTTGGGATTGGGACTGAGGGGACAGGCAGGAGGGAAAAGAAGGAGGATTTGGATGAGTCACATTGGGAACAGAGACTAGAGAGGGAAAAATGGGTGAAAGAATGCCTGGACGTCAGGCACCTCAGACTGTTTGCCCATTTTATGACAAGAATTATCTAGATCTTGTAGGATGGAAAAATTGAAAGTGCCATTTTCTGGCTATTTGTAACCACTGTCGAGTTTGTACTGGGGTCAAGCAGTGTTGCAGAAGAAAATAAGATGCTTAGATTTTAGGTCAGGTGAGAGTTGAAGAGCTTTTAAGTTCTTGAGAACACAAGCTAAGGGAGAAGAAGGAGGAATGGAGGGTGGAAGGTTGCCCATAGTGAAGGAGGCAAGTTTAAAGAGAAGGGTAGAAACATGGAGAGAAGGGGTTGGGGGGTGCTTGACCCCCAGAAAAGCGGTGCTTGCCGCTAAGGGTGAAGGGCCAAGGCAGGCGTCCCCGCGTGGTCAGATACCTCTGAAACGTGGGTGAATAATCAGGCAGGCATCCCCACATGATTAAACACCAAGGGAAGACTGTCTTCCCGAGTCCGTGACCGGCGCTGGAGTTTTGGGTCCACGGATAAAACACATCTCCTGTCTCTACCAGAAAAGGGAAGGAACTGAAATTAAGAGAAGGGAAAGATTGAAAGATGGTGCCAAGATTGAAAGGAGAAAGAGGTTGAGGGATAGTGAGAGACGTTGGAGAAGAGAGTAGAGAGAGGCCGCTTACCCGATTTAAAATTGGTGAGATGTTCCTTGGGCTGGTTGGTCTGAGGACATGAGGTCATAGTTGGATTTTTCTCATGGAGCAAAGAGCAGGAGGACAGGGGACTGATCTCCTGAGGGAGGTCCCGTGATCCGAGTCGCGGCACCAAATTTCACTCGTGTCGGCGTGAAGAGACCACAAAACAGGCTTTTTGTGAGCAACGAGGCTGTTTACTTCACCTGGGTGCGGGCGGGCTGAGTCTGAAAGAGAGTCAGTGAAGGGAGTTAGGGGTGGGGCCGTTTATTTGGGTAGGTAAAGGAAAATTACAGTCAAAGGGGGATTGTTCTTAATGTCAGGCTTGTGAGCCCAAGCTAAGCCATCATATCCCCTGTGACCTGTGCATATATGCCCAGATGGCCTGAAGCAAGTGAAGAATCATAGAAGAAATGAAAATGGCCTGTTCCTGCCTTAACTGATGACATTCCACCACAAAAGAAGTGAAAATGGCCTGTTCCTTCCTTAATTGATGACATTACTTTGTGAAATTCCTTCTCCTGGCTCATCCTGGCTCAAAAGCTCCCCTACTGAGCATCCTGTGACTCCCACCCCTGCCCACTAGAGAACAACCCCCCTTTGACTGTAATTTTCCTTTACCTACCCAAATAAACGGCCCCACCCCTATCTCCCTTCGCTGACTCTTTTTGGACTCGGCCCACCTACACCCAGGGGAAATAAACAGCCTTGTTGCTCACACAAAGCCTGTTTGGTAGTCTCTTCACACAGACAGGAGTGAAAGAGCATATATCTATAAGTACTTTAAATGAGACCATGTAAGCCCGTGTTATATCTGAGGCCAAGGCAGGAGTCAATAGTGGTCAATATTTGTATGTAAATACTGATTATAGTAGTTATTTTTTTTTTGGACAAAAGGAACATTTAGAAAGTATTCAGAGCAATGCTTTCATAATTAGAAAATCAGACTAGCCTGTTGTCTCATAGTACAAACTACAGAAAATAAAGCTTGACCACATGTTGAGTTCTTTGGCAGGATATATGTTAGGGCACTAGGGTGAGCCCTGAGTGAAGGCAGATCTGTATGGAATGAAAATATATCACATATTGCATATCAGATTTGCTATGTCAAAAGTTTCAGTTAAAAATTATGTTAATGCCACTGAAATGATAAAAGAAGATAATATTGAGGGGGTCATTCCTATAACTAGTAATCTGAATTTAAAGCAAAAATCCAAGCGGAAAATCCTCTATCGAGTACCTACTGTGTTCAAGGCACTGATTTAGATAGTATAGGTGGTACAAAAATGAAACATCCGTGGGCTTGCCTTCATTCTGTATTCTGGTATAGTCGATAAGATATTTAAATAATTGCAGCAAGATACCAGGTAATATTTGTTGAAAAAAGTCCAGAGAATTCTTCTAGGAGATTAGAGTAAGACTTTGCCTCTGACTGTGGAGATTAGGGTGGTGCCTAAGCCAGACAATGAATGACAGGGAGGTTTCGGATTTATGGATGTGGAGAACACTTCCAGGCTGATGGAATTATAAACAGATTTCTAGAGGTGCAGAATCATGCTTAAGTTTGGAGAATATTAGATTGTTTTCTTTGTCTAGAAAATAGTTATAGAAAAGGGTATAGACTAGCATGTTAGTTTAGAGCCTGAACTTGGGGGACAGGAGGGTCTGAGATGACAGGTTAGGAGTTTTAATTATTTTTGCAAGATAAATTTGTTGGCAGGGGTCAGGGACGTGTTAATGAGCAGGAGAGAGGCATTTTCCCTTTGTTCTTCAAAAAGAAATTGAGCAGTGAGATAAAAATCAGTGGGGGAGGTGTTCAGAGTTGAGAAGAATGGGGAAAAGCTATTGCAATTGTCCAGGCGAAAAGCATTGAAATTCTGAAATAAAGTAGTGATAGGAATGGAGAGGTGGTAGGTTAAATGAGGGGGATACTGGGTCATAGAATGGACAAGATTTTGCATGTGATTTAATGACAAATAAATGGGGAGTCAATTATAATTCTGGACTCAAGTCTGGATCATTAGGAGCATGTACATGCCATTGATTGTAAGAGAAAGAAGGGGAAAACCATTTGAGAAGGAAGATGGTGAATCTATTTTGGACATAATGAATTTGAAGTGCCAAGGGATTTGTAGATGGGGATCTTCAGCTAGCAGTTCCAAAGGCAGTGTTTGGAGTCCAATAGCGTACATGTAAAATGTTTTACAAGTATTAGACATCAATTTATAATGTTGAAACTGAAAATAGGGTATTTGTTTTCTTAATCCATAAATTCTTTGCTGAAAGCCAAGGCTTTATTCTTGAATATAGGGGCAAAATCTGTTGAATTAAAGAGATCCATATTACTATGAAGCAAAGGAAAGAAGTTTTAATAAACAGGCAAATAGCCCCAAATCTTACAATGTTTAAAAGCATTTCAGGCCATTAGAAGACCATAATGACAATGGTAGCTACTCTATACTGATATTTCTAATATTACTATTACTTCTATTAGGAATATTAAGAGCTATGACACTTGTTAACAGCTCCATAATATTTCATAACATTTCATTAGTCTTCTGATGCATGCTTGGGTTGTCTTCCTGTTTCTCATTATTATAAATACTGCTCCAGCAAACATCCTTGAAAGTAAGCCCTTGAGTATGTATGTATGCAAATATTTTTGTAGGAAAGTTTCTAAAAACTGGAATGGATAAGTCAAAGAGTATCCCATTTAAAGTTTAACGGGTACTGTCAAATTTTTCTCTAAAAATGTTGGTACAATTTTTATTCACATCAGAAAATGTGTAATAGTGTATTTCCTTCAGAGCTTCACTAACACCAGTTATCAATCTTTTAAATTTTGGCCTATTTGAAAACCAAAAATCGTATTTGCATATTGTTCAATTTGCTTGAGTCCCTTTTCACGTTTAGTAGTACTTTCATCTTTTTCCTGTTGGGAATTAGGAAATAGTCTTTTCTTTGATTTTCCCTAGAATTATAATTATTACCATTTGTTGATTGGGTACATGGGAGCCCAATGAGCAAAGGAACCTTGAAACTGGTAATACCAGCAAAGTTAGTGATGTTGTAATTAAGAATTCCTAGATAATAGTAATGACTGCTGGCTGGTAAGTTCTTGTGATACTGAGTTCAAATCTGGGTTCAACCATTTCCTGATTCGGTAAGGGGCTGAGCACCCTGAATATCAATTTTTTCATCTTTAAAATAGAAGTAAAGTTAAAACCTTCCCACAGGGTTTTGTGAATGTTAAAATTCAACAATAGGAACAAAGTAGGTTCTCACTAAGCCGAAGGCTGATTATGTTGAAATTGTTTGAAGTTGAACTTGAGGTTCCTATAAAGCTTTTATTGTAGTCCTGAAGTTTTCACTCATACTACTATCCTGTATGCATACAGGCCAAGACAGTGTTATCTCATGAGAACAGAGGCAATATTCTACAACCATGTCTCTGATCATCCCATTATTAAACATGACTCTGGGGCAATAGGGCCAAAAAGACATAGAAAATGCAAATAGTCTCTAATAAACAGCTACGAGAACAGAATTATTTAAAAGATGTGTGGATTTGAAACTCATGTCTCAAAGAGGCCACTGAAGTGCCAAGCTAAACATATATTTTTCCTGATATAGAAATTCATATGTCAACTTTAGGGATTACTTGTTTTATGAAATAGTCATAGGAAATCTGTCATTTTGACCTGAATTTCTCAAGGTAAATATAGTGCTTTAGAAGCCCTACAAAGGGATGTTTTTAAATTCATGTCTAAGCTCATAATATGAGCATTAGGAAAATGATAAACCTGTAAAAATCCATATCATATATTTTGAAGTTCAATTTAAGCATTTACTTATTCATTCCAGTCATGCTGTTGAATAACCCATTGGGTGGCAGGCACACTGCTGATCATTGGTAGTGTGAAGAAGAAGAAAACCACTAAAGACCTTAGGAACAAGAAGACAATAAACATAGGTGATAAGGGCTAAAATAGAGGTATAGAACATCATGGAAGCAGTAAGGAGTGACAGCTGGATAAAGCATCATGGAGGAGGTGACCTGTGATTTGGGCAGGCAGTCCACCAAGGAGTGAAGAAGGCAAGAGAGGTTCAGAAGAAGGGAATAGCCCATATAAAAGTATAAAGAAGCATGATATTTTCAGGGAACATTTTCAGATGTCTGGATTATAGGGCACTGGAAGTGAATACTAGGAATACAGTAAGTGATTTGAATTAAGCCCTGTATTCAGTCTCTTTTCTGCTTCCCTTTCCAGGCCCACTGCCATCAAGTTACTTCAGACACGATTTACTCCAAAAATTGACAGTGATATAAAAGCGCATAGACTATTTCTTCCTAAAGCTGATACTATGTCAGAGATTATAAACTGCTATCTTCCCTTCTAATATTCCTAAACACAGTATTGATTAAATTTGGGTCTATTTTCTTTTCCACTGTTGCCTAGCACAGAGCTTGATTTGATAACTTGTTCTGGTCAAACAGTTGACTATGAGATGTGGAAGGGTAAGCAAAAATAAAACAATAAAATACTGGATGAAGATTCAAACTTCACATTTAACTCAGTGAGGTTGGCAGTGGCTTCTTGGAATACTGTGTTGAGATGGCACTTGAAGTCATGTTGAATTAACAGAAAGAATGGTAGTTGATTATGGAATTCTGCTATGGACAAAGAAGGCAGCAGTGGTGTCATCTGCTATTCTCAACACTTTCCCTGCCACCAACCTCTAACAGTTTTATGATTCTACAATTCTATGCCATGTGTATACTGCGATGGTGGCCTACCTTTGCCCATAATATTAGGCATAACATATTTATTGTAGTAACCGAGGTTTTCTAACCCCTGGACCTTATATAGTTTTCAAGTGGCTTGTGTCAGTTTCTCATACAGACATCTAATAAATAATTTCTGTTTTGCCCCAAACTTCTGAAAAGTCACCCATTCTTTAATATTTATCACTTTGGCTACCTACTTTGGTAGCCATCTCCAGTCATCCAGAATGATCACTAACTTAGATGTTCTATTGCCTTTAATGTCCATATTATCAACGTGGGATACAACATGGTTGTCTTTTTTTATATGTTTAGTTGTATGTGTATTTGCCTTACCCCCCACCCTCATTATAAATTCCATGGGATTTTGAGATCTATGCTGTATTCACTTGGTATCTTATATTATCACTGGACACAGGACCAACACAGAGATGCTCAAGAAGTATTTGTTGAATTAATGAATGCATGAATAATTTTCTATGCTTTTGTTTCTTTTCATTATACATATAATTTTTTTACATCTACTTTGTTGAAATTTTACATTTTCATGGGTGGGGGTAAAATGTATTTTATAAAAATTAAAATACCGGCCGGGTGAGGTGGCTCATGCCTGTAATCCCAGCACTTTGGGAGGCCGAGGTGGGTGGATCACGAGGTCAGGAGATCGAGACCATCCTGGTTAACATGGTGAAACCCCGTCTCTACTAAAAATACAAAAAATTAGCTGGCTATGGTGGCGGGCGCCTGTAGTCCCAGCTACTGGGGAGGCTGAGGCAGGAGAATGGCGTGAACCTGGGAGGCGGAGCTTGCAGTGAGCCAAGATCGTGCCACTGCAGTCCAGCCTGGGTGACAGAGGGAGGCTCTGCCTCAAAAAAAACCAAACAAAAAAAAAACACACCTAGGAATTTTTTTCTCAAAAGAAGCAGTATTTTTTTCTCACAATATGAGAATTCCTAACTTACAATAATAGATTCAGTTTTTTCTCCCTCATTTTAAAAGTTAGGTCCTAATTAGTTGAATTAATTTGATCAAGAACTTGATTTAATTTTAAAATATGCATATTTACATGGAGAAACTGATAATTTAAATTTCAATATTTATCTTTGTCATCTTCAACTATTTTTCAAAATCTTGTTTATATTGGCAGCCTATTAGCAAAAACTTATTTCTGAAAGTAAAATTCTAGAGTTTTTTTATATTTTATGAACGCATAAAGAAATTTATGAGGGTAATCTGTTTCCTATAATTACTGTAATTGCTGTTCATGTTACATACATTTTATATTTGAGAGAAATTTATTTTTAAATTTTTTCCTATTTGATACTTATCACTGGTCAGCACCACTATAATGATGATCACCTGGGTTTAGGCAATGTTTGAAGTTTTAATCCTACTAACACTTGGATCTCTTTCCCCCTTTTTCTAAACCAAGGCTATTTGTTCTTTCTTTTTTATTTTGTCATTGTGCTCCAAGAGAATTCCATTTCCTGCAAACCATAACCTTCCAATTACATTCAAAATCATCTCTATTAAAATGCACTAAGTTAATATTAACTTAAGCAACATAATAAAAATAGTCAATTCCTTTAAATTTTTACCCCAATATTACTATTTATAATGTCTGAAATATTCTAAAACTTTTCATTGTCTAAAACATTTTATTTTTATATTTTTATTTACAAAAAATAAATTAGGTACAGTGACTCACACCTGTAATCCCAACAATTTGGGAGGCCAAGGAGAGAGGATTGCTTGAGGCTAGGAGTTGGAGGCCAGACTGAGAAACATAGCAAGGCCCACTCTACAAAAAATAAAAATAAAAAAATTAGCCAGGTATGGTGGTGCATGCCTGTAGTCCCAGCTACTCGGGCTAAGGCAGGAGGATCGCTTGTGCCCAGGACTTCAGGCTGCAATGAGTCATGATTTTGCCACTGCACTCCAGCCTGGGCAACAGAGCGAGATCCTGTCTCTATAAATAAGTGAAAATTAAATTTATATTTTACTTTTATTTATAGAATGAGACAGTGGCTAAATTGAAATTATAACTTATATGAGAATTATATATTTTGTTTCATCAATTTGATCTATAATAATCTTATAATTAGATAATGGTCACATTGAGGGCAGGGATGATGATTTCTTATCCTGTATGACTTGCTCTACCTGAAGAGGGATTAAGCCTGTGGGGAATGTTTAATAAGCACTTATTAAACACAGAATCAGAATTGTAGAGGTCTTGAGGAGGTCTACAATGTTATCTGCTTCGACTTTTCATTTTATAGATGAGAAATCTTTTATTTTCATATTCTTCCCCAAATATCCATAACTTGCTGTTAAATATAAAATCATGCTAGCACTAATTTTTTCAGTATGTTAACTGTTTTTGATAATGTAACATTTTTGCTTATTGAGGTGGGTTGAGACACAAAACAAATACATCTCTCTTGTGCATTTAAATTGAATTTTAATTCAATTATTTTCACTCAGTTTTCTGTTGATGGAAACATATCCTTAAATCTTTCTATTCAACTCCAACTACCACTTTAATCCCAGCTAGCAGTTTCTACCTGGGATTTTGTCTGCTAGCATTAATTTTTAGTTATCTACATTCAGAACACAATATTGTGATCTGTTGTGGCCAATCTGGGAACAGTTACCACAAAGCACAGGTTCTTTGTGGTAATCATACCCATAAATATGTTATGTGAAGCTATTTCTTAGGCCTGGTGGCACATCTCTAAGTTACATGAAACACCAGAGTACGCAGATAGTTCCAACTCCAGTTTGCTAGGTAAAGAATCTAAGACCAAGTAAGAGGTGAAAGATTTACTATGGTCATATAAATAATAAATGGAAAAGAGGGGGTCTGATTCCAGTGTCCTTGACTCTGCCCATTTTCTCTCCATACTACCATGGCTACCTCTCAGGAACAACCCCCAGAGAGCACACCTAGGTCATCTCGGTTGCTTAGCTACATTGAGAAAGATACTCAAATTGCATATCTCCACATTTTCAAAACTTACCCTTTTGATACAATTTTCTCCATATCAAAACTAAATATGTTAGATTTCATTTTCATCCGTAAATGGGGATAATCGTGTATGCCACTGGGATTTTGTGAGGTTTCAAATTACTGACAGACACACACATACTTAGAATTGTTTAGACAGTAAGTTAGGTGGTCAGTAAGCTTTGGCGATTATTACCTGCAAATTAAATCGCCACACAATTTCACATGCTTTTGGCTTGCAGGTCCTGGAGGTGGAGTTGGAAAGATTTATAGGCTAGAAAAAAAATAAAAACTTTCTCAAGAGTTTATCTTATTCCACAAATATTATATAGAAAGTTCACTATGTGTTTGCCACTGTGATGGGCTCTGGGACATAACAGTGATCAAGGTGGAGACAGTGGTTGCTCTTACGGGATTCACATCGCAGTGTAGGAACCCAGCAAAGAACAGATAAATAGGAGTATAAATAAATAGATGCAACCGTAAAATTGGAAGAAAAAAAGACAACGAACAGAGTTAGAGAGCAACAGAAGGAACCTACTTTAAATAAAGTTTTTCAGAGAAGGTCTTTTTTAAAGCTGATTTCTAAAGAAAATGGTAGGAGCTAGCCATGAAGTGGGTGGGTGTGGGGGTGGGTAAGCCTTCCAGGCAGAGAGTAATGTGTATTGGTCCTAAGGTAGGAAAAAAGCCTGGGATTTGCAAGGAACTGCAAGTAGAGCAGGGGGAGTAGAGTGTAGTGCACAAGTGAGAGAATGACAAGGAATTAAATAAGAGGACTAGGCTGTGGGTAGGTTATGTGGATTCTTGTAGGTCATAGTAAGTCTGTTTTTTATTCTGTAAGTTTCGTGGTAAGTCTTTTTTTAATTCTGCAAGTTTCACAAATCAGGATGATTTCTAAACAAGGGGCATGATCTAGTAAAGTCAGGTATAAGGAAGAGGGGATAGACCCTTCACATCATTCTTTGTTTTCTGAGTGAGGTCCGTACTCTTTCCCTCCCCCGCCCTCCTCTCATCTCTGTTTACATCTTTCTCTTTGCGGAAAGGGAGGAGAATCACTTCTTGGCTCAAAATTCTTCTCACAGGTTTCCTGCAGAATAAATCCCTGTTCATCCCTAAGAGAATGTTAAACTCTCCATGGAACGGCTTTTTGTAAGTGTTTTTCATTGTGAAATTATATCCATTTTGTAACAATTTAAAACTACCTACCCCATGTTATATATTCTCGATTTAACTAAGGGTAGATTTGTTCCCTAGAGCAAAGAGGTATTTTGTTTCAACATGTATTTATTTTCTCTTGCCTGTTCTAAAAGTGACTCACTTCTGATGAGAGTTCTTTAAAAATGGCATTCCATGTGTTGGGGCATTCAGGCTTGTGTTCTTAGAGTCTCACAGACTTTTTTTTGTGCTCCTATATTTTTCTCCTTCAGAAGATAAATATGGGCCTCTTCCCTGTGCTAAATAATCGTTTGGAAGTTGTTGACTGTGCTGAGAAAGATTCAAAGTAGGTTTCTCAGCAAGAAAGAAAACTATTATCATATAGTGATGTCTACTGCTGGCACAGGCTGAGCAAGCAGGTCCCATGTGTGGGCCAAACATTCTTAATTTAGTATATTAAACATTGCACATGGTGAAGATGAATTGACATACTAAAGGTATGAAATTAAAATGTTAGAGTTGGCTGAGCACGGTGGCTCACGCTTGTAATCCCAGCACTTTGGGAGGCCAAGGCGGGCGGATCACGAGGTCAGGAGATCGAGACCATCCTGGATGACACAGGGAAACCCCATCTCTACTAAAAATACAAAAAAATAGCTGGATGTGGTGGCGGGCGCCTGTAGTCCCAGCTACTCGGGAGGCTGAGGCAGGAGAATGGCGTGAACCTGGGAGGCGGAGCTTGCAGTGAGCCGAGATCGCGCCACTGCACTCCAGTCTCTGGGTGACAGAGCAAGACTCTGTCTCAAAAAAAAAAAAAAAAAAAAAAAAAAAGTTAGTGTTGAGTATTTATTAAAACACAGCCTCTCAATGTTATGTATATTAGGATTAGGACAACTATAATGTATTTATATTAAGGAAAACGTGGTAACTGAGAAATTGGAAGTATTTCTGAGTATTTTGAGGCATCCTTCTCAATAACTTTATAGAATAGGAGACAAAACATATATTTGTGGAGTAGTGGAGAGAAATCATATTGAATACTACATTTGTCATCAAAGAGTTCCATGGTTTTAAAAATTCCTGGAATGCTGAACGACACTGTGATAAAGAGCATAGCTTTGGCCACTAGATATCTGGACAATTCTTGCTCTGGTGCTAGCTCACACTATAGCAGATAACTTCAGATTTGCCCTTCCATATCCACTTTCTTCTAATTTCTATTTTATTTAGTATTCGAGGAGGCTGATCTGTATGGAATGCATTAATAGGCCCTCTTGTCTGATTTCTAGTTGTTTCAGCCAATGAAAGCCCTGGCAGGAGATCAGACAAAGAAGGGAAGGAGGATAATGTGTGTTTTCCTCTAGCTGCCTCCTTGTAAGGTTGCCTAGGGCTAGCTGTGTCTTTCATCCATAGATTACATTTTCTCTTAAGGTGGACCTTTCTACATGATTATCTCCTTGCAAATTCATGTAACTGTTCTCTTTCCTCCCTTTTTCAGGCCTAAAAAACCAAGTCCATGGCACTGCACTATCCATTATTGGTTTTGGAAACCCTGCCCTTACCTTTGTAAATAGTCTCTCTATTTACTCCTCTTTAAATTATCCAAATTTGAGTGTGCCATCTGTTTTCAAAAGAGACTCCAACTGCTGCACTAGCTGTATAATCTTGGCAACAAATTTTAAATTGTGCTTCAGTATTCTTCTCTATATAGTGGAGGTAAACTCATTTTCTTATAGACCCTTTGCGTATATAATATCAGGGTGTGGATTAGAATAATTATGTTCAAATGCTATTTTCTGAAGCTCTAGATATTCTGTTTCTATTGCTTTCCATACTCTTTCTCCAGGAGTAACTTTTACTTGCTCAGTTATACTGAACACCTGAAAAATTTTTACTTGAAGCAAGAACCCCGTGACTAAAACAGCTGAGAACCATCGGCCTTAGGTGATTATAGGGCTCTTTTAGTGCAAAGAATTCTGTTACTCTGTCTGGCTGTTACGTTACATACAGAAACTAGTGTTCCTTGCATCATAGCCTTTGGCCAGTGCTGGAAATTTGGTAGGCTTAAATAGCTGTAGGCCTTCTAGTCACATGATTTACTATCTGGCCATGGGGAAGAGTCAAGTTAATTCTCTAGGATCGTGTTCCCTTTTATAAATTCTTTTTCATGGTTTAAGATAGAAGGCTGTAGGGGCCAATAAATACACTGCAAGTAGGGGATCAAAAAGCTGTCTTCGGTGGTTTCACTGTGGCCATCTCAGTTCTCAGAGCCCTTGGACAGTAATTGCTTCTCAGTGTGCTGGGTGAGCACTGAGAACCCAGTTCAGAGTAATTGTTAAATTTTGCAATTTGTCCAAGTCTAGCAACACTTTTGAAACATTCTACCTCTTGGCTTATTGTTTCTATCCTTGTAGCTAACATCTTTTACTTCCTTTTCTATATAAAGGAGTAGAGGAAAGGCATCAGCAAATTCTTGGGTGTGCTGTAAGCTGTACCTGTCCAGAGATTTATTGCAGCATTTACTGGAATGATGACGCACTCAGAAGCACTACTGATAATAGTATGCCAAAAAAAAAAAAATCTGGTAAACTGTGAAGTATAGTAGTTTAGAGTTTCCCTTTACAACCATCTAAGTGTTGGTTTGTTCTTTTATTTAACATACGTTCAGCAAAAATTTCTGAGTACCTGTGATGTACCTGTGTGTTAGACATTGTGGAACATGAAGTTTGACAGGACCCCTGCACTTAAGAAGCCTGTGTTTAGGATGTATTCAGATAACTGCAACATGATTGGCTGGTAACGGCAGCTTCCTAACCTGCTTATTTCTTAGAAGTAGTCCTGAAAGTCAGTCTGAGTAGGCTGCATTGCCTAGTGGCTGTTCTTGGAACTGCTTGGTTTTGCATTTCTTCAGTATGCTTCTGGCTAGATCAATACTTCTGGCTTGATCTAAGGCTCTTGTCTAGATCAAGAGTCTACCCCCTTATGCTTCCATTTTCTGGTAACTTTCATTGCTGCAATCCAGTTTATTTCACTTTAAGGCAACTTTGCTGTCACAATACACACGTCCTTTTTAGTGTTCTTTTCTCTCTCTGCTATTCAGATTACAAAATTCTTCTACCCTCTTCTACACTTTTCAATCTAGTTGTGAGCCAATATAAAAACCAATATAGGGTGTAGTAGGGAAGGGAGAGTCAGATATTTTGAAGCAAAAATAAGTAGAAACAATCATTGCTTTTCACCACTAGAATCCTCGCAATCACCCTTAGACTTTGGGCACATTTATTTTCTGCTTCTGACTTTTGTTAAGAATAAACTTTCAAGATTTTAAAATAAAAAATAAAACTCATTTAATGGGAACTTTCACTGTATTTTTTAGGAAGAAACATATGCATGATTATGAGGCAAAACCTTGTGAAGGAAGTTGCATTTGTACCCGATTCTGTGGGATCTAGTTAGATGAAGATGGAGGTGTGGGTTGTGAAAGGCATACCAGACAAAACAAAACAAAAACATTTAAAGGTGAAAGCTCAGAGCTCACCTTGGTTTCCATCAAATTTTGAGCAGCTTAAGGTATGATAATCTCTTTGCTTGACTGAAATCACTTGTTTGAATGACTGTCTATAACACTCTAAACTTCTTTAAGGAGAGTCTCTTTTATGTTTGTATTTTCAATGTTGAACACAAGACCTGACACATAGTTGGTACTCAGTAAAGGTGGAAGGGTGAAGGATAAATTGCAAGGTACATCTTAAGGATAGGAAGTGACTTTGATTGACAAGAGAAAGGATTTGATAGAAAAGGGATCTAATGTTAGAAAAGTAGATTGGGACAGATTAGGGAGGCTTTATATATCAAGGCATTAAATAGACTGTGAACAGCTGCTTAATGGTTTTGGAGTGAGAGTGTGACACACACATTAATCTTCAGAAAGGTGAATGTGGAAGCAGTGTGCAGTACAGATTGGTGGAAGGAGGGATTGAACAGGAGATATGGAAATCAATGGGGGTAATAAAGTAGAACAGGTGTCAGAGTGGTGTAAAGGTTATGAAAAAGTGTTGTTTCACAGTTAAGTATGCTAAACAACTGGCTTTAATCTGCTTCTGCCTCCAGAGTACTGTCAGTCTGCCTGGGCTTGAATCCTAGTCTGTCACTTAGTAACCAGATACCTTGGACAAGTTACCTAAGCTCTCTAAATTCATTTCCATGTGTTTACTGTGAGGACTGATATCCCCCAAAACCAAAAACAAACCATGAAGTATTTGTCATGGTGCCAAAAGAATGAGGAACATTCAACACATGATAATAATTATTAGTATTACTATTATTACTTGTGAAGGCTACAAGTAAAGGTTTCCTGCTGTAGGATGGAATGAGGCTTCTGTATATCTTTTTTGCCTTGTGTGTTCTAGCTCAAAGAACTGTGCCCTGATCTCTTAAACAGATTTGATGAAAATCTTTCATCTAAGTAGCAAAAGGACAAGCTTTCAAGCAAATATTACATAAGAGGGAATCATAAGTGGTAGAGTGTCATGGAAAAATTCTAGTCCAAAATTTGTTTCAGAAGAGCAGGGTGACCTTGGGGAAGTCACTTCATCAATCTAGATCTTCATTTTTTCAGCTATAAAATAAAGGGGATGGATTAAATGATCTCTTAGTTCTTTCTCAACCAGAAATTAAATGATTTTTCAAGTTGCTCATTAAATTTCTAGGCTCCATCAAGCACTTCATTATGTACCCTACTTGCTCACTTGATCTGTATGTTTTTCATCCAATTTTTCAGTCTAGATTTCCATTTGGTACATTTTCATTAGCACTGAAGTTTTTTGAGCATCTCTTTAGGTGATCTGTCCCTATCTGTGTGTATGTGCGTGTGCGTTTACATGCGTGTGTGCATACAATACGACATTTTAGATAGGTCTAGGGTTCAAACTTTGTTGATGAAGACAATTGCTTTAACAAGTTTTCTGAAACATCTCTAAACTCCTGTAGCTTGGATGCCTCAGGGTGAAGTTGTGTGACATCACTCTTGCTAGAATTTATCTCTGCCACTAATTTACATGGGAAAGAAGAGTTTCCAGGGAGAAAAGAAATAGGGCTTGACTCTTTTTTTAAGTTTCAAAGATATTGAAATATGTCTGATGGATTAGGGTGGCTTGATGAATGCCAAATTATGGGAAATAGCAAGGAGGTACTGAAACAACTCATCTTTCTTGGAGGCATAAGGAATTCCAATGAGGGAGGCTGTGTCTCTGTTTAGGGGCTAAACTTTGAAGGAGGGGTAGTCCTGATCCCATGCCCAGGATGACTGACACACTGGAACCATCTTGATGCAGCCACCCTGACACCTTGGATATGCCTTGGGGATAAACATTTACATATGGTCGAATCGAAAGAACTTCTCTAAAACATGGAAATTCTTAGGCATTTAACAGTTTTGCTATGGGACTATTAAGTGAGTGTAGCTCGAAGGTAACAACATTATTTCTTTACCATTCAGCACAGAATCATGTTTGTCTGGGGAATCCATGGAACTCTCTACCAAAAGCGATGCAAAAATACCTACAGCAACTCAGTGACAAAACTAGTTTTGATGTTAACCAAAACTAGCAAGCAGGACTGTTGGGGGCCAGCAAATGTAAATGCTAATTTCAGTAAGTGTCAAATTCAGTCTTAAGGGCTGTGCCCTTTTCAGGTGCAAAACAGTGACAAACAATAGCTCTTGGATGCATGAACACTCTTGGGAGATCCTTATATATATCTGAGGGAAAAAATTTGTAGAGTAAGTTGGAATTAGTGTTCAAAGGGTAGGTGAGAATGCAGAGACATTGCAAATTTATGTATTAATGTATATGGGACTTCATTTGAATGCAGGTGCATATTAATATTAATGCATCCACCAAGCATAAAGAAAGGTTAATCTATTTTGAGGGTCAGTTATATTTATTATAGTAAAATAGTAGCAGGATATTCTGGTTAACATAGTGGTCTCATGAACTTAGTTAACGTGAGGCTACCCCTGAGAGAGAGAGAGATCCTCTCTATGTACACTGATAGGCCAGATTTTTGAGTCTCCTCTATAAGGCTAAGAAAAATGCTTTAGCAATCTGTCTGAATGGCTAGCTTGCCTCTATCAGATGATATCTGGATTGTCTCTACAGCTTTTTTTTTTAATCTGCATCAATAATAAACTGAAAATCTTTATTTGTTGGGCAATGTTACCTTTATCCATTTTAAATGGAAATAAACAAGGGCTTAGATCATTCTGACAGTTTCTCAAAGTCACCTTGAAGGTAATAGTGGAATATGGGCTCAAAATTTGGTCTCTTGACTCCAAGTACTATGTTATTTTATCTGTTCCCCTCTTCTGTGGTGAGTGTGACAATCTGAAGACTAGAGATATAGGTGAAAGGAGGGAGGGTGAAACTAGAATTAAGCCTTTAAAAAACTTTTTTTTTTCCCACAAACCATCCATAATGTTGGAAGTCTAATCGTGTGTGTGTGTGTGTGTGTGTGTGTGTGTGTGTGTGTATGTGTGTGTGTGTATGTGTTGGATTGGGCAAGGGAGAGATCCTGAGGTTATTTCTGTGATTTGATTCACTGTATTTTACAAGTAGCTCTGATAAGCACAGTACAACAGTATGACAATAATAATTCTTATGTTGATTCTAAATGCAAATGATAATTTTATGGTCTGGGTTAGTTAGTTCTGAAGCTTAGGGATTTAATTATCTATTTTTTTTGTTATAATCCAAGTGGCATGTTATGAATTTTCCAATGTATTTGTAACAGTTTATGTTACATATGAGTTTAACTGTCAGAAATCAAGCAATGCTGAGTTTGGGTGCTCTCTGCAGAATAGCTGACAAGAAATATTAGGGTTAGTGGATCCAAATATCTTTGAAAATATAAAACGTAGAATATATATATTATATATTTCTAAAGTTTGTCTTCTTAAAGCTCATTTATTTCAATGGCATTTTTGTGGATTAAGGAAGTATATGCTTGTTTGACTTGCTGAAAATAAATGCCCTTGAGAAAGAAAATATATGAACCCTCTATCAGTCTTTTATTCCATGAGAATTGGCTTTTGCAATTAACTCGTGGTAATTTCAGGAGGCACTGGGAAAATCAGACATAAAACACGATTCACTGGGAGGATTAGATCTAGAAAGTGGGTACTACCCCAGGAGTCAACATGGCAGAAGAAAGAATATGTGTTGGGATCAGAAGAACTGGGTTTGAATCATGTCACACTGTGTGCTGAATATGTGACTTTGAACACTACAATTAACTCATTGAGACCTCTATTACTTTCCTGGAAATTGGGATCGATAGTACCTCCCTACCTGACTTCAAAAGATTATTCTGGGGCCGGTGGCTCACGCTTGTAATCCCAGCACTTTGGGAGGCCGAGGTGGGCGGATCACGAGGTCAGGAGATTGAGACCATGGTGAAACGCCGTCTCTACTAAAAATACAAAAAATTAGCCGGGCGTGGTGGCGGGCGCCTGTAGTCCCAGCTACTCGGAGAGGCTGAGGCAGGAGAATGGCGTG
This sequence comes from Nomascus leucogenys, assembly GCF_006542625.1. Lineage (NCBI taxonomy): Eukaryota > Metazoa > Chordata > Mammalia > Primates > Hylobatidae > Nomascus > Nomascus leucogenys. The sequence continues at coordinate 90,367,918 of NC_044395.1, read as the reverse complement.
AACCCGGGAGGCAGAGATCATTTTAGGGTTCTTTGGATATAAACAACAGACAGATGCCATTTAACTTCAGCAAAAAGGTAACTTACTGAAAGACCTTGGGTAATTTACTAACTGAAAGGACAAAGATGGGATGCCAGGTATAGAAAGCACAGTAACCAGGGCTGCTGGACCAGGAATCTAAATAACAAGTGGGCAGTCTTGTCTGGATGTCATCACCAGGATGAATCAGCCTTGCCTTTCTCTTTGAGATCTTCTCAAGATTCAGAATCCCTGGAGAGAGAGAGGGAGGGCGGGCGGGCGGGAGGGCGGAGAAGGTGGGGCATGGAGGGGAGGGAGAGACAGAGACACCAGGAGAAACCGGGACCAAAAGCCCTCCACGTGGATTAGGGTTTATCTAGGGCAAAGCAGCTTGATTAACAGATCCTCAAAACTAACACAGGGAAAGAGGAAATGCTGTCGGAGGAAAACTGAATGGAATCTGGATGACAAAAATACTGATGCTTCCTGAAAAGGCTCTACAGTTATTTGTTCCTTTGGGAGAACAGGCTGCTGAGAAGATGCAATGGTGGCAGTCTGGGGGAGTGGGAGGGAGGTCAAGCTCTGGTTAGCTAGAACCACTCTGGCAGGGGTGCATACCTCGGGGAAGTAGATAAGAGTGATGAAGGAGGAGGATAGAGTGGATAAAAAAAAAAAACGAAGGTAGGAGGACACTCAAAAGACAAACACTGGTGATTTTGCTTACAGAATGTTTTGTGTCCTAACGATTTCATGTAAAATATTAAGGTAAACATAGACATCCGTACAGTTTTTTGAGTTGGTTGTCCTAGTTTTTAAAAAATGGGGGTTCCAGCCTATCTTGTATGCATCCTAGGGTTGCACGAAAGTGCCTGAAAGGACTTGAAATAGATATCTGGAACGGCTGGACCTCTACCACATTACTCAGAAATGCTCTAGGTTATATTCTTTACGAATTGGGATTTCATGTGTGAATCTCATAGAGAAAAAAGTTTCATTGCTAAAAATAGCACTAGAAAATCATTGTCTGCTAGAGGAAATCATGAAGAATTTTTTTTGAATAGCATATTTAGTCTCCTCAAATTGTCTTGGTCTCTGTTAATAGCTGGGCAGCTGGGTACACAAGCATGATATTGCTTTATTGTTTGATTTATATTAATATTACCTCAGCGGTGTTTATACAATTCATTTTGCCATAGCCAGAAAGAGCCTCAGTCTGCAGAAAATGTTTACCTGCCAAGAGGGTTTGTTGAAATAATCCTGAATTGTGCTTGATCCATTTGGTCAACAGTGGAATTAGTAGGCTCAAGCAGATTGGACTTCTTTGCCCAAAAATATCTCCTCCTTCCTTAGTGTGTGCCCTGAAAGGCCAGAGTTCAGCTGCCTTGGAATCCCTAATTTTCTTTGACATCAGGAAATTCTCTTGGCACATTCATTTGCCCCCTGGTATCCATTAACATTTTCATGTGCTTTGTGGAGTAAATGAAACTGTCTTATGTGGACTGCAGTGAGGTTAGAGATAGTATGTGTTAGAGGGAGATGAGAGGTTTCAGGGTGTGGGTTTTCTTAGTTTTGCTCCAAGCAAAACAAATTGTGTGGATATTCTTAGAGTGCTCAAAATAAGCTAAGCAAACAGTTTCATGTACGGTGAAGTCAGTGACTGAAACAATACTGCAGACATACATTAGCCTATCATTTAGCTTTGAAGATGCTTTTATCACATACTTGTTCAATTGCGTTTTTTTTTTTTTTTTTTTTTTTTTTTTTTTTTTTGAGACAGGCTGTCACTGTCACCCAAGCTGGAGTGAAATGGCTCAATCATGGCTTACTGCAGCTTTGACCTCCCTAAGCTCAGGTGATCCTCCCACCTAGCCTCTTGAGTTGCTGGGACCACAGGCTTGCACCACCAGGCCTGGCTAATTTTTTGTATTTTTGTATGGTTTTCCCATGTTGGCCACGTTGATCTTGAACTCTTGGGCTTAAGCGATCCAGCCGCCTCAGCCTCCCAAAGTGCTAGGATTACAGGAATGAACCACCGTGCATGGCCCAATTGCATATTTAATCTGATTATGTAGCTAGACCTTTAGGGTCAAAGGGGAAGCAGTGATATCTGTGTATCTGTGTCTCTGTAGATATATAGGTACTTCCCAAATACACCACTGTAATTATTCTAGTTTGTATATCCTGTTAGCCTTATAAAATTCTTTGTAGGACAAATATAAATTTGTATGTCCAGATATATGTATATGCAGATGTCATTGGTATGGTGCTAAAAAAAGTTTGTGTGTTATGATTTATACTTGGCTTGACAAAGGCTGCCTGGTGGAGAAGACAGACTAAAATATATAACAGAAGATAATAAAAAGGGCAGAGTGGGAAAATTTTAGAATAGATAAGATTGTAGGATATAGAATACTGTTTATAGCAAATATTAATTTTTATAGGCTAAATTAAAAATACATGCTTATTTTCAAAAATGGTGAAAATATTAGATGAGCAAAATATGAAGGGGCATAAAAATCCTGACGCTAATCTTAGCATCCTAAAGCAACTAACAGCATTTCTCTACATTTCCTTCCAGGCTATTGTCTCTCCCTTTTTTGTTTCCATTTTTCCATTGTTGTATTCATTCAACATAAAGTTATGTGCTTTCCCTTGTTTGCTTAATAGTATATAATGAGTGTCTGAATGTTTGTCAATATTTTATATTATTTCTAAATCTAGGTTTCCAAAAATGGACTTACTGAGTTAAACATGTTTTTTTTCCTGCTATGAACAGTTAAATTTATTGGGGCTTTGTTATAATTTTCATAATTTTTTTATAAAACATAGCCCCATCATGTATCTAGGCCAGAAAGTTTCCTAAAGGAAGTTCCAAAACAGCTTGATTTAAAATATTATTTTCCTAATAACACAGCTTTACTGCACAGAACAAAGATGGGAGTTAGACCAAGATACAATAGAACCTGTACAGAATTTTGTCAATTTCTACTTCAATAGAAATTACTCTTTAATGACTATACATTCTTCGTTAATGACTTTATTGAAAACTAGAATTTTAAATGAGCCCAAAATTTTCCTGCTGTATACATATATCCATTTTCTTTATCGATTATATAGAAAACATGTCCTCATTATTCTTTTTTTAAACTTTTAAGTTGAGAGGTACATATGCCAATTTGTCATATAGGTAAACTTGTGTCATAGGGGTTTGTTGTGCAGATTATTTCCTTACCCAGATATTAAGCCTAGTACCCATTAGCTGTTTTTCCCGATCATCTCCTTCTTCTCACCCTCCATCTTCCAAAAGGCTCCAGTGTGTGTTGTTCCCCTCTGTGTGTCCATGTGTCCTCATCATTTAGTTTCCACTTACAAGTGAGAATGTGTGGAATTTCATTTTCTGTTCCTGCATTAGTTTATTAAGAATAAGAGCCTCCAGCTCCATCCAAGTGCCTGCAAAGGCCATGATCTTGTGCTTTTTTATGGCTGTGTAGTATTCCAGGGTGTGTGTGTACCACATTTTCTTTATTCAGTCTACCATTGATGGGAATTTAGGTTGTTTCCATGACTTTGCTATTGTGAATAGTGTTGCAATGAACATATGCACATGTGTGTCTTTATGGTAGAACAATTTATATTCCACTGGGTATATATCCAAAAATGGTATTCCTGGGTTAAATGGTAGTTCTAAGGTCTTTGAGAAATTGCCAAACTACTTTCAAGAACAGCTGACCTAACATTCCCATTAGCAGTGTATAAGCGTTCCCTCTTCACTACAACCTCACCAACATCTGCTATTTTTTGACTTTTTAATAATTCTGATACCATTCTGACTGATGTCAGATGGTATCTCATTGTAGTTTTGATTTGGATTTCTCCAATGATCAGTGACATTGAGCTTTTTTTTCCATGTGATTGTTGGCTGCATGCATGTCTTCTCTTTTGTAAAGTGTCTGTTCATGTCCTTTGCCTACTTTTTAATGGGATTGTTTTTTTTTTTCTAGTAAATTTAAGTTTCTTATATATGCTGGATATTAGATCCTTGTTGGATGCATAGTTTGCAACAATTTTCTCCCATTCTGTAGGTTGTCTGTTTACTCTGTTGATAGGTTTTTGTTTTTGTTTTTTTGTTTGTTTTGTTTTTTTGCTGTGCAGAAGCTCTTTAGTTTAATTAGATCTCATTTGTCAAGTTTTGCTTTGGTTGTGATTGCTTTTGGTGTTTTCGTCATGAAATCTTTGCCCATTGCTATGTCTAGAATGGTAGTGCCTAGGTTGTCTTCCAGGGTTTTTATATTTTGGGTTTTACACTGAAATCTTTAATTCATCTTGAGTTGATTTTTGTATATGGTATAAGGAAGGGGTCCAGTTTCATTCTTCTGCATATAGGTAGCCAGTTCGCCCAGCACCATTTATGGAACAGGGAATCCTTTCCCCTTTGCTTGTTTTTGTTAGGTTTGTCGAAGATCAGATAGTTGTAGATGTGTAGGCTTATTTCTGGGTTCTCTATTCTGTTTCATTGGTCTATGTGTCTGTTCTTTTATCAGTACCATGCTGTTTTGGTTACTGTTGCCTTGTAGTATAGTTCAAAGTTGGGTAAAGGGATGCCTCTAGCATTGTTCTTTTTGCTTAGGACGGCCTTGGCTACTCAGTGGACTGTGGTCCTGGGGATTGTTTCTTATGATTTTTTGGTTCTATGTGAATTTTAAAATAGTTTTTTTCTAGTACAGTGAAGAATGTCAATATTTAATAGTAATAGAATTGAATCTGTAAATTGCTTTGGGCATTATGGTTATTTTAATGATATTAATTCTGCCTATCCATGTGCTTGGAATGTTTTTCCATTTGTGTCATCTGATTTCCTGGAGCAGTCTTTTGTAGTTCTCCTTGTAGGATCTTTTACCTCCCTGGTTAGCCATATTCCTAGGTATTGTGTTCTTTTTGTGGCCATTGCTAATGGGATTACATTCCTGATTTGGCTCTTGACTTGTCTGTTGTTGGTGTATAAGAATGTTAGTGATTTTTGCACATTGACTTTTCTATCCTGAGGATCTGCTTATCAGCTTAGGGAGCTTTTGAGCTGAGACTATGGGGTTTTCTAGTTACAGAATTATATCATCTGAAAACAGGGGTAGTTTGATTTCCTCTGTTACTATTTGGATGCCCTTTACTATTTTATCTTGCCTGATTGCCCTGGCTAGGACTTAACAATACTATGTTGGATAGGAGTGGTGAGAGGGCATCCTTGTTTTGTGATGGTTTTCAAGGAAAATGCTTCCAGCTTTTGCCTATTTACTATGATGGTGGCTGTGAGTTTGTCATAGATGGCTCTTATTGCTTTGAGATATGTTCCTTCAGTACCTAGTTTATTGAGAGTTTTTAACATGAAGGAATGTTGAATTTTATCTAAACCCATTTCTGAATCTATTGAGATAATCATGTGGTTTTTATCTTTTGTTCTGTTTATGTGATGCATGACATTTATTGATTTGCGTATGTTGAACCAACTTTGCATCCCAGGGATAAAGCCTATTTGATCATGGTGGATATGCTTCTGGATTCAGTTTGCCAGTATTTTGTTGAGGATTTTTGCATCAGTGTTCATCAAGGATATTGGCCTGAAGTTTGTGTGTGTGTGTGTGTGTGTGTCCGTGTGTTCCTGACAAGTTTCAGTATCAGAATGTTGACCTCGTAGAATGAGTTACGGAGGACTCCCTCCTCAATGTTATGGAATAATTTCAGCAGGAATGGTACCAGGTCTCCTTTGTACTTCTGGTAGAATTCAACTATGAATCTGTCTGGCCCTGGGCTTTTTTTGGTTGGTAAATTATTTATTACTGACTTAATTTCAGAACTTGTTATTGGTCCATTCAGGGATTAAATTTCTTCCTGGCTCAGTCTTGGGAGGGCGTATGTGCCCAGGAACTTAGCCATTTCTTCTAGATTTTCTAGTTTCCATGTGTAGAGGTGTTCATAATATTCTCTGATGGTTATTTGTATTTCTGTGGGGTCAGTGGTAATATTCCCCTTGTCAATTCTGATTGTGTTTGTTTGAATCTTTGCTCTTTATTAGTCTAACTAGCAATCTATGTATTTTATTAATTTTTTCTGAAAAACAGCTCCTGGGTTTGTTGATATTTTGAATGGGTTTTCATGTCCAGTCTCCTTCAGTTTAGCTCTAATTTTATTTCTTGTCTTCTGATAGCTTTGGAATTTGTTTGCTCTTCATTCTCTAGTTTTTGTTGTTGTTGTTGTTGTTGTTGTTTTGCCTGAATTGGAGCGCAGTGGAGCACAATCTTGGCTCACTGCAACCTCTGCCTCCTGGGTACAGGTAATTCTCCTACCTCAGCCTCCCAAGTAGCTGGGATTACAGGTGCCTGCCACTATGTCCAGCTAATTTTTTGTATTTTTACTAGAGATGGGGTTTCACCATGTTGGCCAGGCTGGTCTCGAACTCCTGACCCTGTGATTCGCCTGCCTTGGCCTCCAAAAGTGCTGGGATTACAGGCATGAGCCACTGTGTCCGGCCTTTTTCTCTAGTTCTTTTAGTTGTGATGTTAGCTTGTTAAATTGAGATCCTTCCAGCTTTTTGATTTAGGCATTTAGTACTAGAAATCTCTTTCTTCACGCTGCCCTAGCTGTGTTCCAGAGATTCTGGTATGTTGTCTCTTTGTTTTCTTCAGTTTCAAAGAACTTCTTGATTTCTGCCTTACTCTCATTATTTACCCAAAACTCATTCAGGAGCGGGTTATTCAATTTCCATGTAATTGTATGGTTTTGAGTGAATTTCTTAGTCATGATTTCTAATTTCAGTATGCTGTGGTCTAAGAGATAATTTGTTATGATTTCACTCGTTTTGAGTTTGTTGAGTGTTTTACTTCTGATTATATGATTGATTTTTAGAGTATGTGCCATGTGGTGGTGAGAAAAATGTATACTCTGTTGTTTTGGGGTGGAGAATTCTGTAGGTGTCTATCAGGTTTATTTGATCCAGTGCTGACTTCAGGTCCTGAATATCTTTTTTGATCTTTTGTTTCAATGATCTGTTTAATGTTGTCAGTGTAGTGTTAAAGTCTCTATTATTATGTGGAAGTCGAAGTCTCTTTGAAGCTCTCTGAGAACTTGCTTTATGCATCTGGGTACTCTTGTGTTGGGTGCATGATACTTTACCATTAGGTAATGCCCTTCTTTGTCTTTTTTGATCTTTGTTGGTTTAAAGTCTGTTGTCTGAAACTAGGATTGCAACCCCTGCTTTTTTGTTTTTCTTTTGCTTGGCAGATTTTTCTTCATCTTTTTATTTTTAGCCTATGTGTGTCATTGCATGTGAGATGGGTCTCTTGAAGATAGCATACCAATGGGTCTTTGTTCTTTATCCAGCTTGACACTGTTTGTTTTGATTGGGTCATTTGGTTTTGATTGGGTCATTTGGCCCATTTACATTTAAGGTTAATGTTGTTATGTGTGGGTTTGATCCTGTCATGTTGTTAACTGGTTATTTTGCAGACTTGTTTATGTGATTGCTTTATAGTGTTACTGGTCTACATATGACAGTGTGTTCTTGTACCGGCTGGTAAAACAATCTTTGTTTTTCATACTCAGTGCTTCCTTCAGGAGCTCTTATAAGGCAGGTCTGGTAGTAATAAATTTCCTCAGCATTTGCTTTTCTGAAAAGGATCTTATTTCTCCTTTGCTTATGAAGCTTAGTTTGGTCATATATGAAATTCTGGGTTGGAATTTCTTTAAGATTGTTGAATATTGCCTCCCAATCCCTTCTGATTTATAGGGCTTCTGCTGAGAGGTCTGCTGTTAGTCTGAGGGGCTTCCCTTTGTAGATGACCTGACCTTTCTCTCTAGCTGCCTTTAACATTTTTTCTTTCGTTTTGACCTGAAACAATATGATTATGTGTCTTGGGGATGATCTTCTTGTGAAGTATCTTACTGGAGTTGTCTGCATTTCCTGAATTTGGATGTTGACCTCTCTAGCTATGTTTGGCAATGTTCTCATGGATAATATCCTGAAATACGCTTTCTAAGTTGGTTCAATGCTCTCCATCTCTTTCATGGACATTAATAAGTCATATATTTGTTCTCTTCATATAATCCCGTATTTCTCAGAGGTTTTGTTTGTTCCTTTTCATTCTTTTTTCTCTATTCTTGTCTAATTTCAGAAAGCCAGTCTTTAAGCTCTGAGAGTCTTTCTTCTGGTTGGTCTATTCTGCTGTTTATTTATACTTGTGATTGCATTACGAAATTCTTGTAGAGTGTTTTTTAGCTATGAGGCTAGTTAACATTCTTTTCTATACTGACTATTTTGCTGCCAGCTACTGTGTTGTTTCATCATAATTTTTAGCCTCCTTGGATCGGGTTTCAACATACTCCTGTAGCTAAATAATCTTTGTTCCTATCTATATTCTTAATTCTATTTCTGTCATTTTATGCATCTAAACCTGATACAGAACCCTTGCTGGAGAGGTGATATGGTCACTTGGATGAGAGAAAGTACTCTGGCTTTTTGAATCTTCAAGGTCATTGCACTGATTTATATTTGTGGGCTTATCTCTCTTCAATTTGTGAGATTGCTTATCTGTGGATGGGTATTCTTTCATTTATCCTGCCTGATGACCTTTAGGATTTGATTGTGGTATAAGGTGGCTTCAGCCCACTGGCCTCATTTCTGGAAGATTTTAGGGAGCCAGTCCTTAGCTTCCAACTCCTTGACTGTGTACTCCAACTCTGGGGGAATTGTATTCAGCCCAACTTTTTTCTCGGGCTCCTTGAGGTTAGAAATCCACTGTGCTGTGGGGACTGAGATGTTCCCAGATCACTGATCACTACACTCCAATGAATTGTGTCAGCCAAAGCATTTCATAGTGCAGTGAAAGCAAGATCCACCCTCCTTTGCATGTGTCAGCAGCAGTGCAACAGCAGCTACAGCAGAGTACTAGTGGGCACCGGGGTGCCTGTCTCCCTGTGGGCATTCACCACAGTTGTGGAGGCAATGCAGCTTGGCAGAGTATGAGTGAGATCCTCTGCTGACAGCTGTATGTGGTCATAGTGGAGGTGGTGATGGCTAGGTGGCGGGGTGTTGGCAAGTGTAGGTCTGGGTGCCTCCTTTGGACCCTACAAGCAGGAGTGGTTGCTCAGGGCAGAGGAGGGTCTATTCTTCTCTGTGCAGTGTTAGCACAAGTTCAGGGCACTAACAGAGTTGGGCCTGGCTGGCTCTGTGCCCACCAAAGCTCCATCTGCAATGGTGGTCAGCGGTGTTGGGGGAGGCAGGAAAGGACTGTATCCCCACACACAACTGGTACAAAACAATCAAAATCTATTGACGCAGATATTTGCCGGCAAACTGCCATGGGGAGCTGCAGTGGGCCCATGGGGAGCTGAAGTATGGGGAGGAAGTATATGGGCTGGTGCCTACCCATAGGGGTCACTCCACTGGAGTTCTTCACTGGTCAGTCATGGTCTTTCAGTGCATAAGCTGTGGTAAATGTCTCCAGGGTACCCAAGGCTGCCCTGCAAGCAGGTGTGACCAAGCTGGGCCCTGGGAGAGGCTAGCAGACTAAGGAGTGTCCAGTTTGGACTGGCCCCATCTGATGGGCAAGGCCGCACTGCAGAGTTTAGGACCAACAGTTTCCCTAAGGCAAAAGTCTCCTGTGAGAGCAAGTGGATCCTAGGGGGATGGACATCTCTGGCCATGCTCTGCTACCGGCACTCCCACACCAAACCCTCTGTGCTCCACATCAGCTGGCTTGCTGCCCCTACCACTTCTCTAAGCAGGTCTCCCTGCCAACTCAAGTGTCTTTGGTCTCTTTCTGCTGAGGTTCCAGAGGCTCAAGGTGAGAACAGCTTGCTCCTTGATGGTTCAACTTACCCATTCTTCTGGAGGCACCGGGGGCCAGGAACCACTGTAGGTACACTACAGCCTCATGTATGGTTCCTAGCTTTCTCCCCCTTCAGCCAAGCTTCTGTGTCTTTCCTCTGTCCACTCTCAGTGCCTTTCCTCTGAAGATCTTTTAGGAGCATGCCAGCCATCTAAGTTCCTTGGTGGGAGCTTTCACCTGGCTGCATCTAGTCAGCCATCTTCCCCTCCCCTCCTAAACATGTTTAGATTTTTAAGGCTCCTAACTTCTAGAAGGGCTCTGCTAACTTAAGTTTCCTTTTATATTCAAATTTACCCTTAGCTTTATACTTTCTAAAGCCCTCAGTGGGAATGCATATCCAATTTGGGTAGCATAATTGACTTTTATCAACAATGAATTTATAATTTTTTTTGAATTTATGAATTTGATCAGAAAGTTATATTCCATTTTTTACTTTTGCATGTTTTTGATTATTACAGTGATAACATGTTTCATGTGTTTATTGGTTATCACTGTTTTACTTTTTGTAATTGTTCATGTGTTTATATACTATTTCAATTTATAGATTTGTACTTTTTCTTCCTGTGTTTGTATTTTAATTTAGATTTACTTATTTTTACTCAAATAAGTTATTAAACATGTTAACACTTAACTAAATTGCACATATTTCTCAGCTTATAATGTTTTCTAACCTCCTTATTAATGTGTGTGTATATATGTGTATATATAAAACATTTTTTGAGATGGAGTCTTGCTCTGTCACCCAGGC